>NC_073646.1:16666666-16969696 GCF_029407905.1 Bubalus kerabau
TAAGCATGTTCTTTTATGGTTGATTTTTGCTTTTTTCACTTGGGAAGATCCTGGCCACCTCCATGTCAATGTAGCCAGCTTTCCAAGAAGTTCCTCTCTCTCTTGTTCTCCTGCTGTCTCCCCCACTCATTATTTGTGTGTATTACTATTATTTACTGTTTATTATTATTATTTACTGTTCTCTTGATGTTCGAATAAAGTTCCATGAAGGCAAGAGTTTTGTCTGCTTTGTTCACGGATGCCTCTCAAGCCCTTGGATAAGTCCTTCTTTTGTGATGTAGTTCTCCTGTGCCTGCTGTATACACACACCATTATGTGGACACCAGGAAGAGAAGAGCGAAGGCATAGATCAGGATCGTGCCCTAAAAGAGTTCAGAACTGTCATCATGAAGATTGGACTTGCCCAGAGCTAGAGGATCGTGTTCCCCGGTGCCACAGAAATAAGGAACGTGGGCTGGGCAGATAGAAGTCAGGGCCCTCCCCCAGGGCAGCAGGAGACAGGGCTGAGTTTGGGGCTTTTCTCCCTGCCCCCTTCCCCAGGCCTCCCCACGTGACTGTGGCCGTGGCCAGGCCGTGTCCCCTGGAAGCCCCCGCAGCCAACCTCCCGTGGGCCTCATTGATATTCAGGCTGCCCCTCGCTCAGAATAAACATTTCCCTGCCATCCTCCCTTAGGCAGCAGCTTTTGTCTGTGGCCTGAGAGTGTTGGAAAGGCGATAAAAATAGTGTTTAGTTACCCGCACTCTGCTTATTTTGTACTTTCCAGCAGTAACACGTCTTCTGACATGTCAGGTCGACCAGCAAGCTCATCATTTCTACCCAGTGTAGCATGGCCTTGAGACAGCCTCCTCTGAGGTGCCTGTCATCCAACCGGCACCTTCAACTGTCAGGGATACCAGCCAGGCTGGCCCAACCCAACCACCTCCCCTTTCCAGAAACCTCCCTTTCTGTCCCCTATCTTTGTCAGCAACCCATAAAGAATGGGACAGAAGCAAGTGTAGAGGCTGTGTCGGGCAGAAGAACCCATGCTCGGGGACCACCCTGACCCTGATAGAGGCTCTTGCATCCAACCGCAAGATTCCTCTGGGGACTCCTAATGACACTGGCTGGAACATTTTCTTTCTGCTAATTTTCTCAATCAGTTGGTGGCTATCTTTGTCTCCATATTGCAGATGAGTAGAGTGAGGAGCAGAGAGATGAAGTGACCAGCTCAGGATCACCCCTGGCTTGAGCAGTAGGAGGTGGAGCCAGGGTCCCAAGCCCCTCCTGTTGGAGCTGTGCTGGGAGCAGGGCCCCATCGTGGCCCATCCTGCCATCTCCCCCCACCCACGCTGAGGTCTCCAGGATGTCTTGCTTGCAGCTGCTTTATGATGGACTTTCTGAATAGCAAACAATGGTCACTAATGTTGACTCTTAAGAGAGAGATTCTTTTTGCACTTAAAATCTTTAAGAACCCTCCAGCCTCTGGTTTGGAAGTAAATACATAGCTTTCCACCTCTCAAGTGTCACATTACTTAATTGGAACAACTATCCTAAGGGAACCACGGTGGCTTCGCTGAGTGCTGGTTACATTAGGGAGATGCTCGAAGGTCAGGGGAACGAGAGATTAAAGAGCAGTTGTTGGGTATTAAACAGAGGTTTCTGGAGCTGTCTGAAGGCATTTAAGTTGGGATGGCAGATCCCTGTTCTGCCGACCCCTCGTCGTTCCTGTTTTCCCAGGATCTCCGGACATGAGCTAGAGAGCAGACAGGGAACCTGCTTCCCCATGTCCTAGGGCAGCGTTCTCCTAAAAGGGCTGTTCTGCCACTAAGGGCTTGGGGGCAGACATGCATTCTCTGCTCCCCTTTGCACACAGCTGCAGATCTGAAACTTGGCCGTGGAATGCTCCCTTGTGGTCTGGGAGCCCGACTCAGTTTACAGCTCCATCGCATGGAGCCAGCGGAGCAGTGAGCGCCAGAGGCTGGTCCCTGCCTCTCACACACAGTGCCCCGCGTGGCCCTCTCCGTGCTTGGGCTAAGGTCAGTTGGACACGCCTTAATCCTTTCCCCGGAGGGACGGGATAGGGCATGGAGAGAAGTGGAGGGTGGGTTACGTTATCTCCAGCTGCCTCACTTTGAACAGAAAAAGGTTTCATAAAATTTGTGTGGCCCAGTGGAGATGATATCAGCCCAGACATGCGTTTTCTCATTCGCTTCCACTTTAAAGTCAGCGATTTCTCTGCTTCACTTCTGATTGCTATTCTGGTGGCACAGTATCCTCCCGGAGAGATTTTAGACTTCTCCTTCATCTCCAGTCTGCTCATGTGATGCTCAGTAAATAAACACTTGACTGTACCAGGGATGCAGGCATGCAAACCAGCCAACTCGTCTGATTTCGGAAGCTTTTCTGCAGAGCCCTGCAGCAGGTCATTCCAAATCAGCTCAGCAGATGTTAAGACAAAACTAACACACGGAAGGAGAAGGCAGTGGCACCCCACTCCAGTACTCTTGCCTGGAAAATCCCATGGATGGAGGAGTCTGATAGGCTGCAGTCCATGGGGTCGCTAAGAGTCAGACACAACTGAGCAACTTCACTTTCACTTTTCACTTTTCATGCATTGGAGAAGGAAGTGGCAACCCACTCCAGTGTTCTTGCCTAGAGAATCCCAGGGACGGGGGAGCCTGATGGGCTGCTGTCTATGGGGTCGCACAGAGTCGGACACGACTCAAACGACTTAGCAACAGCAGCAGCAACACATGGAAAACACAACACAATCAGAGTCGATAACACTGAAAAATGAGGGGTGACAATCTTCCTTTTTTGCAAAAATGAGGAACCCTGTCTTTGACACGGAAGCAAATAACTAGCTTTGTTTCCCTCTTTGCAGTGTCTGCTAGGAAGCTCAGAGACAGAATTCATACCTCTCACAAGTGTCCAGGACTTGTAATTTTCTGGTTGCTTACCAAGTTCCTATTGGCAAGTTAAATTTCCTATTTCTTGATTCCCTTCCTTACTTACCCGTGCCTCCTGTGTTTTGTCTGTGTAATTTTTGGTCAGTGGAGCAGTATGTTTTGCTTAAGCTTTTTGTACCATGAAAGAGCAAGGGTAATTAGCTATTGAGATTAAAATACAGTTTGTGGTTGCGTCTTTTGTGCATACTTGCCTTCTATTTAAGCATGTTTTGTCCCCTGTGCCTCTTCGCAGTGTACTCCAAATGTGAGCACTCACAAGCTTATTGTGGTCTTCAGAACTCTAGGAAATCACAGCTCAGAGGTCTCACGGGATTCCTGGCCTTGGAATGTATAGAATCTGTACAAGGTGGGCACCGAACCCCCAACCCCGAGCCAAATCCGCACCCATTTATCGACTCTGGGCAGAAAGTCCAGGATGTATGGTCCTTGCTTGACCGTGTCACTAAGGGACTGGTGACTGTGGGCAGGGCTTTTCCCTTCCCTGAGCCTCAGTTTCCATGTCTCAATAATATAATGGGAAACAATTACCCCTACCTGCTGACCTCATAGGCCCCATGTCTTACATGCCACACATCAAATGAAACTCCTTTTTAAAACAAGGCAGTTGGCAGGTGGCCCAAGGATGGCTGGGATTTAGTGACAGATCCAGAGGTGCTGACAAACACGTGGACATTGTCACCACCCACATAAATATGACCATTCGCTAGGTCAGTTATTTCCTCTTGATTAAGAGAAGACTCTGAACTGAAACAATATGGCCTTGAATCTCAGCTCTGTCACTTGCCAGCAGTCGACCTTGGGCACTGGTCTTCGTTTCTCCATCTGTATAATGGAGATAATTATGTTAGAAGTGGTTAACACAGCTTCTCTCAGAGATCAAGCATATGTCGTGAGGAGCCATTGACAAGTGCATGCTTGTGGCCAGATTTGGGCTCTTCATTAGGTGGATCAGGCTAATTGAGGTGTTCCAATTACAGAAGGGGGCTCTGGACATGGAGTGCATGCACAGCTCCATGCAGTCAAGGACTCTGTCCTGTGAGGCACCACTTTCCTCTTCGCTCTTGGCCATCATGGTAATGGTGGCTGCAGAAACAGCTCACTCATTGCCAGGTCTTGGAACTAAGGCCGGCTGTTCTTGAAAACTGAATTTAACCATAATGAAAAGTGAGATGGGTTTTCCTCTGCCTTCCTAGCTTTAAGACTTTAAAACTGAAATCAGTCCAGATAGACATCTTTATTTTTACTTAGAAGGTGGTTAAAAATTATGGAAAGTTTGACACTAACTCTGACTAACCTTGGATGAAATTTTCAGGACGTGGCTCTCAGCTTCTAAACTGGATGAGCTCCTTTGTTAAACTCTCAAGTCTACTTTTTTTTTTTTTTTTCCAATGTGGGGGAAAAGCCAAGCTCGGAGTTCAGTTTAATTGCCAACAAGATTCTGTACTCTAAGTAGGGCAAGTAAGAAGGGGAAAGGGCAAGAAAGAAGTGGAAAAGCTGACATCTATTATCACATTTTATTTTCTGGATGAGATGTACATTCATAAAACTGAAAATCACCGGGGTTTCATGTGTTCCAACCCCAATTTTCATTCTCTGCAAGAAGTCACCATCACATGCCTTGCCTACTTCTTAGAGAGAGATTGCCCCAGAGACCGGGTATGTGGAGTGATGAAAAAGCTCTCAGAATTACTTTTGTATCACTCTGGATTTTTTTGTGGGGAGTGGGAGAAGGCCTTTTTTTTTTGAGAGTGAGTCAAATTTCTACAGCTACAGAACTGAAACTTTTTCTTTAAATGTTCTGAACAGGAGTAATTTGCATTCCCAACTGTCACAGCGATGATGTTGGGTCTTGGATTTAGAATATAATCATAACTTTTTAAAGTTCCCATACCTGGGGAATCCAGAGAGCTATCAACCTAACATTAGGAAAACATATCAGTCAAACTGATTTTTGGCAATGACAGAGATTTGCAAAATTAGGGAGTGGAGTTACACACATGCTGGGAAAACAAAGCCACTGAGTTTAGAGTTAGTTGTCACATGCCGTGGAGCAGAATATCAAAATGGCGGAATGGAATGAGAGGTTGTACATGGAAATCCTAGAGAAAGCAAAAAGTGAGACTATAGAGTAAGGGAAGGGAGGAGAGGCCGGTACAGACAGTGATGGTGTAGGAAAGTGATCTACAGCTCATGGGCCAAATCTTGCCCTCTGTTTTTGTGAATAAAGTTCTATTGGAACACGGTCATGCCCAATTGTTTACTTACAGATTGTGATTGCTTTGGCTCTACAATGGCAGAGTTGAATAGTTGCCACAGAAGCCATATGGCCTACAAAGCCTAAAATAGTTATTAGCTGGCCCTTTACAGAAATAGTTTGTTGACTCCTTGTTTAGATCATCATGGATGAAAATGCCAGCAATCGGGCAGAATCCCTTCTCCCTCACTTATTAAGTCTTCCCTGGTGGCTCAGATGGT
Organism: Bubalus kerabau; assembly: GCF_029407905.1. Lineage (NCBI taxonomy): Eukaryota > Metazoa > Chordata > Mammalia > Artiodactyla > Bovidae > Bubalus > Bubalus kerabau. Next base: position 16,672,091 of record NC_073646.1, read on the forward strand.
AAAGTGTCTGCCTGCAATGCAGGAGACCCGGGTTCAATTCCTGGGTCGGGAAGATCCCCTGGAGAAGGAAATGGCAACCCACTCCAGTACTCTAGCCTGGAAAATCCCTTGGACAGAGGAGCCTGGTAAGTTACCATCCATGGGGTCACAAAGAGTCGAACACGACTGTGAGACTTCACTTCACTCGCTTATTAGCTGTGTGACTTTAGAAAGTAACATCATGTCTCCAAGTCTGTTTCTTTGTATAACACTTATTATACCATTGGGGTTATTTAACAAAGTGACCCAAACTCAGTACTGTAAAGCAGTGTTTTTGTTATTAGTTTTGCTTCCAGGTCTTTGGGTCAGTGGGATGGTTCTTCTGGTCTCAGGTGTGGCTCCTCTGATCTTGGTAGGCTCTCAGGTCTAGGGATCGTCTGGCCATGGACTGCTTTATGACTGACTCAGCAGCCACATGTGGACTCTACTCCTCCCACAGCAGAGGAGCCTGCTGTAACGTGGCAGTTACAGGGTTCCAAGAGAGAGAGTGGAAGTATGCAGGGCTTCCTGAAGCCAGACTTGCAACTGCATTGCAGTCGCTTCCATCACATTCATCTGGCCAAAGCACATCACATTACCAGGCAGCCCATATTCAAAATGTGGGGAAGCTGAGTCCACCTGTGACAGAAGAGATGCAAAAGCACGTTGCCCAGGGCAGGGATATGGCAGACCATGGCTCGGGGCCGTTGGCTCAGTGGGTCTACTCTACACCTAATCAGACAAGCCCCGTTGGGAACAAAAGAATCACGACCATGACTGGCATGTAGGAGGCAGGTAGGAAATCCCAGCTGCTACATAAGTGAGGTTGAACCCTTAGGGTTGTACTCCGAGGAATGTGGTTGTGATCAGTGTATCTCGTGGCCCCTCTGCTTGGGCAGAGCATCAGCTTATCTTGGGGAGGGGCAGGTAACTACTGCAGGACCACCACTGAACAAGTGTTCTGAGTACAGTGCTCAGCACCTGTTAAAGTCTCACTCCGTGTTCATCTTTGTTACTCTGGTTGATAAACAGGAGCTCTTGTTATTGTGTCTACCTAGAGCCTCTCCCTTCCAGACAGAGTTGCTGTCTGTTTTTCTTCTTCAGATGCCCAGTGTCTCTCTCCCCACCCCTTTTCCCCCTCCCCCTCTTATTCCTCTTTTTCTCTTTCTTATCCTCTCCCTCTTCCTCATTTGGCTTCTCTCTTGGAGACATTTAGCAGACAGCCCAGCCCAGTGAGCCTTTAATGCAAAGTGACATCTGCTCAGAGTCGAGGGCCCTGGGAGTGCTCCCCAGCAGCAAGCGCCTGTGGCTGCAGAAGCCTTGAGCATAGAGGAGTTCTGGGAATGGCTAAATTGCAGCCTGACAGTGTGGATCAGGAAGGGTCACTGTGCAGAGTGGCTGGCTGATTGGGATGGGGAGAGAGTGCCACCACGGTGCTGCCAGGATTCTCAACAGTTGTCCCACAGGGGAACATCACCATTTGTGAGCCCAGAGTCTCTCTGAGGCTGTGATGAAGGATCACAACCATTGGGGGTAAAAGGGGTCTGTTCTGGAAGGACCTGTCCCGACCACTACACCTTGACTGAGCTTTTGCCCATTTAGGGGTATGGACTGGGCATTTTCTGAGCAGCCTTAGATGAAATTGAATCTAGAACTGGGTTAGAAAAGAAGTGTGTGATGTCTGAGATGGGAGATGGAGCATCTATAGTGGTTAAAAGCCAAATGCAAGTTGGACCTGGGTTGGAATCTCAGGTCTTCCTTGTACCTGCTGGGTTAGTGCTTCTTTGTATAGCTGTCCAGGATGTACACTGCACAAGGGAGCGAGTCGGAGCTAAAATTCAGATTTCTCTTCAGTCAGCAAGGCATGCACATAAACTCAGCACTCCAATTGCCCCGAGTAAGAGACAAGTCCAGTTCATAATTTTCACAAAGCTGCAGTTTGAGCAAGCAGTGATGTGGGCTGGGTAGCACTGCAAGAGTTCAACCTCTCTGAATCTCAGTTCCCTCATCTATAAAACAGAGGTGAAAATAGTACCAGAATTATTAGTTTGTTTTTTACATCAAATGTTTGTAAAATACTTAGAATAGTAGAAAGGCCCAATCAATAATGGTTACCCCTAGTGGCTAAACGGAGAAGGCAATGGCACCCCACTCCAGTACTCTTGCCTGGAGAATCCCATGGATGGAGGAGCCTGGTGGGCTGCAGTCCATGGGGTCGCTAAGAGTCAGACACGGCTGAGCAACTTCACTTTCACTTTTCACTTTCATGCATTGGAGAAGGAAATCCAGCCCACTCCAGTGTTCTTGCCTGGAGAATCCCAGGGACGGGGGAGCCTGGTGGGCTGCCATCTATGGGGTTGCACAGAGTCGGACACGACTGAAGTGACTTAGCACAGCATAGCATAGTGGCTAAAAGGACAGATGACCTGAGTTCAAATTCTGTTCTGTCACTTGCTAACTGTACAACCTTGGGCAAGTTATTTAAACAGTCTCAGTTTATTCATCTTTTAAAATGAGGTGATAATAATAATAATACCTTCCCATTGGTCATGCTGAGGATTAAATGAGTTAATATATTTAAAGTGCTGGTTCCGTACACATATACATATCAGCCTGATAAGCCAGTTTTAATGCTGTTATGTCCACGTGGATGACAGATCAGTCTGAGCTAGTGAATTTGCCATGAATAAGCAGCCGTGGCTATCGAGGGTGAGTGGTCTGTATGTTGGCAAGCCGACAGGCTTTTCCACTGTTCCGCCAAGACTAGAAAGAGATTCTTTGAAATAGTAGTTCTGTCTTTCCACTTGCCATCCTCTTTCCTGGTGATCTAGCCAGCACCACCCACTACTACCCACTTATAACCCGCTCTCTGTCCACCCTTTCAAGTAAGGGTGGTGCTGAAGGGGCTCAATTTACAGGCTTCAGTGAACCTGGCTCATTTCCCCAGTCCTACCAAATACTAGCTGTGTGACCTTAGGCAAGTTTCTTAGCCATCTTAAGCCTCAGTTTCTTTGTCTATGAAATGGGAATAATAAGAAGTTGCAGGTTTACTGTTAGGGCAAGTCAAGTGTCTAGCGTGCATGAAGAGGCATGCTACAGCTTCAAACATTAGCTGCTGCTGGTGTTATTCTTGGCATAACGGGTATACATGTGTGCAGGTACACACACACACACACACACACACACACACACCAGATTTGCAGCTAGACTCTTGGGAGTTACAAAGATGAGTGAGTTCTGCTCCTCAGAAGGATGTATTTGGATAGAAGTTATACCCATGCTGGGCTTCCTAGGTGGCTTAGTGTTAAAGAATCCACCTGCCAGTACAGGAGATGTAAGAGATGCAGGTTCGATTCCTGGGTCAGCAAGATCCCCTGGAGGAGGGCATGACAACCCACTCCAGTATTCTTGCCTGGAGCCTACTACGGACCGAGGAGCCTGGCAAGCTACAGTCCATGGGGTCACAAAGAGTCGGACATGACTGAAGCAACTGAGCATGCACACACATCCTTGCTAAACAGTAACCCAAGTGCAGTGTGGAGGTAAGAACAGAGTTCTGTAGGTGCAGAGGGAGAGGAGCACGTCTAGTGCGCGCAAGGCCATAAAACAGAAAGGAGACAGAAAGCAGGAGTCCTTCGAATGGTAGCTTGTGGGTGAACTGCATTCTCAGCTCAGGCAGCTTCAGAGAGCCAACCTTCCAGGGAGTGGGGAAACGTGCAGCTGGCCTTGAATGCTGACTCTTACTTCTGGGCATGAACACAGAGTGCCTACTGCATTCCAACAGGTGGGCACCTCCTACTCTGAGACCACTGTGGGGCAGGGGCTGCCCAAGGTCACCAGGGATCAGAGCCCCAGAACTTGGGGGAAACACCTAAGTTATTAATTCTGCTGCTGAGTCACCAGAAGGATGTCCCCAGGGACCTTCTGAGAGCAGATCAGATGCACTTGCTCCAGGACAGGTAGTCAGGGCTTCTGGAGGGCTTCAAGTTAATCAGCTCTACCCTGGTACTTGAGGCTCACTAAAATTGATATTTAGACCCATTTACTGGCAGGAGATCACACTGGGGTGCTGGGTGATTATGCTCACCCAAGCTTGCAGCTGAAGACTATTAAATAAATTCCCCTCACTTCCGGTTTTACTTGTACCTATCCCCAGCCATTCCTGACAACATCCTGGAGTTGGGGAGAGGCCCGAGCAGTGCCCAGGAAATGTATTCTCATCATCGTGGACTTGGTGAGGGGTACCTCTGTCCTCACTCCCCCATTCTCTGCCTGTATCTGTGGGTGGTGAGAGAAAGGGCCCCTCCACACAAACCAGCCAGAGGAATCTTTGTGAAACAGGAGGTCTGATCACAGCACACTCTCCTGCTTCAAAACCTCCCCTAGTGTGTTTCCAAGGCCTTAGAATGAGATCTGGGTGGACAGTAAGGCCCAGCCCCATCGGACCCCTGCCTTCCTCTGTTGTCATGCCTTGGACCCCGTGTCCACATCACGGCCCCACCTCCTCCTTTCTGCTGCCCATGTAGGCCAAGCTCCTTTCTGCCCCAGAAACTTTGCTCTTCTGTTTCTGTTGCCTGCTGCTCTCGCCCAGAATCTTCCTATGTCATCTCCTTCTCGCCATGAGGCCCAAATGCCACCTCTTCAGAAACGTCTTCTCTGACGCTCATCTGAAACATCACCTCCCACCTCTCTCCTGCTCTGTCTTCCTTTAAATGACTCGGCCTCCATATTATGTCATATTTCACAACCATGTGTTGCTCTGTTGCCTCTCTGACTGTAGAATGTAAGTTCCATGAATCTATTTCATTCACTACCCAGCACCCAGGACAATAGGTTTTGCCTGAAGGTGCTCCTGTATTGGAGGGATGAATGAATGAATAAGAAGTAGCAGTAACAATGGATAGAACACAAACAATAATAATAGGAACAATAATACCCTCTACTCTTTGAGTGCATGCCATGTTCCTGTCGCCAGGTTAACTGCTTCACCTTCATTTCCTCATCGGATCTTCACAACAAGCCTATTGACGTCAGTGCTATTTCCTCTCATTTTACAGATGAGGAAACTGAGACTTGGAGATGTTAGGAGTAACCCGCCTATTATCGCCATCCTGTAAGGGGTGATGCTGAGATTCAAATCAGGTCTTAACCCACACTCTGTGTTGATCTGGAACTGCAAAGACAGGAGGCCATTCCCTCTGTACTCCTTCTTTGGCTGAAGAGTGCAGGGAGTCTTCTTGCTGTTGACAGAATCACAGCCAGCTCCTTCAAAGACAGTGAAGTTGGTGAGACTGTCTGAAAGGCAAAGTGACTGTCAAATGGTAACATCAGTGGAAAAATGCTGGCCAGAGGCGCCACCATCGAACCGCACCCGCCTTGGGATGGTGGAGATGGGGCTGTGTGTCTGACCCTGAGAAAGGCCAGAAGACAGACTTTCCTTGCTTTACTTAATTCAGAAGATGAGCTGTGGTTGCTTTGAAAGTCCCAAGTGGATACGTGGCTTGAGCCATTTACATCTTTTCAAACTGGAACCTTTTTTTTTTTTTTCCAAAGGGAAGATCTGAAACTGAACTTGAATCTCACTGCTGAGTATGAAGGACATTGACATGGACTTTCAAAGATTCTAGAAAGTCCACTGAGAACCTGGCTGTCAGGGAAAGCCAGCAGCGTGCATGTATGTGTGTGTGTGTGTGTGTGTGTGTGTGTGCGCGCGCGTGCGTGTGGGAATACACAGCCTGGGCCACACAGTATGTGGCCTCTTCCTTGATGCTCTGCGTCCTTCTTCTCTGATGTAAGGGTATGGCCCCCCAGCTTCCTTTGTGTCCTGAGTGACTGTGACTGCCACTGGCCTTCAGAGTTTAAGCTCCTGACAGATATTAAAGAACAATTCACTTATTACAGCTAAACAGAAAAGCATATGGAAAAAGCAAACTGCATTAACATCTGCCGCCCGGGTTCCATCTGCTCCCGTTGGCTTTGCTTCGCCTCCAGACGTGCCAGCCTGTCAGTTCTCCACGGCCGCTCCTCTTTCCTTCCAGGTCAGGACGGGAGATCATGCCCGTTCACTTCGATTCACTCACACAGGACCAGGCACATCCTGGGTGTTTTGGAAACGTGGAGAAATGCATGAAAGGCAAGAAGTCGGGAGACAATGGGCTCTGGAGTTCATACTGTAGATCAGCTGCTTGTTAGCTGTGTGGCCCTGGGCAGGTGACATGCCATGTCTATACCTGTTTCCTTGTCAGTCAGATGGGCTTAGCAATAGTGGTAGCTACATGTGAGGATCATTGTGAGGGTGAAATGACATAATGACCTAAATCTCTTGCAATGGGGCAGAGGGTAGGGGCATAGAGTAAGTGGGTGCATGCCCAGCCGTTCAGTCGTGTCCAATTCTTTGCGACCCCACGGACTGCAGCCTGCCAGTCTTCTCTGTCCATGGAACTTTCCAGGCAGGAATACTGGAGTGGGTTGCCATTTCCTTCTCCAGGGGATCTTCCTGACCCAGGGATCGAACCCAAGTCTCCTGCACTGACAGGTGGATTCTTCACCACTGAGCCACCTGGGAAGCCCCACAGGAAGGTATGCTGTAAATCCTAATTCTTGCTTTCAATAAGAATGTTATGCCCACCCCCACCTGTGTTACTCATCCCTTTTTCTACAATTTTACAACTTCACTTAAAAAGGGTCATCTACAGCATGGTCTTTCAGCCCCCTGGGAGTTTCCACTGTGACACGGACACCCTTAAGGACGCAGTGCCTTCTCCCCCGCCATCCGCCTTGGAGAGCTCCAAGCTGGAGGCTCGCAGAGCATCGTTCCGCGGGGGGAATGAGAGGTGCTCGTGCCCCTCGCAGAGCTGGGCCCACTCAGAGCCAGGCAGTCTCTTCTGTGCTTGGCCTGCAGCTGCCTCCTCCCACCTGAACTGATTTTTGCCTCCAGCTAGCAAGACAAACCAAATGTTGTTATTTTAGTATCTGGTCGCCTGTCGGAAATAATTTCTAAAAACGTTTTTCCTCTTTCTCTCCCCTGGCTCCCTTGAAGCAGCCGCAGCTGTAGGGGGATTAAGACAGGACAGCGGGGAGCCCCTGGCCCTTAGGGGAGGGGCTGCAGTGTGGTGATCAGTTGTTACTTACAGGCTGGGGTGAGTCTTCAGCAAGCCACTTCACCTCCCTGTGCCTCTATTTCATGGCCTAGAAAATGGGAATGCTGACTATGCTGGCCTCCAAGGGCTGCTGTGAGGTTTAAGTGAGTTAGTCTATGCAAGGTGCTTACAAGGACTCCTGGCAGGTGGTAAGTGCTGCTCATTGCCACTGTTGTTCCTGGGAAATAGAAAGTGACCTCAAACAGCTGTGCACAGGGGGACAGCCTGATTAGGGAGGAGGAGTTATTGCAGCCAGTCCTAGGTCTCCTGATCCATCCCTACACTTGGCAGGGGGCGGTGGGGGGAACTTCACTCCCTTTCCTAAGATCTCTGGTAGGACCCATAGACCTGTAGAATCCTAGAGCATCTGTGTGATAAGGAACTGACTGCGGGATAAATGGTTTCAGTTGTGTCCAACTCTTTGTAACCCTATGGGCTGTAGGCTCCTCTGTCCATGGGGATTCTCCAGGCAAGAATACTGCAGTGGGTTGCCGTACCTTCCTCCAGAGGGGTCTTCTCGACCCAGGAATGAATCTAATCCACATCTCTTACATCTCCTGCATTGGCAGGTGGGTTCTTTACCACTAGCGCCACCTAGGAAACCCTAAGGAACTGACTGGTCCCATGTTTTTCCAAAATAGGTGTGTCCTTTCAGGATGATTTGGGAAATTCCATGGGCTTAAACAACCTTGATTCATCCAGGGAGAAAGTGAATACCTTTTCCACAGTCCTTAAGTCTGTTTGATGACACCAAGGAGAACGTCTCAGCTTGGTGATAGCACAATTTTAGCACCTAACCCTTGCACACCTCCCTTTACAACAGAGTGAGCCCTGGGCTCCTAGCCTTAAGCAGTCAACGTGATCTAGGCTGGGGTGGGATACCACTGTTTCCTTTTCCTTGTGTTCAGATTTTTAGGAACTCCCTCATAGCTCAGTTGGTAAAGAATCCGCCTGCAGTGCAAGAAACCCCGGTTCAATTCCTGGGTCGGGAAGATGGGCTGGAGAAGGGATAGGCTACCCTCCAGTATTCTTGGGCTTCCCTGTGGCTCAGCTGGTAAAGAATTTGCCTGCAATGTGGGAGACCTGTGTTTGATCCCTGGGTTGGGAAGAACCCCTGGAGAAGGGAAAGGCTACCCACTTCAGTACTCTAGCCTGGAGAATTTCATGGACTGTATAGTCCATGGGGTCCCAAAGAGATGAACACGACTGAGCATTCACTTTCACTTTTTCTGGTGATCAACTTTTCACAGTATACGTGTAGACATTTAAATGGTAGCCAATTAAAATCAATAAGTAAATGGGGAAGGTGTTAGAACATACTGTCCTAGCCCAGCACCCCCAGTTTGCAGAATGATGGTGAACAGGGTCCAGAGAGTGCCAGGTCGCCTGATTCACAACACGACCTGAGGCTGGAGGGGACTGAGTTGGGCGTTAGCACCTCTGGCTACACATCGGGATCACCTGGAAGCTTTGAAAAGTTCTGGTCCTCTGGCTTCAGCTCATAGCAACTCAGTATCTCCCTGGTGGATGAAACTGGACACTGCCAGGAAGTGACCCCTTGAGCCATTTTCTGCATGGAGAGTGAGCCTGGGGTGGATCTGAAATTGCAGGCGTGGAAGCCCTTGGAGAAACTGCCGGCTCTTTTTCTGTCTCTGCTTAGTTGCTCAGTTGTGTCCGACTTTCCGTGACCCTATGGACTGTAGCCCACCGGGCTCCTCTGTCCACGGGATTCTCCAGGCAAGAATACTGGAGTGGGTTGCCATGCCCTCCTCCAGGGGATCTTCCTGACCCAGGGATCGAACCCACATTGGCAGGTGGGTTCATCCAGGAAGCCACCCAGCGGCAGGCACTGTGGTTTAACTCCTCAGTCTGTGTGGCCATGAACAAGTGTCTTTACCTCTCTGAGCCTCTGTTTACTCATTTGTCAAAAAGGAGATCCTCCAACTAACAGGAGTGTTATTTCCAGTAATGATTTGTGTTTTCAGCTCTGTCCTATGTACTTTCCCAGCAATGACTTGTTTCATCCTCATACCAGTTCTGTGAGTGGTTACAGCTGGGAAGCCTGCCCAAAATCTCAGCATTTAGAAATGGTGCAGAGACCCAAGTAGTCTGCTTGAGTGCTTGAGGCCCTGGCCTTGAGTACAGCTGGGCAGCACTGCCTGCTGTAAGGCTGTTGTTGTTATTGTTGTTGTTGTTTAGTTGCTCAGTCGTGTCCAACACTTTGTGACCCCATAGACTATAGCCCCAGGCTCCTCTATATGGGATTCTCCAGGCAAGAATACTGGAGTGGGTTGCCATTCCCTTCTCCATGTAAGGCTGTTGGGAACATTCAATAGGAGACGGCATGAAAAATGCTGCCCAAGCAGCAGTGATGAAAGGTGCATTGCGAGGGAAGGGGCTGCATTGTAAAAGCCTGAGCACCCCATGTCAGCTTGGATTCTCCCGCTCTCAACTGTGGGAGTGTGGGTTCAACAGACAATATTCTGTTCCTGAGATCCAGCCAGGAGGGGAAAGTTCATGGTTGGCCTGGTCCAAGTTCGGGCACTTAGGATGCCTGAGAGATAAGGCTGGGAGGTTAAGAGCACAAGCATTGGAATCAGACCAACCTGGGTTTGATCCCTTCCTGCCCCTGTGACACTGGGTGAGTCACGTGACCTCCTCTCTGGGCCTCAGTTTGCTCTTAGGTCACGTGTGGATGCTAATGTCTCAGAGACCAATGTAGGGACTGCCCTGGGGGTCTGGTGGTTAGCTTCCACTACAGGGGGCATAGATTTAACCCCTGGTCGGGGATCTTAATCCCCCATGCCACGAGGTGCAACCAAAAAAGAAAAAAAAAAATCAGCGTGAAGATTAACTGAGGGGTAAAGTGTAGGCAGCAGTCCATGGGGTCGCTAAGAGTCGGACACGAATGAGCAACTTCACTTTAACTTTTCACTTTCATGCATTGGAGAAGGAAATGGCAACCCACTCCAGTGTTCTTGCCTGGAGAATCCCAGGGACGGGGGAGCCTGGTGGGCTGCCATCTTTGGGGTTTCACAGAGTCGGACACGACTGAAGTGACTTAGCAGCAGCAGCAAGGTGTAGGCGATCTCCCAGGTAGCGAGTGACAGCTGGGAGGGGACGAAGCAGGTGGTAGGATGGGGCAGGATGCTGGGAGGTGAGCAGGGCCTGCTTTATTGGAGGAGTTGCAATGATTGGGCATCTGGCCAGGGTTTAGTGGTCAGCATGGAAGTCCCTGTCTTGCTGCCTCAAACTCTTCTTGTGTGAAAAAATCCTAATGGGTATAATGCCTGAGGGAAAGGAAAGTGACCTGCTCTGGGGCAATAAGGAGCCAGGAGACTGGAGGAGACCCTGGAGGGCCCCCCAGAGGCTGAAGACTGAGAAAAACTTCTTAGAGACCCATCCAGAGAAAAGGCAGACTGTCTTCAGAACCTTGGTGCAGCTAGTAGCTTGCACTCTGTAAAGTTCACGGAAAGAGCCATCTAGTGGCCTGAACGACTGTGGTCCATCGGGTCTCCCAGAACCACCTTCTGCTGGGTCTGTTTCATGGGTCGTTTGAGGATAAAGGGGAGATCCTTTGTCTAGAAGTCAGGACACATCTGCCAGGGAAGGTCCACTGAGCAGCCCCTTGAATAAGGAACTTGTCCAGTAGCAGACTGTCTTTCCCACCTGGATGGCACGTGTTCTGGGGAGGTGTGTCATCTCTAAAACAGGAGGGGCAAGGGGAGGCAGAAACAGCCCTCTCCCCTGTCACCCGGGCACCCAGCCCTGCTCCAGTTGCCCTTCTCACTTTCCCAGCTCTCTGGGGCTGGACTGGCCCAGCCATTCAGCCTACTTAGAGAACCTCTTCCAGCTTCAGTTCCCTCATCTTTGAAATGGGTGAATATGTATAACCGAATCACTCTGCTGTACACCTGAAACTCACACAACATTGTAAATCAACTATACTCCATTATAAAATTAAAAAATTCAAAAATAATAAAATGTCTAATCAAAAATTAAATTAAATGGGTGGATAAAGCATAATCGATACTTGGCATTGTATCTGCAACACATCCTGTTTTTCTCTTTTTATTGAGTCGTTGGTCAGTTGCTTGTCTATTTCGTTCTCTTAGAATGTGTGTTTCATAAGAGCAGGTGTCTCCAGATCTTAGTGATAGGCACAGCACTTCTGCCAGGGACAGTGGCTGGCACATACTTGGCACTCAGTAAATACACATGAATGGATACACCACAGAAGATTACTATAGAAGTTGGGATGAAATGATGCTGGTAATGTTTACCTTCCATTCTCTGTGCTTTGACCTGTGCCTTTGCACTAAACTGATATATCTTCTCATTGACTTTATGAGGTTTAGATATTATTATACCTGTTTTACGTAGGAAGGACCAAGTCTCAGAGAGGTTTGCTAACTTTCCCAAGGTCGCACAGCTAGCAAGTGGCAGGGCCAAATTTCAGATTCAGAAGAGTGACCTCAGAGCACGCTCCTGTAACCTGTCAGCATGTCCCAGGGGCCATGATTGCCCATTGCCCCCTTTTGGCTCAGCACAGTGTGAGAGATGAACAGCAGACACATCCCCTCTGAAGGGAGGGACCAGAACTCTCCTTTCAGGGGAGAGCAGGACACTCAAAAGTTGGTTGTGAGGAGGTTTTCTGCCCTGAAGCCCGACAGAGAATGTCAGGGGCTTGTGAGAAGCATGTTTACGAGCAGCACATGCCACCCATGAAGGTCAGCCCCCTCAGGCCAGGAGGCAGAGGTCATTCTCCAAAGGTGTCAAAGAGGGCTCACCTCCATCCACGGCCCCCAGCAGAGGTGGCCATTCTTTGTCTGCCTGCGTATTCAGTCGTGTCTGACTCTTTGTGACCCCAAGCACTATAGCCCGCCAGGCTCCTCTCTTCATGGGATTCTCCAGCCAAGAATACTGAAGTGGATTGCCATGCCTCCATCCAGGGGATCTTCCTGACCCAGGGATCGAACCCATGTCTGCTGCATTGCAGGTGAATTCTTTACAGCTGAGCCACCTGGGCCATTCTGCACAGCATGCTAAACCCTCACATGAACAGGAAGTGTCAGTGGGGCTTCTCCACTTTGCCGACGGTTAGGCCCGTAAACAGGCAACCTTCTTCAGGAACTTAGCCCATAAAACTGCGTGGACGCCCCGTCCCTGGGAGGGTGGGCCAAGGCAAGCACAGGCTCATAAAGGAGATTTAAGGAGACGACAGCAGCATATTCATTTGTGCCTCTGCATAGTAAAGATAATTTATTGGCGGCTGCTGGGACGCTCAGCCCTGAAATCACATGGATGGGAATATTAGGTGCCTTTCCCTTGCTCCCTCTCCCCACCCCAAATGGCTCTGACTTTCAGATGGTGTAAATTAATTGGGTTTGTGTGTGTGTATAAGTGCATATATATTTATTTATTTACAAGCATATTTCCTTATTTATCTCACTGGCTCCGTGAGCATTTACATTTCTTCAGAGACTCTGCAGTAATGAGCTTACAAGTGGGTCATTCATTACCCACTTGTGGCAGGAGGCGGGGGGAGGGCATGGGAGACCTGGCAGATGCAAAGGATGAGTTTGATTCATCAGCAGGAGGCCCATTTGTCTCCTCAAGGGCCCCTTCCCCAGAGGACCAGGATGGGAGAAGAGCACAAACAGGAGATGCCGAAACAAGGAATGCTTCCCAGGAGCTGGGACAAGAGACTCAGGGAAGGTGTGTAGGGAAATAAAACCATGACAAATGGCATGTTGGGGTTGGGGGAGTACAGAACTGAGTTAGCCTCAAGTTATGGAGACAAAGAATTGAGGCTTTTGAACTGTGGTGCTGGAGAAGACTCTTGAGAGTCCCTTGGACTGCAAGGAGATCAAACCAGTCAATCCTAAAGGAGATCAGTCCTGAATATTTATTGGAAGGACTGATGCTGAAGCTGAAACTCCAGTACTTTGGCCACCTGATGCAAAGAGTTGACTCACTGGAAAAGACCCCGATGTTGGCAAAGATTGAAGGCAGGAGGAGAAGGGGATGACAGGATGAGATGATTAGATGGCACCACCAACTCAATGGACATGAATTTAGGCAAGCTCCAGGAGATGGTTAAGGACTGGAAAGCCTGGTGTGCTGCAGTCCATGGGGTCGCAAAAGCTGAGTGACTGAACAACAAGGGAGACAAAGCAGAAAGGCAAGAGGACTTTACACCAAGGACTCAAGTTATTCAAGTAACCCTCTGCCTGCTGACCCCCTCTCTTCTTTAAAGAGTTCAGCCCACTTAGTGATTGCTTTCTTTTGGGGTCTTTGCTGGAAGTGGTGTCACCCCCTAGGGGTTGTTTTGGGTATCCATGGGACACTCCACCAAGGCTGGTTGTTAACAGCCCTGGGGAGTAGAGTGTAGGTTTTATACCCATGTTGTGTGATTTGGAGTATATCACTTTACCTATCTGTGCCTCCATACTTTCACCTGTCAAATGCTAGTTGTTGTTGTTCAGCCGCTAAGTTGTCTCTGACTCTTTGTGACCCCACGGACTGCAGCACGCCAGGCTCCTCTGTCCTCCACCGTCTCCAACAGTTTGCTCAAATTCACGTCCGTTTCTTCTGCGATGCTATCTAACCACCTTTTGTCAGACATCTTCATTATGACCTGTTCATCTTGGGTGGCTCTGCACGGTGGCTTATAGCTTCATTGCAAGCTTCAGAGCAGGCCCCTTCCCCATGACAAGGATGCTAATAGTACGTACCCCAAAGAGTTGTTCTGGGGTTTTTTGTCAGCTGTATTGTTGTTCAGTTGCCAAGTCGTGTCCGACTCTTTGCAACCCCATGAATTGCAGCATGCCAGGAGTTCCTATCCTTCACTATCTCCCGGTGTTTGCTCAAACTCTTGTCCATTGAGTCGATGATGCCATCCAACCATCTCATCTTCTGTTGTCCCCTTCTCCTCCTGCCTTCAATCTTTCCCTGCATCAGGGTCTTTTCCAATGAGTCAGTTCTTCACATCAGGTGGCCAAAGTATTGGAGCTTCAGCTTCAGCATCAGTCCTTCCAATGAATATTCAGGACTGATTTTCTTTAGGATTGACTGGTTGGATCTCCTTGCAGTCCAAGGAACTCTTAAGAGTCTTCTCCAACACCACAGTTCAGAAGCATCAGTTCTTTTGTGCTCAGCTTTCTTTATAGTCCAACTCTCACACTCATACATGACTACTGGAAAAACCGTAGCTTTGACTAGACAGACCTTCGTCAGCAAAGTAATGTCTCTGCTTTTTAATATGCCGTCTAGGTTTGTCATTGCTTTTCTTCAAGGAGCATGTGTCTTTTAATTAGGTATAATTAAAAAGCATCTTTTAATTAGGTATGTATATTGAGGTCTAATTGACAAAATTGTAAGACATTTAAAGTGTTCAATGTGCAGATTTGATATAGAGATACATTTCCCCCCACTGAGTTCATTAACACATTGTTCTGGAATTTTTAAGGATAATCAAGTGTCAAGTGTGAGTGCAGTGCTTAGAATTAATGTTCTATAAGTGTTAGCTACTATCGTTGTTATGACTGAGTTTGAGTTTTGCTGGGCTTGCTTGCCCATGATTCCCTGTCTGCCTGTTAAACATGCTCTTTCCTCTGAAGTTTGGGCAGGAAAGCTGCTTTCTTTGTGAAAACCTCCTCTGCTCTCCTTGGACTTGGATTCTTGATGAAACCCTTGGCACACATTCATCGCCACTCTTCCTCCCTTTGCTCTCGTCCTGAAGCACTGTATGTCCACTCCCACTTCCCTCTCGTGTGTCAGAACTCCACCAACAACAGGAAGCATGTCTTAAGTCCCCTTGCTCTCCTCTGCCTCCCCCATGCCTGGCAGGGAGTAGGCACCCAGTTAAAGTATGTAGGGTGAATAAACCAGTGATTCTCAACCCTGTCGGACCCAGCTCCTCTTCATGCAATAAATCTTTTAAAATAATTCCTTTTATCTATTGTGAAATGAAATCCATACTTGTTACAACCTACTTATACTCACAGCTCTGAAACAGATCAATACACTGCCTTGATAATAATATAACAAATGTGTTCAAAGTAATTTGAAATAAAAATAATGTGTATTTTGTTCTGTAAATGATCAGGCATAACACCTCCAGACAAGCGCTTCCCAAACTGTAATGTTCGAACAAACCCCCAGGGCATCTTGTTCAAATGCAGATTCAGTGGTCCAGGCGGGAGCCTGAGAACCTCCATTTCTAACAGACTCCCAAGGATGCTGATGTTGCCAGCTGTCAGGCCTCCCTTTGTGTCAAGGGGCTAGAAGACACATGAAAAGGTCAGGTGCCGGATGTTGACGCACCAAGAATTACAATTACAAATACAGGTGGAGAACAGGTGTGTTTGTTGGTAACTTACAGGCATAGCTTGTATGGCTGTTGATGACTGGATTTTTAAAAAATCATGCTAAAATTCTGAATGATGTAAGATCTCCCCTTGAGGTAAAGATAGTTACTTTCCTGGAAAATTCAGTTCTATTAAAAGCACTCAAAAGTACTCTGTCATATGTAAATTTGTACGAGGTTCCTGTCCTGCATAATTAAAAACCAGTTGTTCGCCCGCATGACAGGTAGAGACATTCAGAAGTCCTGCAGGATATGGGATTGTTCTTCATTGCTTTGGAAATACGCATTGTTAGGGATCTGGTGTCCCCCGTCGCTCTCTGCCGGGAACATCCCACAGTCATTGTGGCAACCGAAATGGCAAACATGTTTTCAGAACACCCCTCGAGGGGCAGTCCCACTTCTATGGAAAACCCTGGAATAAAAGGATTCCTTAAGGACTCTTGAGATCTTTGAGGCAAGGCTCTGAAGTTGAGTTCCTTGAGAATCCTGGGTCCTTGGTTTTGAGCAAGCTCACAACGTGAGTGGGTGAGGGGACCTGCGCCACGCTGGACAAGAGCTGTGATGATCTGTAGAGCAGCCGCCCCTTCTCAATACTACCAGCCACTGCTCAGTCCCACACGGTCATCACACGCAGAATCCCAGCCCACTGCTGTCAGGCCTCCTGGTGCTTCAAGAGAGGGTGGAAATCCAAATTTTAAGATGGAATCTCTAGACCTTGAAATGTTGTCTGGGACTATAAACCAAGACATGAGTACCCCGTACAAAGCAAACCAACCCCTTGATACAACCATGAAGTCCCAGTTATGACCTCTGGTTTAAATTTGGGGGGCTTCCCTGGTGGCTCAGTGGTAAAGAATCCACCTGCCATTATAGGAGACATAGGTTCCATCCCTGAGTCAGGAAGATCCCCTGGAGAAGGAAATGGCCACCCACTCCAGTATTCTTGCCTGAAAAATCCCATGAACAGAGGAGCCTGGCAGGCTATATAGTCCATGGGGTTGCAAAGAGATGAACACGACTT
Organism: Bubalus kerabau; assembly: GCF_029407905.1. NCBI lineage: Eukaryota > Metazoa > Chordata > Mammalia > Artiodactyla > Bovidae > Bubalus > Bubalus kerabau. The sequence goes on from NC_073646.1 coordinate 16,688,640, forward strand.
AGCAACTAAACAACAACAACTTAAATTAGGGATGTGCCAGCATCTTGGGGACTAGCCACTTGCTTGAATGAATGCCCCCTCCTCAGAGTGACCCTGTTTCCAGCGGGGAGTCTAACCCTCCTCCCACGTCCCCCCATTGCAGGCACAGTTTCTCGCCATCTCCTCCAGATCCTCCCTGCTCCCTGCAGCATGCCTTTCCTTAGTTAACTTGGGCCCTTTCTGCGGCCATCTCTTTCTCCCTGGCCTGGCTCTCCTGTTCTGTCCACTTGGACTGGTCACTTGGGGCTGTTCTTGTCACATGGGAGCAGGGCTTGAGCCACTGAGGCTGCCAACAGGGGTCTCTGGGGCACATGCCCGTGGAGCCGTTGCTTCTCCACCGGGGTGATTTTTGGCCCCCAGGGTATGTCTGGCAGTATCTAGAGACATTTTTGGTTTTCACACGCGTGTTACCGTCATCTAATAGGGAGAAATCACGGATGCTGCTAAACACTCTAGAATGCACGGGACAGCCTCCACAGAGACATGACCTGCCCCCAGATGTCCCTAACGTCACAGTTGAGAAAGTCCATCTTGGAGAAATCCAGAAGGCTTTGTTACTGAAGCTAGACTGGGTTGTTCATTGTGATTGTCACACCCTCCTGGTGGGGCTAGAAGGACATTCTGGGTCCCGTCTGGACTCCTGTGCTGGCCCCAAGGACACAGCAATACGGAGTTGAGGCCCAGGCCACATGGCCTTGGGCAGTGTCAGGGATAAACAGGCCGTAAGGACAGATATCAACGGGTGAGATCTTGTTGCACTAGGGGAACGGGTCCAGTGTGAACTGAACGCCACTGAGACTTGTACAGAGAGACTGGTCTCTTAAAGGGAGCGTGAGGGTATAGTGCAGGGGTGAGCAGGGCTTGAGCAGAGTCAGGGCAGTGAGAAAGGACAGAAAGCAGGAAGGGGGTGGGGGGCCCTGTCCCCATGAAACTCATCTGGGTTTGCCAGCTGGCGCTTCTCCAAGCTAGTCCTCTCCCTTGCATAGGGGCTGGAAGGGACGCTGGGGCCCCGTCTTAGGGGGTTAGCTGGAGCAAACTCGATTCTGGTGGCAGCCTTCTGTTTTCTCAGGCAGGCGCTAGAAGGGGACTAGAATCATCCAAGGGCTGTGTCCTTGAGCTGTCAGAAACGACACTAGTGTTTGCTCCAGTCTTTACAGGCCAAGGTTAAGGCCATGTTGAGAAGGGGCTCAGACAGGCTTGGCTAGAGTTTGGTCAAAGGGAGCATCTTTGCCAGCAGGTCAGTCTTCCTCCCAGAGGGTGTCCCGGGGCTTTAGGGTTCTGCCTCTTTCTATAAAACTATTTATCATCACTCCATTTCCAGTTGACCTAGATTTCCACCCGTGTGTGTATTTATCATGTATGCAAGTAAAATAAAAACCCACAGGCCTGCTGTATAGGGAAAAACCCAACATACAAAGGTCCTCAACTTTTTATTTCCTCCATGAGTAGGTATTTTCTGATGATAAGTCTGTATTATGTCAGCAATTCTCAAACTTGTTGGTCTCCATGGACCCCCTTCTATTTTCAAATATTGTTTCGGACCCCCAAGGAGCTTTTCTTTATGTAGGTTATATCTATCAATTATTTGTTATATGTTGAAATTTAAACTAGGGCATTCTCAACAATGGTTATTTATTGATTTACTTAACATAATCATAACTCATTACGTGTCTGTATAAGTAAAACCTTTTATGAAAAATACGTGTGTTTTACACAACCAAAACAAATTTCATGAGAAGAGGCATTGTTCTGCATTTTTGCAAATCTTTGTAATATCTGGCTTAATAGAAGACAGCTGGATTCTCACATTTGCTTCTGCTTTCAATCTGTTGCGATTTCACACATCATGGATCCTCTGCAAAACTCCACTGTGTGCTCTTGTGAGAGATGAGTGAATAACGGAAAATAACGTCTTCAAATTATGATGAAAGTAGTGACCTTAAAGATCACCTGAAAGGGTTCCCCCAGGGGTTCCCAGAGCACACCTTGAGAACCGCTTCATTAGATCATCACTATAAGCATTAATTCCAATTTAATCCATTGTAGCTAACATTTATTCAGGTCTAGGCTTTATCCTGAGTGCTGTACACGTGTTAACTCTCTGAACTCTCGTAAAAGTGCCGTTAGGCAGGGACTAGTTATTATGCCCATTTTACAGAGAGGAAGACTGAGGCTCTCAATGTTAGATATTGTGCCCTGGGTCACACAGTGAGCAAGTGGCAGAGGCCTGATGGACTTGATTGCACTTCACCTCCCCACCCTGCCCTTCCAAATGGCTTAAGTCTACTCACTGGGTGATGGGGCACTGGCTAAAAATGTCACCTGGGTGCTGAGTATGTATAAGCCTCGTGCTAAATGTTCTTTTGTTCACTAGAATTAAATATAGGTGTGCCCTATTATTTAATCTCTCCCTCACCTTTGCAAAGTAGGTCTTCCGACCCCTTCTTTTTTGGTAGATGAGAAAATTGAGGCCCTGAGAGGCTAAGCTCCCTTCCCCGTATCTCAGAGTTAAGGGGCAGAGGCTGGATTCCAAGTCAAGCTAGTGCTACCCATGCAGCTCCCTCCCTCCTCACCCAAAGCTGCGCATCCCGTTAACATGACTAAATCTGCTAAATTACACCAGGCTTATTATTGAGGGTTTTATTAAAGCCTGGCCTGCCCATGCCCAGCGAGGCCCCCAAGTTTCTAAGTGCTGGCCAGCCCTGCCACTCTTTGTGCATACAAATGAGCCCGCGACGGGCCTCTGTGAGGTCTGTTTGCATTGGCAGCTGGGGTAATTGCATGTCCTAATTGGGTGCAGCTAGGCACACTGCGACTGCCCTGGCACAGCCATCCTTTTGGAAGCAGGTGCAGGCTTCTCCCCCAAGTGTCCCTCTCAATGGCCCTGGTCACCCTGGTGATGGGAATGAAGCCTCAGACACTGAGTTCACCAGTGAACAGCTACTCAGCTGGCCGTGCGTCCATACGCCATGAAAGGAAGCCGTAAGCGGGTGGTGATGAGTGAGCAGGTGGGATGGGCGCCCTCACGCCTGTGCGGTGCACCTGGCCGGGGCTCCCCTCTGGCACCCTCCCTGGTCCTCAGAGCTGCCGAGAGGCAGGCAGCGTCGGTGGGTGTGGCCTCTAGACCTCAACTGCCTGTGTTCCAATCCTGGCTCCTCCACTTCCTAGAGCGGGATTTAGTCCCTTAACTTCTCTGAACCTCCGTACTCCCATCCAAAACGTGTGAAGAATAACAGCATTTCTTTCATAGGATCCTCATGAGAACCAGATGAGTGAGTCGGTACAGAAGGGTTGGAAACAGAGCCTGGGGCAGAGTCAGCACTGTGCACGTATTTTCTAACAGGAGCATGTTTCATTAGCACCTTGCGTGTGTCAGTCACTGTGCTTCATGTGTTCTCAGCTATGGGGAGGGAGGTGCCAGCCTGGGATGGATGAGGAATTTGGAGATGAAATCGTCTATCCCAGGTCAAAGAGCTACTGGAGAAGACGATCACAGGATGATGCAGGGAGGAGACCACGCACTTAGGAGCACCCATCTACCCCTCCATCCCTGGTCTCTTAAAATCCATCAGCTATTCCTCAATGATTTGAAATTGCAGAACTTTGTTAGTCAATGGTATTGCTTAATGGTCGACTCAGAGAATGTTCAGCAGCATCGCACAGGACCTGTTATCTTATAGATGAGAAAATCTGACAATTGCTAAAGCAAGACAGACCCCTGGGTCTCCTCCTTTCCTGTTTCGTGTCCTTTCTACACAAAATAAGAGCAAAGGTTTATCAATGAGTGGAGCATTTAGAACCCACTTCCACTCTGAAACAGGACTGGGGTGTGGTGGGGGGGATTCAATTGATCAAGCAGATTCAATTGATCAAGCAAGGAAAAATCCATCCTGAAGTCTGAACCATAGAGAACCAGGAAGGACAGAAGCAGATCCGGGTGTCTCCAGCACAGCAGCCTGGGTCACGTAACCCACCTCTCGAAGCCATCTTGTGCTTGGCATATTTCTACCTGATTGAAATTGGCTCTAAACATGCCCAAGGTTGAATGGGAGTGGAGGACATTATTGCATTTAATTATTTCTCCGGAATAAAAATGGATTCTAGCAGCAGCTTAGAGGTAAGGCAACAGCAGAGCAATTAAGAGTTTTGGAGCTCGCATGCCAACATTTGAATCTGCAATCATTGTAATAAGTACATTAAAATAAAATAAGTCAAAAGGTTGCACTTACATAAATAACCCAAGGTGAGAGTGTTGGATTGCTTAAGAATAAAAGGGACACAGCTAGGAGATCATCATGAAGAAATAATAATCGATCTGTCATCCAGGTGGAGACCATAATGGGTGAGACAGTGGAGGTCCAGTGTTAATTGGTGGGGAAGCTTCTTTGCTTTTTCTTCTTCCTGCTTTGGGTGTGGCAGACACATTCCAGAAGTTTTATATACATTCATCATCACCAAACCCCCATGAGGCCTTATTTTCAAATCCCTATTTTCCAGATGAGGAAACTGAGGCATGCAGAGCTTGGATCACATCATTTCCAGCATCACTTTCATTTCTTGGTCAGGTTACTTCACTTCCCTGAGCCTTAGTCTCCTCCCCTTCATTAGGACTCATGCTCTGGCTTCCCTGGGTGCTCGAGGGGATTAGGGACACAAGGTTCATGAAGGGCCAGAGTTTAAGGGGACATGGGTGCTAAACGTATGATGATTATCTCACATGTGTTTTCCTGGAAACCTCCCACAGTTGGTTTGTACAGGGAAGGGAACCTGGGCTTGGATGTCTGGATCTTGATTCTCCAGGGGAAGGAGAGAAAAACTGAGGCCCATTAGCCTCTTGGCGAGCAGGTGAAGAGTTAAGGGGAAAGTGAGTGAAACTTCTCCAAGGTATAGAAGGGTTGAGGGATAAATGGATAGAGCAAATGTAGCATATTTGTACAATGGAATATTATTCAGTTGAGAAAAAGAAGGAAATCCTGCCATATGTGACAACATGGATGAACCTCAAGGATGCTGGTACGAAAGAGGGATGAAAGTGAAAGTCGCTCAGTCATGTCCCTATGGACTATAGCCCAGCAGGCTCCTCTGTCCATGGAATTATCCAGGCAAGAATACTGGAGTGGATAGCCATTCACTTCTCCAGGGGAACTTTCTGACCTAGGGATCAAACTTGGGTCTTCTGCACTGCAGGGGGATTATTTATCATCTGAGCCACCAGGGAAGCCCAGAGGATGTTAATACTGAGTGCAATAAGCTGGACACAGACAAATGCTGCTTGATCCACTTACATGAGAATCTAAAATAGCCAAATGCAGGACTTCCCTGGTGGTCCAGTGGTTAAGACTCTGTGCTTCCAGTTCAGAGGGTGAAGATTCGATCCCTGGTTGGGGAACTAAGTAAGATCTCATATGCTATGTGGCATGCCCCCTCCCCCGCCCAAAAAGAGTTTGCCTTCGATTTTAAATAAATAAATAAAACAATCAAGCTCAGAGAATCAGAGAGTAGGATGGTGGTGGCCAGTGGCTGGGGGAGGGGAAAATGAGAAATCTCTAATCAACGGGCATAAAGTCTTGGTGGTGTAGGGTGATTACATTCAAGAGATCTGCTGTACAGCCTTGTGTCTGTAGGTAGCAAGACTGTATGGGGCATTTAAAACATTTGCCGAGAGGGTAGATCTCCTGTTATGTGTTCTCACCACAGTAAAATAAAGTGTACAAAAAAGAAGAAAGAAAACTGCTGGGGGAAGGTGTTGGAGAACTCATCAACTGCTGTAGAAAACAGCCCTGACTCAGTGTGACCGAGATCTTAGGCTCCTGAGTGATGCCTGATTCTCACTGACTATGCCTCAGTGACTTTTCTGGAAGCTATCGAATACCTACCTGTGAGCTCTTCATGCCAGAAGACAAAATATTTCCCTTTCCTCTTACACTCAAATCTTTTGGTTTCCCTTGACAGCTGAGTAGCACCTGGGGCCAGGGGGAAGGCCATGGGGTCACACAGAGCTGACCTGTTGTGTGGGTGTCTCTGAGTGGACAACCCTTATTAATCACGAGTCCTATTAGAACTGATGCTGGCCCCTGGTCCTGATGTCACAAATTAACCAGAGGAACCAGCCGTTTTCTGACGGTCAGATTAGCTTCATTGATTGCAGTGTTTCCTGTGTCTGGTGTTACTTAGAGAAGTTCTGCCAGAAAGTGGTGGAGAATGTGAGCTTTTGAAATTTTGCTGGAGGTTTTCTGCTCAGGGGATAAACTGGTGATCGTCAGTTAATGAGGAAAGAGACCAACCCAGGAACTGTACTTAGGACATTTTTGATGAGAGTGGATACATGTGGCTGTGGGGGTTTCTGCTCACTCTCTACCTTCTTGTTAACTTCTAGAAAATAGGCTTAGGGACAGAATTTAAACTCACATTTCTTGGACAGCAAGTGTAATCAAACTGATTTTTTGGCTGTTAGAGGCAAAAAGCAATATGAAATTGGGTCTTGTATCTGAGGTCAGCTAAGAGGAAGAAAGCAGATAGTTGTCTTCTGTATTAATCAGGATGAGTTAGACCGTGCTGCAGTAACGAAGATCCCCAAACCTCAGGGACAGAAATCCACAGAGGTTTATTCTGCCCATGGAGGGTTGGTGGAGTTGTAGGGCCTTCACCATCAGGAGTGTGGCTGGATGCTACCAGGGAAGAAGGGACAAGGCAAAATGTGCCTGGCCCCAGTTACTTGTCTTGGCCACAGCAAGTTGCTTGGCTGTGCCTCATTTGCAGGGGATGGGAAGTGCAATTGTATTGTGTGCCTAGAAGGAAGAGAACTGGAATATTTGTCAAGAGCTTTATTGAATACCATCCCCCAATCCGGTCCATTCCAACCTAGGCTAATGTATGCAAAGATCCTATCCACTCTGTCACAGAGAAGGGGACACTAAATGCTCCACCCTTGACCTGTCAGCTGAACAGAAGAGGCAAAAAACTACCACAAGTTTTAGAATTAGACACGTGCAAATTCACAGCCTTCCCGAAATGACGTCAGACAAATCATTGAATATCCCCAAGCTCTTTTCTCCTCTTTTGTAAGATGAGTGAATGGTAGTATCTGCCTCTGTTACTTCAGAACTTACTTCTGAAGGTTAAATGATTTATCACATGGACGGGCTTAGCACACTGCCTGGCACCTCATAACATGTCCAAGTGGGTGGAAGCAACAAGCAAGCCTTGGCTCCTCTTTCTGTAAAATAGTGAGGGGGTACCCCTTAGGGGGCAATTTTCAGCATGCAGTAAGTAATACCTGTGAATCAGCGGCATATGCTGACTGGCTCACAGGGACAGCTCAGAGAATTCATCTGAGAGGCTGCTTGGGATTTTTCAAGGATCTCTGGACAGAAGGAAGGAAAAGAGGAATAGCAGTGAAGTTTGTTTAGGTTTCAACAACAGAGGCATGGCCCCCACTTGAGGGGGATTTCTTACAAGATGCATGCGGAAGGTAAGAAAAGCCAGAAATAGGTGTTAGAACCAGAAGTTCCCCTTTACGGACCAGCATGTAAGGTCGGCTCCCATGGATGACCAGCAGCTTCTCTGTGACAGAACACAGGCTGCACTGTCTCTCGGCGTCTCCTTGTTTCAGTCTTCCTATCCATTGCCTCCAGCCGCTGCCACCCGGGTGCTCTGTAGCCCCTCCTTACTGTCCTCTCCCTCTTCTGTGACTTCCTGACACCTGATGCCACTGGCCAGCCTAGAGACGGCTCTTTGGAGATGACATGCCTGTCCCAGATCCGTTTAGCTGGGTGAGAGTGGATGGGAGGGGAGTCAGGCTGCTGTGCTTAAGGGGACAGAGTGAGGGGGATCAGAAGGGCTCTGCAGCTCCCTGGAAGTGGCTGGTGGATCTGATGGCCCAGGGCAGAAGTCATCGACCTATCTGGTTTGAATCCCAGCTTCATGACCAACTGCCTGGGTTACCTTAATGAGTCACTGATGCCAGTACCTGCAAAATGAGAATAAAAGTAACATCAACTTACAGAATGGCCATGAGGTATCTTAGTGTTGCTTTCATTCCTATGGACTCTGAAATTGGTACTTGATGCTAGGGGAGATGAAACAAAGGTAAGAAGTGGGTAGACACATTGCTGGACCAAACGGGGACATTGGAGACAAGGGCAAGCAAACCAAGCCCGGAGAAGGGGAACCTTCTAAACTCACAATCCTGGAGACCTGGGGTCTGCACTGTGTTTTTTAAAGGGCCAGATAGAAGTATTTTAAGCTTTGCAGGCCAGATAGTCTCTATGGCAACCACTCACTTCTGCTGTTGTAGCAGGAAAGTGACCATAGACAATCCATAAATGAATAGGCACAGCTGTGTTTCAATAAAACTTTATTTACAAAAACAAATGGCATGGAGGATTTGGCTCAGGGCAGGCAATAGCTTGCAGGACTGCTAAAGGAGGAGATGCACTTAGTGTCAGCTGCACGGCAGCCCCTCCTGGGCACCAGCACCGCCTCCACAGCTCTGTTCCTCCAACGCCCTCCTTGAGAACCTTCAATGGTCACATTTAGGAAAATGAATGAGGATGCCTGCCCTCAGGATTGCTACTCATTGCCAGTGCGTTACTATAGCAATGGATTTAAAGAGTCAATTAGCCTCAATTCTCCATGGCTCTGTGTCCCCTCTGACTGACTAGCTTTGGCCCATGGAATCTCTTTGCGGTTAAGGCCTTCGTAATGGGCTCTAAACAGAAGCACTGTGTTTTGGAAGTGATGCAGGACATTAGTTGACCAGTGCATTTGATCCAAGCTCAAAATGGTCAGGGCCCACATACCGTGGAGAAGCTGAGTTCCAGGTGCCCCTCTTCCTGGAAAGACTCATTGTCTCAAAAATAACTCTTGCCTTTTCTCTTGACCCAACCCATCCTGGATGACTTAATCAGTTCTGCTCCAGATACAAGCATCAAGAGTCAAAGCTCAAACACAAAACTGTCACCAAGTCTTGGATTCATTGTAAGGATTGTCCTGTAAAGGACACATTCCTGCCGAGATAGCTGGTGATGTCTCCCCTCTAGAATTAACTATGTCATGGTCTCATTTCTTTATGGGCATAGATCTAGGAGCATGTCTTAAAGGCAATGGGAAGTAAATACTATCCTACCAATGTTTTCTCCCCTTATAGCTTTATTATGGCTTTGCTAGCCATTAACCATCACAGCGCTCTCTGCTGGAATTTAAACAGGAAGCTCAAAACAAACTGTCTCGATTCCAGTGGCAGAAACACTCAAGGAGACTTACATGAAAAGGGAATGTGGTTAATAACAAGCATTGAGGATCATAGTCCGAGCACGTTAGAGGTTGCAAAAGTTTTATTTTCTAGTTGAAATGTCTTGTATTTCCAGGTTGAGAAACTGAGTTCAAAGAGAAACATCTAACATGAAGTCTAAGGTGAAGCTCATAGCAAAGGCAGGGCGTGTGACACCAGGGCTCAAACCTCCAAACCTACGTGCCCCATCCTCCAGAGCCCACCTGCTTAGCTTGATGGCTCAGTCAAGATTCTCTTCTGTGTTTTGTCCCTGTCTTCTTTAGGAGGGCTACTTCTCTCACCGGCCGAAAGAGAAAGTGCGGACAGACAGCAACAATGAGAACTCAGTGCCCAAGGATTTTGAGAACGTGGACAACAGCAACTTTGCACCCAGAACTCAAAAGCAGAAGCACCAGCCCGAGCTGACGAAGAAGCCCCCTAGAGGACAGAAGGAGCTTCTGAAGAGGAAGCGGGAGCAGGAGGAGAAAGGGAGGGGGCGTCCGTCCCCGGGAAAAGGTCCCAACGAGGTGCTGCCTCCCGGCGAGAGGGTCGCGGTGAACGGCAGCCGAGGCAAGGACGCTCCCCGACCGCCCCACGCCCGCAAGACCGGGGGCAACTCCCCCGAGGCCAAGCCTGACCAGCCCCTCAGGTGTGACATCTCGGGCAAGGAGGCCGTCTCCGCACTGTCCCGCTCCAAGTCCAAGCACTGCCGCCAGGAGATCGGGGAGACCTACTGCCGCCACAAGCTGGGGCTGCTGATGCCCGAGAAGGTGACTCGGCTCTGCCCCCTCGAAGGTAAGCCCCAGCCCCGCTCTGCTCACGTCTGCAGACCTTCTCCGAGCGTCTGCCCTATTTTTCAAACCCCAAATCAAGACACGAAATCATTTGTTTTGGACCTTCCTGTGAATTGGGTGGGGAGTTTCCCCAAATCAAATTACCTTTTGTTGCAGCGTTAACCAGTTGCCTTTGTGACAAAGGATAAAATGCAGTGCAATCAGGGTTAATGTGGAAGGTGTAGGTGGCGATGGTATTGATACGGATTGTTTTCTCTCTCAGCAGAATATGGGGATTAAAATTGACATGAATATTACTGTAACTGAATAGGATCTGAAAGGATCTATTGGTTGCATTGACATTGGGGGCTCTGAAAAAACATCTTTCTCATTTTCCTCCATCTACAATTTCTTCCTTCCTTATTTCCTTCCCTCTTCTGCCCCCCACCCCCCACCAGCCTCCCTCCTGCCCCACACTGGGCCCCCTTCTCCATGCCGATGATAAATCAGACCTCTTGCTGCCATGCCGTACGAGGTCAGAGCTGTAAGAGTGACGTTCATAAGTGCAGGTGAGGGTCCTCAGAAACTGGGGACTGGGGGGATGGCTCTGCATAGGTGAAGTATTACAGTGTGTGTATCTCTGCATCTCGCCTCTCACCACTGACACGTGTTCCTTGCTGGTTCATTTCACCTTTTCTGGTGCCTGCAGAAGGGGAGTAATAACAGGTACTGAGTGCTCGCTGTGTCCTGGGCACGGCACAGGCAATTTGCATTCAATCAGCTCGTCTCATCTGTGGCCCAGTGAGGTTGGCACTGTTATCAGGAGCATATAATTTTTCATTTGAGTGACATAAAATAACTTCCCCAGGTCTTACGGCTTGTAGGAGGCCTCACAAGCCTACAGGTAGAGACATCCTGAGACAGAGATCCACCGTCCTGGGTGAGGTCGTATTTTCTCAAGATCAAAAATAAATAAATAAATAAATACATGTTATGGCAGAAAATTTCAAACCCACCTTGGACAAGGGAGACCCTTCATGTTCCCACCATCCGGCTACAGGTAACTCATGGGGGTCAGTGCTCTTTCCCCCACATCCACATGCCCGTCCCACCTCCCGCGGCCACACACACAAGCTCACTGCAGGTCAGCAGATATTCTTTTTCTTATAGAAGACCTTACATCCCAAACAGTTTGTGAATTAGTCCGCCCCATGGCTTTCTCCATGCAGACGGCGTCCAAAAGGCTTCTCTAAAAAGAAGAGAGCGCCGATATCACTGGGAGCTACAGAGAGCAATGCATTGGAAATGGAACAATGTGTGTTCTAGTTCAAGTTTCCCCAGGAACTCACAGGGAAACTGCCTTTGGCTCTCTGGTTCCAACTTCCTTATCTGTTCAGGGAGCACCCTGTATTAAGTACTCGAAGGGCCTTCCCACTCAGCTCTCCCTGGGGGTCCACTCGCAATTTGCTCTTGGTCATCCCTCGTTCTCATTGGCCACAGTCAATGCCAGGGGTACCCCACTGTCCCTCACTAAGCAACCAAGGTTTCCAAATATTAATACCTCCTTGTTGCTTCTAAATTCAAATACCAACGAATGCTCATTGTGTGGAAGATACATGGGGAGACCTGGGTGGGGCAGGGGTCCATGAGTGGGAGAGAAGCTGGCCCACGAGGTGCTAGGTCCATCTTGGTGTCCAGACAGAAGGTCAGAGCCTCAGGTAAGCCGACTGCAGAGCTGGGCTGGGTGGCAGGGTGGGAGCAGAGGGCTCTAGGTTCCCCAAGTGTCAGAGCATTTGGAGGCCAGGCAAGTAGATGCCCAATGTCTCATCAATCCTGCATCCCTCTTGATGCAGGAGGTGCGAGGTAAGAACGGCTCCCAAGGAAAAGGGGACTGGGTCACCTCTAGAGAAATCCTGATTCCATCTTTCTACTGGACAGATAAGAAACAAGGCCCAGAGAGGAGGAGGCTTATGGTCAAGGTCACCCAATCAGAGGCTGAACTTGAGCTGAAATTCAGCTCCTCATCCCTCACACATGCTTCTCTGTTGATCCCCAGTCACAGGATGGAGGGTATGGATCAGGTTGGGGGTGGCCACGTGGGTGAGTGGGTAGAGAGGCCTGGAAGGGTCCATGGCAAACCCTTCATGGGGCCCCCTCTGGGCGGTGTGCAGTGGGGACAGCTTCAACCCTTACCTCAAATTCATCTGTATTTTAAAGTGTTCAGATGGAAATATGTATCTCCACTATACTCTCCAATAGAAAGATTTAAAAAGAAAAGGTTCATGTCTCCCTTGCACAGGGACTCTTGTCTAAGCAGTCCCGGGGTTCCCATTATGTTGTTGACTTGGCAGATAGTGGTACAGATGTTCAAATTAATAAGCAGAGATGTTTCCAAAATCTTTTCCTTACCTAGCACGTGGCCTGGCAGAGGCCTGAACTCCCTGTCTTTCCTTGAGAATAGCAGGGGGCACTTGCTGGGTACCAAGGGTTGTCACACTTTTTCTATAAAGGGCCAGAGAGTAAACATTTGAAGCTTCGTGAGCCTTGCAGTCTCCATCACAACATCTCAACTCTGCTGTTGTATCACAAAAGCAGCTGGGACGATACATACACAAGTGCACTTGGTTATTCTGAAAAAACTCGATTTACAAAAGCAGGTGGTGGGTAAGATGTGGCCCATGGGGCCGTGGTTTGCTGATCCCTGCTAGGTACCAAGTCCGTGTGGTAGTACCTCCAACACTTGCCTTCCGCCCCATTGAATCCTCATACCAGCCCTGTGAGGTCGGTCTATTTATCAACGCATTTAATGGGTGAGGAAATGGAGGCTCAAAGAGGTTTAGTCCGTGGGCAGAGGGGCACAGCTAGCAGGCGGTGGGGCTGGTGTTAGTTCTCAGGTGCCAGAGCCTGCAAGCACCCCAGATCCTTCCCCTCCTCAGGAGGCAGGCAGTTTGACCTTAGTCCAAATTCTCAGACCTCAGGGATGTCTGAACCTGCTGGCTGTGTCTCTCCACCGTCTGTAGTTGGAGGAGAAGGACCTCCTCCCAGCACGTTTGTAGGGAGCAAGAGGGCTGTTGTGGCCAGTGGAGGAAGGGGTCCCCACACCTATCGGGGTCCCTCTGAGACACCCCCAGTGAGGCTGTGCAGCACAGGGCATCCCTCGTGATCTCAGCTGCGTCGGCCAAGGTGTCACACCCTTTGGGGGCCTGGGAGCTGGTTGATAAGATTGGCGTGTAAGGGCCTTGGCACACCCAGCCCCAACAGGAACTTCATTCACTGCATCGCAGCCTCCCCCTTTTGCAATAAATTTACTGTGAATAGACTAATTGCAAAATAACCCTAATTGGGTAGTTATCAATGAACAACTTCCCGTGGAACAAAACGGCTTACAATTAATAGCATTTAAGCCATAAACTATTCTTCTGCAGAAAGCTAAGATGTAATTACACCCCATACGGAGATGGTGTTCCCTTTCTGGAAACCATGGCACCCGGATTTCCCTCCGCTCAGGAGGGATTTGAGCTCTGGCTCCATGGTCCTTTTCTGCCCTGTTCAGTGAGGAAGCCAGTGCGGAGGAGAGGGGAAGTCAGCATGTGTGTAAACATATGCAGACATACGCGTCCACACGCAGACGTGGGCACTGTTTGTCATCTTGCCAAGCTCAGCACCATCCGACACGATGCCGGAAGTTGAATATAATTAAGGAAACAATTCCTCGTGGCTGGAAGTCTGAAAAATTCCGAGACAGGGAATAGGTGTTAAATGTCAGCTGGTGTTAAGGGCTGCCGTTGCTACCACCCCCATGCCTCCAGTCCCCGCACCCCAGCAGCGTTCAGGGGAAAAGAAGCGTCTAGAACCCCAGAGTGGTGTGCTCTGTGCAGACACCTTCCTTGCCTTTGTGACCCAACAGCTCCACTCTCTGCCTCCTGGAGGAAGCAGCTGGGATGCTGACATGTTTTCATGAGGAAATGACCAATCTGTAGACCATCCACTCAGAGCCACGAGGAGTGAGATGCGATGTGTCCCATCAGACCCCAAGCCTGGTCTCAGAGAGACTTATTTCTAATCCCGCAGTGGCCCCTTATTGCTCCCAGAGCCCCCGTGCTCCATGTCACCAGTCCCTACCCCCTCCCATATTCCTGGTCCCAGTGGCCCTGACCCCACTGCCCTCACCTCACCCCTGCAGTTGCCTAGGCCTCAGATTCCTTTCTTGGGCTCCAGAATCTCCAGGGCCTCCAGGCACTCCCAACAGGATTTCCTCAAGTTTCATGGAAATTGAACCATGTTGTATGGAGGGCCCAGGGCGGTGTGGACTGGAAAAACGGTTTTCCATCCAAAGAACTGCAGACATTGGGTTTTGCATCCTGGTTCTGTCCTTACTAGCTGTGTGACTCTGACTTCCTGTGCCTCAGCTTTCTCATCTGTAAAATGGACACAGATCGTTGTGCCCTGTCCTCATAGGGTTGTTGGCTGAAATGGGATCATGCGTGTGAAATGCCTGGTGCATAGGTACAGAGAATGGGTTTGACTGTCAGCTGCAGCGAGGCAGTTGTGGTGGAATAAGTGAAGAGGGTACTGAAAAGTGGAGGGCCTGCTCCGTGGTGACTGCCACTTGCCCAGCTGCAGTTCTCTCGTTCTGATCTTCAGACAAGGCCCCATGTGCTTTGGTTATTCTCTCATGCTCATCCACGCCACCTCCATTTTTGCCTCTACTGCCCACTACCCCCCATCTGGTGTGGCTCTCACCTCTTCCCTCTCCAGATCTCAGCCTAAATGCCACCTCCTCAGGGAAGCCTTCCTGGACCACAGCTTCCCTGGAGAACCCTGGCTACAAGGGACATACCAACCCTGGTGAGGGGCAGACATGTCTTTCCCAGTGAAGACTATTTGACCTGAAAGAGGTATTTTAGGCAGGCAATGCCTCATTATATTCGGAACAATTAAATGTCGGCTTACCTGGTAGCTCAGTTCAGTTCAGCTCAGTTCAGTCGCTCAGTTGTGTCCTACTCTTTGTGACCCCATGAACCGCAGCACGCCAGGCCTCTCTGTCCATCATCAACTCCTGGAGTCCACCAAACCCGTGTCCATCAAGTCGGTGATGCCATCAAACCAGCTCATCCTCTGTCATCCCCTTCAC
This sequence comes from Bubalus kerabau, assembly GCF_029407905.1. Lineage (NCBI taxonomy): Eukaryota > Metazoa > Chordata > Mammalia > Artiodactyla > Bovidae > Bubalus > Bubalus kerabau. Next base: position 16,703,857 of record NC_073646.1, read on the forward strand.
CTCCTGCCCTCAATCTTTCCCAGCATCAGGGTCTTTTCCAATGAGTCAGCTCTTTGCAGCAGGTGGCCAAAGTATTGGAGTTTCAGCTTTAGCATCAGTCCTTCCAATGAACACCCAGGACTGATCTCCTTTAGGATAAACTGGTTGGATCTCCTTACAGTCCAAGGGACTCTCAAGAGTCTTCTCCAACACCACAGTTCAAAAGCATCAAATCTTCAGTGCTCAGCTTTCTTTATAGTCCAACTCTCACATCCATACATGACCACCAGAAAAACCATAGCCTTAACTAGATGGACCTTTGTTGGCAAAGTAATGTCTCTGCTTTTGAATATGCTGTCTAGGTTGGTCATAACTTTCTTTCCAAGGAATAAGCATCTTTTAATTTCATAGCTCAGCTGGTAAAAGAAAAAATCTGCCTGCAAAGCAGGAGGCCCCAGTTCAATTCCTGGTTTGGGAAGTTCCCCTGAGGAGGGATAGGCTACCCACTCCAGTATTCTTGGGCTTCCCTGGTGGCTCAGCTGATAAAGAAGCTGCCTGCAATGAGGGAGACCTGGGTTTGATCCCTGGGTTGGGAATATCCCCTAGAGAAGGGAAAGGCTACCCACTCCAGTATTCTGGCCTGGAGAATTCTATGGACTGTATAGTCTACAGGGTCACAAAGAGTCAGACACGACTGAACAACGTTCACTTTTCACTTTCAAATGTTGAGATGCTGTCTCCAATAGCCCTCATGGGCCACCAGCCTCCTTCTACCTTGAGTTAAAATGCCTCAAAGAGAAAAAAAAAAAATTTCAAGAGAGGCCCCACCCATTACCCCAGTTCCTCTGGCACCTCCTCACCCTTTGCTCTACCAGGTAAAGCCAGTGTCCAGGTGAAGAATGAGAAATAAAAACAGAAGTTCCAGGGAAAGCAGTCACTGGGAGCAGGTTGGGCTTTACAGGGACTCTGGACCCAAGTGGCTGATGGTTCTCTGATGAGTGATGAGTGAGGACTCTCTCTTTTGAGTCAGCCAACCAGCTGCAAAGTTACAAGCATGTGTACGTGGCTGGGGCAGCAGCTCCAGTATTGGGGTGAGGATGGACAGGAAGGAGGTTTCTGATGACAAGGCAACTGTCCCTGGATGCAGCAACCCATCTACCCATCAGGCTTTGCAGGACACCAAAGACTCCCGAAAAATGTGCTTCTGGGCGGAGGTGGCCAGGGGTGGGGGTGTGGGGAGGCTGTTGTCTGTGACAGAAAGAGACTGGCAGATGGCACCGCCAGCTGCAGTAGGGCTGGCTCCTGGACATCTCCACACCCTGAGGGCAGTGGGGTGACTACACAGCATGAATAGTGTGGAAGGATGGCTGGCAGCCTGGCAGGGAGGAAAAAGGAGACGTGGATGTCAGCTCCACTGCACCAGGGACTTGGGTGGGACTCCTGCCTCAGTGCCCCCATCAGTCAGGCAGGGATAGTGCTGCTGCTGCTGCTAAGTCGCTTCAGTCGTATCCGACTCTGTGCGACCCCAGAGACAGCAGCCCACCAGGCTTCCCCATCCCTGGGATTCTCCAGGCAAGAACACCGGAGTGGGTTGCCATTTCCTTCTCCAATGCATGAAAGTGAAAAGTGAAATCGCTCAGTTGCTCAGTCGTGTCCGACTCTTAGCGACCTCATGGACTGCAGCCCACCAGGCTCCTCTGTCCATGGGATTTTCCAGGCAAGAGTATTGGAGTGGGTTGCCATTGCTTTCTCCTAAGAATCTTGGCTGCATTGCTCAGATGAGACAAGGAGGGAACAGCCACAGACAGCTCATGGACAGCAGTGGCATGATGAAGTCAGATAACCCTCCTGCAGCCCGGCCAACTGGATGGGGCCAACTTGCCAAAAGGCAAGGCTCATAGAGGACCCATTTTCATCTTCTGCTGAGGAGGGTGCAAACCCAGTAACAAGGAGGTTTCCAGTCACAGTTCATTGTGGTTGAAAGAAAATCCCAAAGGTCTTCCTTGGGCTTTTAAGGAAAGGGTGGGACTCTGACCATGATGAGTCTAGAAAAAAATCATCGAACCCCATTCATCACTGGACACCTGGTAAGTGCCAGGTGACGTCCCAGCCCAGCGCTCCCCAAATGTGTTCTGTGAAAGGCTAGATAGTAAGTATGGGCCTTGCAGGCTGCGTGGTCTCTGTCGCAACTACTCCACCTGACAAGAAAGCAGCCGCAAGAAGTACATAAATAAACAACCAGCGTGGCTGTGTTTGTGTTCCAATTAAGCTTTATTTACAGTCAGCAGAATGTGAACTTCACATAATTTTCATGTGTTATGAAAGGTTATCCATTTGAGACTTTTTTCCAGTTATATAAATATGTGAAAACTGCTCTTAGCTCGCAGGCCACACCAAAACAGGCAGCAGCAGGCTGCACTTTGCTGACCCTTGCTCTAGGATCCAGGGACAGAACAGTGAACAAAAGCACAAGATGCCTTGTCTCTGCAGGGCATCTGCTTAGGGCACAGGGTCTGCTGACATAAGCTGGAAGGTGACTCTGGGAGGTGTGCCACCCGATGGCCCCACCTTCGTGGAGCTTCTGTCCTAATAGGAGAGGCCAGAGGTGACGGGTGAACCAATAGACCTACAATCTACCACCTGGTGTGATGAGAACTCGTAGACAAGCACAGCAGGTGAGAAGACGGGGGTGGGGTGGACACTGTAGGTTAGGCGGCCACAGAAGGCCTCTCCGAGGATCCTTGATGTCAGTGTCACTGGGAAGAGGAGACCGTCCTAGCAAACGGCCTGGCATGTTCTGGAAGCATCCACAAGGTGAGTGTGGCTGAAGTTAAGGGAGCAGTGAGGGAAGTCAGAGGAGGAAGCGGTACGGCCAGGCTGCGGCCAGGTGAACTGATATCAATGAAATGTGAGCCAGAGGAACTAAACAGTTTAAACATGATCTGATTTCGATATTTTAAAAACTTTATGCTGCTTTTAAATTTTTCGTCTTATTTTATTTTGATAAGAACACTTAACATCAGATCTGCTCTCTGAACCAATTTTAAGTGCCCAGTAGTATCTTTTCACTTATAGGCACAATATTGTAATCGCTCGAACTTACCCATCTTACTCAGCTGAAACCTTGTACCCACTGAACCCCATTCCCCTTCCCCTTCTGGCAGTCACCATTCTGCTCTTTGCTTCTGAGTCTGACTGTTATATATTCCTCATATAAGAAGAATCATTCAGCAGTTATCCTTCTGTGTCTGACTTATTTCACTCAGCATAATGTCCTCCAGACTCATCCATGTTGTTACAAATTGCAGGAGTCCTTTTCTAAAGCTGAGTAATATTCCATTGTGAGTGTATACCAAATTTTTTAATCCTTTTATTTGTCAGTGGTCATTTATGTTGTTTCCACATCTTGGCTTTCATTAAAAAAAAAAAATGCTGCTGTGAACGTTGGCATGCTCATATCTCTTTGAGATGCTGATTTTAATTCTTTTGGATAAATACCCAATGAGATATCACCTCATACATGTTAGAATGACTGTTATCAAAAAAGCACAATAAGTGTTGGTGAGGATGAGAAATTTTCATTTTTGTGCACTATTGGTGGGAATGCAGAATGGTGCAGGCGCTGTGGAAAATAGCTTGGCGGTTCCTGAAAAAATTAAAAATAGAACTACCATATGATCCACCAATCCCACTGTGGACCTAATTTAGTTTTAAAGAAGGAGTGAAAACAGGCAAGTTGTGGGAAGGTCCTTGCAGCAGCCCCCGTGAGAGGATATGGTAGAGAGGAAAACGCTGTTGGGATTGTCTGATGAACTGGATGGTTGACCACAGTTGGTGATCTGGGCTCCAGGGGTTTCTTTGGGGCACAAAGACCACTTAAGCCTAACCTTGGGCAAATGTTTATTGAGCTCTGCTGTGTGCCAGGTCATGAGGCAAACAGTCCTCCAAGGCCCCCCATTGGAAGGGGGTTCCCTGTAAACCAATTCACGTTGCCTTCGCCGTCTAAATGGGGCTTCCCTGGTGGCTCATATGATAAAGACTGCCTGCAATGCAGGAGACCCAGGTTCGACCCCTGGTTCAGGAAGATCCCCTGGAGAAGGGAATGGCAACCCACTCTGGTATTCTTGCCTGGAAAATCCCATGGACAGAGAAACACCGTGGTGTTTTCCCCACTCCCCATCTTGGAATAGTGAAGAAATTCAGCTGCCAGCCATGTGGCTTTTGAGAAAGCTAAATATGCAGTTATGGGAAATATCATAAATGTGCCCCTGCACCTCCCCTTCCTCCTCCAGGAATGGTCTTCCAGCTGTGTGGCTCTGTCCTTCACTCTGAAACTTGTCTTTAGGGTGTGTTTGTTCCCTAACTGCCATGCCTGAAAGGCAAAGCTGAAAGGTTTAGGCAGGGAAAGAAGATCAAAACAGCAGCTCCTCAAAGAGTGGGATTGATGCCCTTCCTGGCCTCATCCGGGCACACTCATTCAGAAACTTCAGGCATACATTTCCCAAGCCTTTCATAGTGCATTTGAGACAAGGGGATCATGGTTAGATGGATTTCTTTTTCCCCCTTCTCATGCGCTCACAATGACACCTAGAGTCTAGGGGACTGGGGGTTCATTGATTACCCTGCATTTGTGGACCGCTACTTAGAGCAGCTTGGCAGAGACCCCAGCTAATCTGGGGCTTTGCAGGCCAGTAGGAATTTTGTCCTTATCTGAGCGACTTGGGGGAACTGCCAGAGGGATCTGAGCAGGACTGGGGAGTGGGGGTGCTGACCCGATATGTTTAACATGATCCCCTGGCTGTGTGTTGACAGTAGACTGTAGGGGCTAGTTGGAAGCTGGGAGAGCTGTTGGGAGTTGGCTGGTATATTTCAGGCTGCTAACAAAGGCAGAAGTGAGCAGGCAGATCTGATGTCTGCAGAGCCAACAGCATTTGCTCTTAGAAAGCGCCTCCTACTGTCCACCTGTCTCTGCCTCAGACTTGCCCTCCACGTGTCAGGGACTCTGTCTTACTCATCTGTGAATAGCCGCTGCTTGGCACATCACAGGCTGCAGTCTTATTCTCACTGGGTAAGAACACAATACAGCTGTTTTGAGTTTCCATGGCTCAACCTGCCCCTGCCAGGAGCTCTGCAGAGACCTGTGTGCACAGGACGAAGTGAGGTGAATGGAATGGTTAGAAGTCCGTGAATGGTACAGCCACCAACTGGGGACTGAAAATGTTTGTTCTCAGCTCCCTTTAGCATCTGCTCATTCAGCAGTTATCCAGTGAGCATCCACCCTTTATGCTGGGCCCCAGATTTGGGGGCTTTGTTTGGGAGGAAAACAGACAGAATCCCCATCCCTGTGGAGTTTGCAGCCTGTTAAACATGAGAGGGGAGACACAGGAGTCCAGTGAGCACAACATAAGTGCGAGATTGCCACAGCACAACCAATTCTGTGGAGACATGCGGTTGAGTTTTAGTGGGACTGAGATGAAGAGTGGGAGGAGTTAACTAGGAAAAGGGCAGGTGGTGGGGGTGATATTCTCAGACAAGGCTACATCATGTGCAAAGGCCCTGGGGTGGTAGGACTGTGTAGGGATGTTGAAGAATTAACAAGACCACTAGGGGACCTCTGAGTGTGAGCAGGAGGATCAATCCACCATCTTCCCAGCCAGATTTTAATTCTAGTGGATTTAGATGATCTATGTCTTTGTCTTGAGTGAGAAAAATGGAGCAGAGGCATCTGGTAGGCATCTGGTAGCATCAGTTTGGTAGGGACCAAACTGAAGTCTCCAGAGAGTCAAGGGAAGATCAACCCCAAAGATGGGCAAGGTTCTGACACACTGGACCTGGGGACAGCTCCCCTCCAGTGAACCATGCTCCTTGTACCTTTGGGCCCTGATACTTTTGGACCCCCACCCCAGCCTGGGCTCGAGTTGCCCACTCCTGGGGGCCTCACCTCCTGTGGCATCTTTGTTTCCCAGGACCTTCAGGCAGCAGAGGGAAACCCTCAATGCCTCCAGTGATGAAGCAGACTCATGCAGGCGCTAGGTCCTGGGCAGTCAGTCTGGCTATCGCTGAGCTCAGGCAGGCTTAGGGGAAGGTCTGAACCAGATTCTCCTGGGAAGCCTAGAGGTCCCCTCTGCCACTGAGCGAGCTGCCAGACCCTCAGACAAGGCACTTGTTTTCTCTGAGCCTCACTTCTTACCTATGAAATGTCTAATGCCCCTCCTGCCTCCTCGGCTTGCTGCCTGAATTACTATGTTTGAGAATATTTAACTTTTTCCCTCTACTCAGCCGGTGAATATTTACAAGCACCTGTTAAAAGTCAGCAGTAGATTATTATGGTTTGGAAGCCAGCCTCCACAGGGGCATGTGGGCCTGCTTCCCCAGCTGGGCAGCTTATGATGCTTTTCTCAGCTTCCGTGTGTCTCACCCAGAACCTGCTCTAGGACCAAGCAGACAATGGCAAGCCACCAGGACAGTTTCTTTTGCTTTGAGCCATTCCTTCCTTTGGGAGAAGCTGGTGATGTGTTAGCCATTTAGGGCTGGGAAATCAGAGACCTCGTACAGAAAAAGAGCCCAGGCATGGCCCTCATAGTGGCCTGTGGACGACAGTCGGTCCAAGCTTGTTCTTCCTCTTTGCACAAACCAATGAACATGTGCTCAGCCACTAAATCGTGTCTGACTCTTGGTGACCCCATGGAGTGTAGCCCGCCAGGCTCCTCTGTCCATGGGATTCTCCAGGCAAGAATACTGGAGTGGGTTGTCATTTCCTTCTCCAAGGGATCTTCCTGACCCAGGGATGGCACCTGCATCTCCGGCATCAGGAGGTAGATTTTTTTTTAACCTTTGAGCCACCTGACAAAGCAACAAAACCTGCTTGCTTTTTCTCCTCTCATTTGTCGGTTAGAGCTTAGCAGTTCATTTTAACATCACTTCCTTCTGGAAGTCTTCTGGGACTCTCTCCCTACATCTCCATGAGGAACCCAGACTGTGTACCCCCCACATCAGCATACCTGCTCCCTGCTGGAACACACATCACATTATCCTGGAGGGGCCAGAGTCATCTGCAGCCCCCACATAGCCATGAGGCCAAGTCTCACCTGTCTGTGTTCCAGGTCATATCACCAGACCCTGCTAAGCAAAGTGTGTTCACTAACCCATGTTACACATGGGGAAACTGAGGCTTGGTGAGGTCGAGTAGCTTGCCCAGAGTCACCCTTGCGTGACTCTGTGTGGGGAGAACTTTACAGCTTTAGATTCAGTTCTGTCCGCCTGACTTCAAAATCCAGGTTTTCAGCCTCTCTGCTCAGCGGTGCCTTTAGTAAACCCGCCTTCGAAATGTGTCGAATGACTAATCCAGTTTCTCCAAAGACAAAAGGGAAACGCAGAGGCAATGTTAACACCTAGCTGTTCATTACTCTCCTTCCCTGCAGTTAAAAAGAGCAGGGCGCTGAGGTCTCTGTGCGAGAACCCATGCTTAAATAATAATGCTTAACTTTGACCTGGGAATTGCTGCATGCCAGGGACTCTCTTGACCTGGGAATTGCTAAATGCCAGGGACTATGTCTTGGCCTGGGAATTGCTGAATGCCGGGGACCATGTCCTAAGTGTTTTAGCTGTATGATTTAATAGATCATTTATTCTTCTAACGACTCTGTATTCCAGGAAACTGACACACAGAGAGGGAGGAAACTTACCTGAAATCACACATTTGCTCAGTGGCAGAGCCAGGCTCTGAGCTCAGAGGCTTTGGTGCCAGAGGCAAAATGTTGCTTCTCCTCTCTGCTTCTCTGCCTGCAGCAGTGGCTGCCTTGAAGCTGCAGTTTAACTTCCTCCTGGAGCTCTATCCGTCTGTTGCAAAGAGAGCCATGCAGTCAGGTAACTCACCTGGGGCTGCAGGGGAGCTCATCCCACCTGAGACCCTCAAGACTCACCTGCAAAGCTGTGTGAGTGAAAAATAGCCAGCAGCAGTGGCTTTCCATTTTTTTCTGCCGGTTTCTAGTTGCCATGGTATATTTGTGTTAGTGTAAAAATGACAAAGCAATAATTTTTCATTGTATCCTTCAGTCACCCATGAGAGATTGGATTTAGGTCACAATTTATTACCCCATGGAATTGAATCCAATTTTTAACACCATGTCAGCCATTCCGGTATTAGAGCCTTTTAATGGCTGTGAAATTTATACAATGATAAAGTAATTTAAAACATATGTAGGAAGAGCATCAGGCAAATTGATGTATAGAGAACCCCATGGTAAAAATTGAATAGGAGATAAACATGGAAAATGGTGATTGATTAAAGGACAGTTGAAATAGGGCTCGCTTTGATAAACTCCTAATGGCGAAATTAGTAAATTAATTTATTCCTCGGAATTTCGAGGAGGGTTTATGTTGCCCTAAATCAGAATGGAGGATGAGGCACAAAGTGCAAGTTAATAGCTTACCTCGGAGCGTGGCACGGTTCGACCAGGAAGCCCCGGCTGAGTTAACAGGGAGGCTGCCAGGAGCCCGGCTCTGGTGGTGTTTCAAGCGGCCAGAGTGAAAGGATGGGGAGAATACAGGGCAGCAAGAAGGGAAGCAGAAAATATGTATTTTTTTTTAATTTTTAAAGCTTGCTCAAATACTACAGAAAGCAAGCTTGTTATAATACGTTTATTCAAGTGGGACCATATGCATCCTCATTATTTCAAAAACCTGGAAAACACAGCAAATATCTGGAAAATCTTTATAAACATGGGACAGGGAACCACAGCAAATACATTTTCAGTTTTGTTTAAATCTTTAAAATCAATACTTGCAAAAATGTTGGTGTTGGAATGGAGGGTTCATAAATGATAAGAATCTGGAGCCTACAAGGGTATAGAACCTGGTTTGGGACGTGGGAAAATTCAAAAATCATATGCAGTTGATATCTGGTTCTGGAACTTGCTTTTTGCTTTTTTCATTTGATCATGTATCTGGGTCTGAGACCTATATCCCCCTTAGGAGATGGTTGTTGTTCAGTCGGTAAGTCATGTCCGACTCTTTGTGACCCCACAAACGGCAGCACACCAGACTTCCCTGTCCTCCACTATCTCCCGAGTTTGCTCAAACTCAGGTCCATTGAGTCAGTGATACCATCCAACCATCTTATCCTCTGTCACCCCCTTCTCCTCTTGCCCCCATCTTTTCCCAACATAATGTTTATTTACCCAGTCTCTTTTATTGTCTGTTTAATTCTTTGTCATGGCTGACTATGACTCTGGAGTATGGCTTCACTGCAGTTTAACCATTCCCCTACTGATGGGCATTTAGGTTGTTGCCGGGTTTTTGCTTTACTGGGTGGGTCTTTTCTCAACTCTCCCAAAGATAGTACATAATCTGTACCATTCTAGGTACAGGGGAGTAAAGCTAACTTGCTGCTTATGAGGAGAAGGCAATGGCACCCCACTCCAGTACTCTTGCCTGGAAAATTCCATGGACGGAGGAGCCTGGTAGGCTGCAGTCCATGGGGTCGCGAAGAGTCAGACATGACTGAGCGACTTCACTTTCAGTTTTCACTTTCATGCATTGGAGAAGGAAATGGCAACCCACTCCAGTGTTCTTGCCTGGAGAATCCCAGGGACGGCAGAGCCTGGTGGGCTGCCGTCTATGGGGTCGCACAGAGTCGGACACAACTGAAGCAACTTAGCAGCAGCAGCAGCAGCTGCTTATGATGGAAGTCTTAAGACACTAGAGCTTAATTCTCTCGGGGACTGACTGCTCAGAACATCTGAGAAATAGAATTGGCAGGTCCAAAGGCTTCTCTGTTTTCAATTTCAATATATGCCATCAGACTACCCTTCAAACATGCTATACTAGTTGTGGCAGCCCATTCGATCTGGTGTTAGTCATGTACAGGATGTTGGAAACTTCTAGAACATCCTCATCCTCCTAAAGGGATCTGCTTTCTTCCCAGGAGCCCTAGTCAGGTTTCAGATTACTAAAGGCCCTACATCCCAACCTTCTGAGATACTGGCAAGTCTCTTGTATGCCCCACAGATAGTGGTTTGTACATTGAGCTCCTTAACACATGGGCTCCTGTACCCACCACCCCCACCCCAGAGATGCTGTTCCAGATCTAGAATGGACCTAAGAAATTACATTTCTAATAGACGCTGCAGCTGCTACTCCAGAACCACACTTGCAGAAGCAAGTGATTCGTCCCCTCCAATTCTGCCTTCCTCCCAGTTCCCGGTTCTGGATGGGGCAGTTGGGCCCCCGAGGGACACCTGGCCATATCTGGAAACATTTTTGGTGTCACAACCTGATGGGGGGCATAGTGCTACTTGCAGCTGCTAGGTGGCGACCAGGGTGCCAATGAACCTCCTCCTGTACACAGAACAGCCCCACAATAATTTTCTGTTCCAAAATGTCAATAGTGCCTTGGTTTGGGAGCCCGGCTATGGTCCTGTTGGGATGGTGTGTCTGAGACGGGGCCATCTGCCTCCCTCCGGGGGCCTTCATCTCCTCCAATGACTAGTTCACACTCGCATGGATGTGTTGCATCCCAGCCTCTTTCTCCTTCTCAGCCCTTGCTGCTCCTTTCCCCCATAGACCCCCCTCCCTTCCTAGTCTGAAGAACCACGAACAGTTAGACACCATGGATTGATGTTGACTCTTGCCAGGCTGCGTGCTGTGTATGTGAAATAGTGGTTAACAGTGAGAGCTTTAGTCGCTCAGCCTGGGTTTGAATTCTGACTATGCCACTCACTGGCTGTGTGAGCATGACCTTCACCTCTCTGTGCCTCATTCTTTCACCTGTAAAATGGGGATGATGACTGACTTTCTAATTTACTCCCACACAATCTTGATTTGTGCTTATTGTCCCAGGACAATTGTTACTAGTGCCTCTTCCCCCTCTCAAGAGTTTTCCAGTGTGGGCAATGAATTCTGCGGTCCCTCTCATGATAGTAAGAGTCTCACCCTGCAAGGCTGTTGTGAGGCTGAGTGAGGTGATCTAGTGGAGTGTTCACGCAGAGGGTGCTCTAGAAATTGCTTGATAAGAGTCAGCTCTTCTCTTCTGGGTCTGTGCGCAAAAGAACTGAAAGCAGGGTCTCAACGAGAGATCTGAACACCCGTGTTCATAGATGCATTAGTCACAAGAGCCTAAAGATGGAAACAGCCCAAGTGTCCATCAACAGATGAATGATAAACAAAATGTGGTCTGTCCCTACAATGGAGTGTTATTCAGCTTTAAAAAAGAAGGAAGTTCTGGCACATGCTATAACATGGTCAACCTGGCAGACATTATGCTGAGTGAAGTCAGATAGACATAAAAAAGGCAAATACCGTGTAATTTCACTTATATGAGGTCCCTAGAGTAGTCAGATTCATAGAAATAGAAAATAGCATGGTGGTTGGTTGCCAGGGGCTGGGGGAGGGGAAAGTGGAGAGTTGTTTCTTAATGGGTAGCTTCCATTTTAAGATCCAGAGAGTTCTAGAGATTGGTTGTGCCAACAGTGTGAATGCACATAATGCTACCAAACTGTACTTAAACTCAAAACATACAAATGGTTAAGATGGTGAATTTTATGTTCTGTGTATTCTGTGCTCAGTTGCTCGGTCGTGTCCGACTCTTTGCGTCCCCATAGACTGAAGCCTGCCAGGCTCCTCTGTCCATGGGATTTTCCAGGCAAGGATACTGGAGCGGGTTGCCATTTCCTCCTGTCAAGGACCTTCCTGACCCAGGGATTGAACCCACGTTTCTTGTGTCTCCTGCATTGGCAGGTGGATTCTTTACCACTGCGCCACCCGGGAAGCCCCTGTGTATTTTGCCACAATTAAAAATTAAGTTAGTTCTTCAGACATTGCCTCACATCAGCCTCATTCAGACTCACTGAGGCAAGCTTCATCCTCTTCACTTTATAGACAAGGATCCTGAGACTAAGCGAGGCGGGGTGATTTGTCTACACACAGAGCCAAGTCGCGGAGAGAGGACAGGACATTAGACTGGGCCCCAGTTAGAAGGCTGCTTAGCTCTAGACGAGGCCTCTACCTTAGGGTAGTGAGGAGCCATTGATCAGTTTTCACAGGAACAGTGGCATGATCTGATTTATGCCTTATAGCATGAATTGGCAAACTTTCCATCAAAGGCCAGATAGTCATGTAGGGCATAAACAAGGTCTTTGCAGGACATAGACAAGTCTCTGTCTTAACTTCTCCACTCAGTATGCAAACAGTATGGAAATCAACACAGGCCGGATCTGACCCAAGGAAGCCCAGATTACAGACCCCTGCTTCATTATGAACTGACCCCTCTACCCTCTCAGCTGTGTTGGGTTGGGAAGAGAGTTGTAGGAGGCATGATTCTTCTTTGCCTCTTTCCAACCATACTCCCAAGAGAGTCCCCCACGTCATGACATGGAACTTGTTTAGGAGCCTCCCAAGGAAGCAGTAAGCCCCCACTGGTGGCCCCTAGGTCCCAGCCTAGATGCAGCCTCCACTCCCCCTAATTGTATCGAAAGCCCCTGGGAGGGATGACCTAGAGGACCTGTGAAGCCACAGCAGCCAGGCCAGGCATGAAGGCCCTGCAGTCTGCACCCCAGAAGCTGGCTTGACAGTGTTGGTTTTTTTCAAGACTTTAGTAGCATTGCAGCCGGGGACCCAGAGAATTTAGAGGTGCTGTTGCCATCGCTTTCTCAGCCTAGACCTTAAGGGGCAATTAACCTGGTAATCCAGGCCTCCTTCCTCCCCTTGTTTATTGCTGTGAACACAGGAAATGCACTGTAAAGGTGCATGAAACGCTACCAAGGAATTTAACTATAATTTAAAAGGTTCCATGGGGAGGACCCCAGTGGCTGATTAATAATACATTTGCAGAGCAATAAAAACTCCAGCAGATCAGTGGAGCTCAGCCTCCAGACTTCATTTATGCAGCTGGGATCCTATGAGCATCCTCTCCTGGGAGTTGTCTACACGGGGGTTTCCTGGCTCACATTACACTGGGCCAGACCCTTGCAGGAGTAAGAATTGCAAGAATGGAACCCCCGAAATGGTGGACAAGGACTTGGGGTTCAATACTTGGGATTCTGGAAGTGAACCCTGGAGAGACAGGGCTAGCTAAAGAACCTTGGGTGGGATGTTTAAACATCTCTGTGCCTCATTTTTCCCATCTGTAAAATGGGACTAAAGAAGGTATCTAAGTTGTAGCTTCCGTTAAATGAGATGATGGGTGTAAAGCACAGAACACGGTACTTGGCACATTCAGAGCAGGTGCTCTCTCAGTAAGAGCTCTCTTATTTCCATCACTCTCATTTGGATTAGTATTCCCTTCTGAGGAGCTCAAGTACTGAGGCTAGCTCAGGCTTGTTTCTGACAAGATTTACAAAGTCAGTTTTTATTTTCACATATCACTCAGCACTGAGAGTGTTCATTTCTGCCTCTTGAATGCTACTCAGTGGTCCATGTCTCTCTGTTTCCTCTGCATCCTCTCTGGACATGTTGCCAATGTGTGACTTGTGCCAATCTCTTCCAAACTCATCTTTTTACGTCTACCCTGCTGCGCCCCCACCCTCCCAGCCCCATGCCAAATGACTCTCCAGTTTGCATCCAGAGCGTTCTTAATTAAGGTGGACATTGTTGCCTGTCTGCCAAAAACCTGCCAAAGGCTGCCTATGGCACCTAGGGCAGATCTCCTCAGGGTGATCTTCAGAACCCCATATGATCACTGCATCTCTCTCTCCAGCTTCATCTCCCATCATTCTCACCACTCTTTCCCCCCAGCTCTGAATTCCATGGCCCATTAGAATCCTGTATTTCCCAGAAAAAGCAGACTTCAGTCTCAGCCTTTCCTACATGCCGGTCCCCCTGGCCAGACCCCTGTTCGTGTGTCTCTCCTGATGTGATCAGGCCTTGGATCTGAGCTTAAATCAAGTTATGCTTTCTCAAGGGAACATTTTCTTTTATAGCACTTATTTTGGTTTGTCACATACATGTATTTTTGTGGTGATTTGTTTTAATTAGACTCAAATATCCAGGAAAGTTGGTTCTACATTTTTATTCATACTTACCTGGTACAAAATAAGTACTCAGGAAGGATGGATGAGTGGATGGATGGATGTGTTGATAGGTCAAAAGACGAGTGGATGTGTGAATGCATGGCTGAAAAGATGAGTGGATTAAATGGATGAATGGACAGACAGATGAATGAATAGGTGGGTGGGTTAGAGGAGTCAAAATCCGCTGGCAGAGTCCAATAGGCATGCTTTGGAGATAGTCCAGGTGAGAAATGACCATGAGTCCAATTAAGAAAGAGGAGAGGTTGGATTTGAGAATAATTCAGAAGGCAAATTTGTTAGAACTTGTCCGTTGGTTGGCTATAGAGATGAAGGATGCAGAGGAGTCAAAGGAGCACCTGGGTTGTTCATAGAGTGACTGGCTGGTGTTGGGAAACCCAGCTGAGACAGAGAATGTACATTCACTGTGTCTGGAAAAGGAAGCTGATGGTAGCACACACGTCGCTGTTGTGAAAGTAAATAAGGTAACATGAACTCCTTGGCTATTTTGCAAAAGCTGATGGAAGTGGGAAAATATGTCAGGTTTCTGAACTAAACTGGAGTCTAGTTCAGGTGAAACTTTTGAAATAAGAACAGGTGTGCAAAATCGTAAAACAGCCAAGTGTTTGGCAGGATTGAGAACAGGCGGGGGCAGGTGGGGGGTGGGTAGTAAGGGACAGGGTGTCCAGTGGGTCATGAAGATAAAGAGGAAAGCAGGGGTCTGGTCAGGCAGGGTCTTGTCGGCCATGACAAGGGATTTGGAATTTTTCTCTAGTGAAGTCCAATGACATCAGAAAAAACACACCTGATTTCTTAAAGACAGGAGTCAGTCGTGGCATGGGCTGGCAACCTGCTTCTGTAAAATCCTGAGCGCACCCATTCATACACATATTGTCTGTAGCTGGTTCCCAGACTCAAGCACAGAATGAAGTAGTTGCATCAGAGACTAAATGGCTCCCGGAGCCTAAACTCTTCAGTTTCTCCTTTACAGAAAAAGTTTGCTGGCCCCTGTTCTGAGATAAAAGCTCCCTCTTGCTATGTCCTGTGTCTATTTCAACATTTTACAGACTTGCTGTTGCCTTCAAAACTGATTGATGGGAATAAATTACAAATGTAACAAGCAATGACTAAAACTTTTCAGCAGGGTTTCAGTTGGTTTTCGGGGCTGGATGGATGGAAAAGTCAAAGGAAAAATGCTTTGATTCCAGTTCATTATGAAAAAAAAAACAAAAAAACAACTTCCATCCTGTGTCCCAGATACACCTACAGTCACTGGAGAGATGCTGCTGGAAGGTTGGGTGCCTGACACACAGCAGATGCTCAACAGATGTTTGTTGAATGACTAATGGATGAATAATGGCTTTCAGAGGGGTTTGGAGCTGGCCTCTCACCTGGAGTGCTTTAATACTGACTTGGAAATAGGTCCAAGACTTACCAGCCCACTGCTTCCTTGTACCTGGGTTACCAGCTAGCTTTCCAGAACAGGCTAAATACCCAGTGTTCACCCCAGTGGTAACAGAGGAGCCCCTGGATGTTGCCAGCAGAGAGCATGGATACCGCAGTGGCCTCACCAGGAGCAGGAGCAGAACTGGGCCCAGATGAATAATGGGATCATCATTTTTGAATGCTGGTGAGAAATGCTGATGATTACTGTTTCCGGATTCTAATTACACCGCGCATCTCTCAGGAAGGAAGAGACCTTTGGCCACAGGCACACTTGCAGCTCATCTGAAACCCATCACGGGCTCTGGTTAATTACACGTGTGCTTCCTGAAACCATGAGAAAGGTCCTGACAAATGAATTCACTGCCTGCCAGGACAAAGGCCACTGATCTTAAACCTTAAACATCACCAGCATCTTCAGTCAAGACATGGTGCTGTGCCCAGCAGGGAAGGTGAGGGTAGGAGTTACTCTGAGGCACCCCAGCTTGCGGGGGAGAAAATTCCATTTGGAAAAAAACAGTGAATAATATCTCCAATATTTCATTAAGCTTCTTTCCAAACTGAGAATAGGGCAAAAGTACTGATAAACACAGATCTGACTCTGGAGACCTTTTAAATGGCAGTAGTAGTAACAACGATGGTGATGATGATAATAATAATATTGTTTATTGATTACCATTATTTCTACTTCTAGACATTGAAGCCTGAGAAGTACCAAAGCTTTACTACCAAGCAGTTATAACATGCTTACACCTTTAATTTTTTAAATCCCTGAATGAGATTCACCTGAAGGTGGTTCTTTATCTTACTCGCTTATTGAACATCTTACTTGCTTACTTATTGAACAGTGAGCATTCTACCTTGGTGAGTCCCAAACCAGGCCTCTTTTCAGTTACAGAATCCTACACTCAATTGCTAGGCAGATACTATGGTTGCATTGTTTCCCCCAAAAGATGTTGAGGTCCTAACCCCTCGTACCTGTGATGTGACCTTATTTGGAAATAGGATCTTTGCAGATGATTGAGTTAGGATGAGGCCATTGGGGTGGGCCCCTAATCTAATATTAATATAACTGGGGTCCCTATAAAAGGAGGAATTTGGACACAGAAATGGACACAAATAGAAAGAGTGATGTGAAATGTAAAAGTGGAGGTTTTGGTTATGCCTTGGTGAAGCCAAGGATTACCAAGGGCTAAGTCGCTCAGTCGTGTCTGACTCTTTGTGATGCCATGGACTGTGGCCCGCCAGGCTTCTCTGTCCGTGGGTATTCTCCAGGCAAGAATACTGGAGTGGGTTGCCGTGCCCTCCTTCCCAACCCAGGGATTGAACCCAGGTCTCCCACATTCCAGGCAGACTCTTTACCATCTGCACCACCAAGGAATGCCAAGGGTTGCCAATAAACCATCAGAAGCCTGGAGAGAGGGATTAAACAGTATCTCCCTCACAGCCCTCAGATCTCCACTTCCAGCTGGAGATCCGTCTGTTGTTTAAGGCCCCCATCCATGGTACTCTGGTAGAGCAACCCCCGGAAAGTAACAGAGTAGACGTCACCACACAGAGGTCCCGCTGGCGTCTCAAACTCACATCAGTTGCTCAACGCTGCCCCCTCCACCACATCTAACCTTCTTGTATTCTCTGTTTCAATCAGTCACTTTAGCAAACAACCCAGATATTTCCTTTGCTTCCTAATAGCTGTTTAAGCTCAAAACAGAGACATTTAGACCCCACACCCTCTGACTGTTGCTCAGCCTTGGTGCTAGGGCTGGTCAGCTGGCAGTTCTGGGCTAGATGTTAAATTTTCTGAATCAATTGCTAATAATTGAAATTGAAGATCCTCATTTAAATTTCCGGATATGCATTGAAATTAATGGGAAGTTCTGGCAGCCCTAAGCCTGCAGTGCCCCATGTCGCAACATTTGTCTGTTTTTGAGAAGTAACATCTTTTGGTGGAACAGATTCTCTCCTTCGCAGTCCCCGCTACTCAGTCTGGTCTCCCTGCTCGGCCCCCCTCTCCCATCAGGTTACCTGCTTGGCCCCTGGCTACAGCAGTTGACAGGATGACAGGGGACCAATTCCAGCACAAGAGAGGATAAGCTTCCAGAATTTCCAGTGGAGGAGAAATTAAACCATCCCATCAGCCAATGAGATCCCAGTTTCTGCTGTATCTCTCCCACCACTTAGTGATTTTGGTCCTTCATTCTCCCCATCAGTTTAGCCTCGGATAAAATGATGTGCATGCATGTGTGTGTTCTGTCAGGTCCAGCTTTTTGCAGTCCCATGGACTATAGCCCACCAGGCTCTTCTGTCCATGGAATTTTCCAGGCAAGAATACTGGAGTGGGTTGCCATTTCCCACTTCAAGGGATCTGCCAACCCAGGGATCGAACCTGCATCTCCTGCATTGGCAGGTGGATTCTTTCCCACTGAGCCACCTGGGAAGCCTCTAATGGAGTATGAAGTATGTGGTTAAAAATATAGGGATGATGACACCTAGGAACTGGCTTTGGACAGAAGCTGTTTCTCGGAGGATGCTCAAGGTGTGTTTACCAACACCTCGTGTTTTCTGTAGATAGCTGTAGGCACCAGGCAAATGTGTTTCCAGCCTGAAAGCTCCATGATCAAGAAAGACACAGTCCTTAAAGGAACGCTCTGAAAGCACTCTATCTCAAATGCATAATTCCTACCCTGACTCAGTGCATCTTTGGGAGCCAAGAAGTAAACAGTTCCTCTCATGTGTATGAGGACATTAAGAATTCCGAGTCTACTGCTGCCGCTTTCTAGCTGTATGACTTTCAATAGGCCACTGACATCTCTGAGCCCTTTGTAAATGAGGATACTGGTACCTTCCTTTGCAGATTCTGTGGGAGGACCAGGAAGAAGGCCTACAGATCACTCTGACTGTGCTTAGCACTTAGTAGTCAAAGTGAAAGTGTTAGTCGCTCAGTCGTGTCCCACTCTTTGCAACTCCATGGACTGTAGTCCACCAGGCTCCTCTGTCTGTGGAATTCTCCAGGCCAGGATACTGGAGTGGGTTGCCATGCCCTTCTCCAGGGAATCTTCCCGATCCAGGGATCAAACCTGGGTCTCCCACAATGCAGGCAGATTCCTTATTGTCTGAGCCACCAGGGAAGCCCTCAGCATATAGTAAGTCCTCAAAACAAAACAAAACCACATGATATTAAGGATGGAGACTTGACTCTCAACTCCAGGCCACTTTCAACACACAATCTTATGTGCAATTTGAATGGCTTTGTCTTGATATTTCTGGAATCAGGAAGTTTTTCTTTCTGAAATCCAGAACTTCATTTAATTAAGCATCAAGAACCTTTATTTTCAAACTGAATTGGAGTGAGCTCTATTTCCACACTAAAACAAAGTGATGAACAAATGAAGCAATACGACTCTACTTTTTCTTTCAGGGAGTTTCCCTATTTTCTCATAATGAGAGATCATTAAAATAACTAGAAGACAAATGGCACCAAATTAATAAAAATGTAGATCAAATGATCCTCTGTTACCTATTTTTGCTCAATTGCAGTTGAGGCATGCATTGATTAAGCTGCCAGCAAACCATTATGGTCGTTTTCATTACCAGAGTGTAATCTATTTTATTATGATAGGATAATAACTAACAGTCTTGCAGACAGGCATTTCTCTGTGGGCTGAGTCATCATTTACAATGAATCTGCACCAAATAGCACTGGGTTCATTTTGCTCATGGTGGAATGGAGCCTTCAAGTTGGGAAGGGAGCCTTCAAGTTTCCTCTGGGAGAAGGTGGCTTATTTTCTTTGTATCTATCACATAGCTCAGTTTGCTGGATTCCCAGGTGGAGGGCACTTGGAGTATTGCTGTGAAATCTGTAATGATCCAAGGGAGATTTCAGAAATTTCAGAAAAAGGTGGTGAATGAACTGATTTTAGTACTTTTTTGTTGTTTTTATCTACTCTGTACCCCATAGTGGATGTGACTGATTTCTCATGTGCTTATTTATTCATTAAGCTTATTTACTCATTAAGCATTGATTCATTATTCATTAGGCAACTACATGATAGGGCATGGCTGACTGCCCGTCTTGGCCATGCAGAGATCAGTATCACAAGACTTCCAGTTGCTCAGAGCCTAGCGGGAGAGGCAGAGGTGCAGCTGAACAGAGAGGGAGGGATAGAGGCAGGCACAGAGATTGTTGTCGCTGTTTAGTTGCTAAGTCGTGTCCAACTCTTTTGTGACCCCCACGAACTGTAGCCCACCAGGCTCCCCTGTCCTTTGGATTTCCATAGACAAGAATACTGGAGTGGGTTTCCATTTCCTTCTCCAGGGAATCTTCCCAACCCAGGGATCAAACCCACGTCTCCTGCATTGGCAGGCAGATTCTTTATCCCTGAGTCACCTGGGAAGCCCTATGCACAGAGATGACTCACAGCAAAACCGGAGAGATGACTTTGCCACTGCATGCAGGCAGCCTCAGAAGTGTAGCCCCTAGA
Organism: Bubalus kerabau; assembly: GCF_029407905.1. Classification (NCBI taxonomy): domain Eukaryota; kingdom Metazoa; phylum Chordata; class Mammalia; order Artiodactyla; family Bovidae; genus Bubalus; species Bubalus kerabau. The sequence continues at coordinate 16,723,763 of NC_073646.1, forward strand.
GTAGCCATGATGATGAGCTTGGATGCAAGAGGCATGTAGGTGGTCTGCATTTGAACCCAGACTCCATCCCTCACATGCTAGGAGTTCCTGGGCCAATCTCTTACTCCTCCAATCCTGAGTTTCTCCTCTGCAAGATATGGGTGATAACAGGACTCCCCACACCATTGTTTCAGTCTATGAAGGAACACTTTGCATTCCCTGTGTATCATCTTGTGAATACTTCAGTGTGGAGGAACCACGACCATGGCATTCTTGATTTACCCATGAAGAAACTTAGCATTTAGAGAGAGTAAGCACCTTGCCCGAGGTCACTAAGCCAGCCAGAGGCCGAACCAGGATAGGAAGGCAAATCTCTTATCCTCCCAAACACATGCTCCTAACCAGTATGAAGTGAGCATTTTCATATATCCATGTTGTTTATTGCAGGGTCACAGAATACCCCGAGGGGCCAGGCAGGACGTGAATGCCTGGAGCAGGCAGGCAGAGATGTGATGGACTGAATAATATCACGGGTTCATCTAAAGCCCCAGATCATTCTTGCCTTGAGGGTTACAGGTGCAGACTTGCTCACTCTTCTAATGTTTTCTGAAAATATAAAACCTGAATTTTTGTCCAAAATCTCTTGATTTAACTGACAATTATTTTAATTTTTAAACAGAGTGTGAGCCCAACACAACCTGTGTGGGGGCTGGGCAGGCCTGAGGGCTGCCAGCCTGCAAGCTCTGCTTTGAAGGAAAACCTCTCTGCTGGCCACTTGGTGCCCTAAAAGCCTCCTGCACTCTCCTCCCTATGTCAGTCTCTGCTTGGAGGACCCTGGCTGGGCTCTGGGCAGTGAGAAATCTCTGACACAGGCTGGCAGCAGGGTGCCCAACTGCTTCTTTTCCAGCCCTTTTTTCTGCTGGGCTCAGCCCCAGCACCCATGATTCACTGTTCTCAAGAAGGACCGTCAGGGTCCATCCTGTATGGAAGCTTGTCTCCTGGGGCTGCCCCCACTGTGAGTGATTTGAATGAAGCTGGGGAGGGGCCTGCTTTGGGGGCAGGGGTGCAAGATTCCCCTGAGTTGTTTCTGTTCTCATTGTTTCCTTGGGTTGGGAGAGACAAATTGGAAAGCTCGGGTACCTTAGTAATCCACCCTGTTCAGTGTTAGCCCGTGTTTATTAAATAGCCATTCTTTGCAAGGGCCAGTTGAGGGGAGGGGTGCCCTGCACAGCAGGAGAGACAGGTTGTGTTGGAATCCCAGTTGCATATAGCGGGTATGGTCAAAGTTTTAACAAAAATGCTACAGAACACCCATGAGGAAGAATTATGCCCAAAGGAGGCAATCAGTGAAAAGTGTTATAGTCTTTGAGCTACACTGTAAGTGTGGATATAATTCAGCAGTTCAGGAGAGAAGAGGAAGGACAATTCAGCCAGAGAGAACACTACCACCCTCAGCAGCACCACCGTCATTCAACACCATCATCAACCACTAAATATCACCACCATTCGTTCATCATCACCACCACCGCCACCATCTTCACCATCATCAGTGAATCAATAGTCAACATTACTGAGAGCTTACAATAAAGCTGTTTATGTGTTTTACCTAATTTGAGCCTCGCAGCCCTGTGACATGGGCACTAAACATATTCTCATTTAAAGATGAAGAAATTGAGGTTAGAGAAATGAGGGGATTTGCCTCCCCACCGTTCATTAGTGTGACTCCAGATTCAAGCCAACAACTTGACTCCAGACCCTGCGCTCAACCCCCTTACCTCACCGCCAGTCATATGCCAGTGTCTGAAGGGGACAAAGGCCTCAGAGTGCATGCAAAGGGCTTAGGAAGCTGCTGGTGCATATAAGTGCTCAGTAAGTGTTGTTGTCCAGTTGCTAAGTCATGTCCGACTCTTTGTGACCCCTGATGAACTGCAGCACACCAGACTTCCCTGTCCTTCACTACCTCCTGGAGTTTGCTCAAATTCATGTCCATTGAGTCAGTGATGCCATCCAACCATCTCATCCTCTGTTGCCCCCTTCTCCTCTTGCCCTCAATAAGTGATAGATACTATACATTCTTGCAGAAGACCGTTCATGGCTATTGTCTAATCAAAGGGCTTATATAGTCATATAGATTTAGGAAGTAGTAGATCAAAGTGAAGCAACTTTTTATTTGGCTGCTAGACTCATCAGATGGAGAAAGCAATGGCACCCCACTCCAGTACTCTTGCCTGGAAAATCCCATGGACGGAGGAGCCTGGTAGGCTGCGGTCCATGGGGTCGCTAAGAGTCGGACACGACTGAGTGACTTCACTTTCACTTTTCACTTTCATGCATTGGAGGAGGAAATGGCAACCCACTCCAGTATTCTTGCCTGGAGAATCCCAGGGATGGCAGAGCCTGGTGGGCTGCCATCTATGGGGTTGCACAGAGTCAGACACGACTGAAGCGACTTAGCAGCAGCAGCAGCAGACTCATCAAAGCCTTCCAAGTATGAACACACATTGACAGTCTCCAACACAGGAAACTTTCCCTCCTGAGAGTATATTCAAGATGAGGTTTCCTTCCCTCCTACATTGTTGGTGGGAATGTAAATTGATGCAACCACTATAGAAAACAGTACAGCGATTCCTTAAAAATTAAAAATAGAACTGTTGTTGTTCAGTTGCTTAATCGTGTCCAACGCTTTGTGACCCCATGGACTGTGGGACGCCAAGCTCCTCTGTCTTCCACTGTCTCTCAGAGTTTGCTCAAATTCATGTCCATCGAGTCAGTAATACTATCCAAGGAGCTCATCCTCTGCCGGCCCCCTTTCCCTTTTGCCTTCAGTCTTTCCCAGCATCAGGGTCTTTTCCAATGAGTCACTGCAATGACTCAGCAATCCCACTCCTGGGCATATACTCAGAGAAAACTCTGGTTTGAAAAGATACATGAACTCGATTGTTCACAGCAGCACTATTTACAAAAGTCAGGGCATGTAAACAATCTAAATGTCCCTGACAGATGAACGGATATAGATGTGATATACATATATCTCAGTATATAACTATATCTCTGGAATACTGCTCAGTCATAAAGATAGAATGAAATAATGCCATTTGCACAACATGGATGGACCTAGATTACCTAGACACCATAAAGAAGACTAAGTGCCAAAGAATTGATGCTTTCAAACTGTGGTGTTAGAGAAGACTCTTGAGAGTCTCTTGGCCTGCAAGGAGATCAAACCAGTCAATCCTAAAGGAAATCAACCCCGAATATTCATTGGAAGGACTGATGCTGAAGCTGAAGCTCCAACACTTTAGCCACCTGATGTGAAAAATTGACTCATTGGAAAAGATCCTGATGCTGGGAAAGATTGAAGGCAGGAGGAGAAGGGGATAACAAAGGATGAGATGGTTGGATGGGATCACCGACTCAATGGACGTGAGTTTGAGCAAACTCCAGGAGATAGTGAAGGACAGGGAAGCCTGGCATGCTGCAGTCCATGGGGTTGCAAAGAGTCAGACATGAATGAGTGACTGAACAGCAACAAGAAATTATCATCCTAAATGAAGTAAACCAGACAGAGGAAAAACAAATATATAGTATCACTTATATGTGGAATCTGAAATATGATAAAATGAACTTATTAACAAAACAGAAATGGACTCACAGGCATAGAAAATGAACTTATAGTTACCAAAAGGGAAGGGGAGGAGATAAATTAGGAATTTGAGGTTAGCAGAGTTTGTATGTATGTAATCCCACGGACAGAGAAGCCTGGTGGGCTACAATTCACGGGGTCACAAAGAGTCGGACACAGCACAGCGACTGAACAAGAACAACTAATCCAACTGACCTCATTTTTTTTTCCTTTGTAACAGGCTTTTATTTTTGTTTTATTTCTATTACAGTGTTTGAAACCCAAAGAAATACATTTTCTCTTCAAATTTGGGTGTGTGTATAAATATCATTTGTCTAGACTTAGCACACTCAATGCCATGGTTTCTTGGCTTGTGTCTGCTCTGAAATCATTAAGCTTTGTCTGTCTACCCAGGGTCCCTGAGAACACAGAATACAATAGCCAGAGTTTATAGCCCTTAAAAGCAAATTTAAAAAGAATAACCACTGCAGGAAAAGGTTTGATTCCCCTTCCTATGGTCAGTAGCTGTTTTTAAGGGACATCTGGTCTGCTGGTCTGTCTTGGGTAGCTGGGACCTCATGCCCCTTTGTTTCTATAGTGGTTCAATCAAAGACAGTTCCCATAAAAGCTGGCTAACAGAGTCAGTACTCAACTCCAGGGCTTGAACTTTCTCGCCATGGCAGAGTTTCATCTTCCCAGACCCAGAGGCCAAACATCTGACTGACTTAGGGAAGCAGGGCTAGAGTTTAGCAGAGGGGTCCCCAGCTGACCTCACTTTAATCTAGCTAATAACATCCACAAAGACCCTGGCTCCAAATACAGTCAAAGTGGACGTGAATTTGGAGGAGACAGCTGTTCCACCTGGTGGATCAGGAAGATCCCCTAGAGAAGGGAATGGCTACCCACTCCAGTATTCTTGCCTGGAGAATTCCATGGACAGAGGAGCCTGCCAGGCTACAGTCCATGGGGTCACAAAGAGACGGATGCACTTAGCACTTTTTTTCACTGACATACAGATTTTTTTTTTTTAAACAAATTTGACTTCATAACCATTTTAAAAAATTGGGCTATGGAGCATAAGGATCAGCACTTCTGGAATCTTCTGAAAAGCCAGAGGCTTTAGCAACACTAGACATTACCCCTGATGGTAAGAACAGTTGGTGCTGGCAAGTACTCACCCAGGACAGGGCAAGCAGGCTCATTCTAATCTGCCACAACCTGCACCCAGAGGCCTCCCTCATTGACCTGACCTGGGTAGACCTGGACGGGCTGGAGTTTGAGCTGCCTGGCAAAAGCCCTTGCCCCCTAGGCCTAGCTCAGTGCTGGGAGCAGACGCCCCACTTTCTAAGCTCCTGATGGTCTGATGGAGGAGATCAACTGTCACTTTCCCTGATGTGCTTTCTGATCCTGGGTTTAACCACAGCCATGTTCACCCATCCAGCTTCAAGCACACAGCTGGGATTACACAGGCAGAACCCCCCATTTGGCCCTCCTGGGGTGTTGGACTGGCACTGGCTAGGTCTGCTAGTGTTTGTCTGGTTAAAGTTCAGGAAGCCCATTGTCCATGATGGTGCTTCTGGACTCCCACTTTTGAAAGGCATGGTGCCTTCTTTAGAAATCAAACAGTTCTGCCTTTGAATTCTAGCTTCAGTTCCAGGTAGCTATGAAAGTGAAAGTCGCTCAGCTGTGTTCAACTCTTTGCAACTCCGTGGACTATGCAGTCCATGGAATTCTCCAGGCCAGAATACTGGAGTGGGTAGCCATTCCCTTCTTCAGGGGATCTTCCCAACCCAGGGATCCAACCCAGGTCTTCCACATTGCAGGCAGATTCTTTACCAGCTGAGTCACCAGGGAAGTCCAAGAATACTGGAGTGGGTAGTCTATCCCTTCTCCAGCAGATCTTCCCAACTCAGGAATCGAACTGGGGTCTCCTCCGTTGCGGGTGGATTCTTTACCAGCTGAGCTACCAGGTTCTAGCTTCAGGTCCAAGTAGCTATATGGCTTTAGAACGAGCATACCGTCTGCTCAGCCTGAGGATTTTGTGAGAATAGGAAATAATGTATAGAAAGTGACTCAGATGGTCCCAGGTTTGAATTGGTCACTCGATAAATGCAACCATGAAAAATTATTACAAGTCTTATTGTTGAATGAGTTCCAAGTCACCAGACAGATGGCAGGCATGTTGCATTTACAGGTCAGTGAGAGCAAAGTGGATGAGAGGAAGGAAGACAAAGCCTCCCCCAGTCACAAGCTTCAGTAAGGAGGATGGCAGGATTCTAAGTCACCCATTGGCTGTTTGAAACACGAAGTCTTATAAGCAGCAGCCACACATCTCTTCTCCCCCACCTCCGCCTGTGTTCTGTGCTCATTTCATATGCTCCATCCAGTGTTAAGGTGACACCTTATTAAACAAGGTCTGCCTGTGACCCAGCAAGTCACAGTGAAGACAGGAATTAAGATATAGCTTCCTGCAATGCCTAATTGGATTACAAGGATCATGGGAATGTCGTGTTGACTATGAAATATGCAGGGGATTATTCAGTAATGACTTTCTTCTGTCGTCCTTCACTAATCCTGTCAATCGGGAATAGCTTTAGATTAGGTCAGAATCCCAGTGGAAGAAGAGCTGTCTTCCTCATTTACATTTGTGCGTCCCTGGACGTGGAGGGAGCAGAGTGATTGTAGGTAATTGATTGCCCAGTGATGACGGCTGCCGTGTGTAAGCCCCCAACCCTGGTCCTTATCACTCATCTGGATTCCTGACCAACCACCCAGCAGTCAATGGGTATTTCTACTCTGGGGTCTCCCCAGAAGCCCAGGAGAGTCTGTGTTTACTTTTATTCCCTTAAATCGGTGAGGTCACGCTTGATGTAAAGTCCTAAACATTTCTTGTGTCCATCTCCTCCTCTGCAGCCACGTTCTTCTCATTAGGCCTGTATGAGCTCTCTCTCATGGTATTCCTGTGACTTCCCCACTCTTTCTCTTGCCTCTGTGCCTCTTCAGTTAAAAGAGCAACAACAACAAAAAGAACAAAAAGCACGGCTTCCAGATTGAGCTTTTAAAAACATCCTTTTGTGGGACTTTTCTGGCGGTCCAGTGGTTAAGATTCTACCTTCTAATGCAGGGGGCATGGGTTCCATTCCTGTTCAGGGAACTAATATCCCACATGCTGTGCAGTGTGGTTAAAAAATATTAATAATAAATAAAAATGTCCTCCTGTTCATATTCACTCCCCTGGTGAATATCCTTCCATCACAAAACCAGTAAATACATTGCATATTTGGGTTTCCTCTTCCTGCCGGGGCCCAGGCAGACATTACTAATCAATCACTGTTTCCTGCTTAGCAGGAATTGAATGGAGCTTTGCTATGAGCTTATTGTTACAATTATTATTATGCCAACAAAGGTCCATCTAGTCAGGGCTATGGTTTTTCCAGTAGTCATGAATGGATGTGAGAGTTGGACTATAAAGAAGGCTGAGCACTGAAGAATTGATGCTTTTGAACTGTGGTGTTGGAGAAAACTCTTGAGATTCCCTTGGAATGCAGGGAGATCCAGCCAGTCCATCCTAAAGGAAATCAGTCCTGAATATTCATTGGAAGGACTGATAGTGAAGCTGAAACTCCAATACTTTGGCCACCTGATGCGAAGAGCTGACTCATTGGAAAAGACCCTGATGTAGGGAAAGACTGAAGGCAAGAGGAGAAGGGGATGACAGAGGATGAGATGGCTGAATGGCATCACCAACTCGATGGACATGAGTTTGAATAAACTCCAGGGGTTGGTGATGGACAGGGAGGCCTGGCATGCTGCAGTCCATGGGGTCGCAAAAAGTCAGACATGAGTGAGCGACTGAACGCAACTGAACTGATGAGCTTATTGGCGCTGAAATTTCAGAGTTCACCATCTGCCTTCTGCCTTCCTGCCTTGTTTGTCTCTTGCTATTTCCTCTCTCTCCCCACCTTTGCTGTGGGATTAGCCTCCCAACAATCCTGAGCTCCGGGTAGTTACACTAATAGGCCTTTGCATGTGCAGTTTCTTCTGCCTCAAATGTCTGCCTGGAAAACTCCACCTTCACTCAGATGTCATCTCAATGAATCCCCAAGATGTGGGCATTTTTCTTTAAGCCCCCGTTGCCTGTGCCTCCTTTTCAGCAAGTGTTCCACTGCACGGAAGTGGTTGGTTTCATGCCCAGCCGCCCACTAGTTTTTCTCCACTGTTACAGAGGGGACAGGGACAATGGCTTATGCATCACTGCATCCCCAGCACCTATCATGGCTTCACTGTGGTCAGTAGCTGACCACAGGAAGTGATTGCTTAAGTAGTATCTTTTATTGAACGCTTCATGTCAGACTCTAAGTTAAGCACTCCACATGCATCCTCCTTCTCCATTCTTCTGTGAGGTAGTTAGTGGTTTTTGTTCTTTTTTCCATTTTGCATGAGGAAAAAAACAGGCTCAGAGAGATGAAGGCACTTATGGGCTCAAGGCCACACTGTGAAGGACCCAGTTCTGTGCAAACTGCTGTGCGCCCAGGGTTTGGCTATGTCTGGACACATAGTTGGTTGTTACAGCTGAGTGGAGGGTGCTTCTGGCATCTAGTGGGTGGAGTCCAGAGATGTTGCGGAACATCCCACAATGCACAGGACAGGCCCCCAGTAACAGAGGATTGTCCATCCCCAGTGTCAATATGCCAAGGGTGGGAAACCCTGCCCATAACTCTTTGCACATAATCATAGCCTCCCTCTAGTGTGTGTTTGACTTAGCGTTTTTATTGGTTTTGGTTGCTAGGGCTCACAAATTACATAAATATATTTAGAAGGAGCTGCCTTCTCTTTGGTTACATCAAGATTGGGTCAGGGCACACATCCAGGTGTGCGTTCTAAATCTTGGGACTTCAGAAGAGACCTTAAACTGTGACAACCCTGAAGGATGAGAAGTCTCAGCATAAACCGTCTCCTCCACAGTCGGTCCGTCTCTGTTGGGTCACCTCCAAACCCACCGCCTTATGCAGATTTCCAGCAGCTGAAATAAATACTTGCAGATTTGGTGGGGAGGGAGCAGATGCTCTTAAGAGCAAGGTAAATAAGTAATTTAGATAAATCCAGAGAACCCGTGATCCAAATCTGCTTATGCCCTGTGAAGTCAGCAGAGGGTTAACGGAACCCAATCCATTTTCATCAAGAAATTTGAACTTTGGTCCCAGTATGCAACTTAGCTGCGAATGCTACATTATTTATTATTCATGGGGCATTGTAACTTACCACAGTCTCTGAGTCATCTTTTTAAGCCTGCCAAAAGAACCAGTGTTAATTGCTTACACTGGAACATATTTGCTGTTGGAAATGTCACACCATAATTATATCCCATTTCGCTGTCTGACAAGTAATATACTAAAAGAAAATTGGGTTTCTTTTTTTTTTTCCCCTCTTCTTCCTGTGATGTGTAAAACCATTACCAAGACCCTTCAGGCAGCAGGCAGGTAGAAGCTTTCTTTACTTGTCAAGAAAGAAAACTTTCAGGGCTGGGTGATCATGATACAGACGAGCTGGGCTGGTTTCGTGGAAAGACGTGCCAGCTGGGCAGTTGAGCACATTTGACTTAAAGCTCTGCTTTCATTCTCTTGAAACTTTTTATCATTTTTGAACGAGGACCCACATTTTTCATTTTTGCTGGGCTGTGAAAATGATGGAACCCAATCTGTAAAAGGTGAAGGAACAGGGCAGTGACATGACCCATGGAGGTGTGGTCAAAGGTGAGATGAGAGTTGATGTGAAAGGAAATGGTGAGAATTTCTGGGGCACAGACCAGCTATAAACTGGAAAATACATGTGTATCTGTATGTGTGTGTTTATGTGTTATAAGAATTGGTGGCTTGTGAGGTCAGGCAGGGCAGACTGATCAGATGGCTCTTTCTGGAAGGCAGGTGACTATATTTGGGTGGTTGAGCTTCTCCCAAACCCAGGCTTGGTCAGATATAGCACACAGCCCACTCCTGTTAAGTCAGGTTTTGCTGGGATGCAGCCACATGTATTCTGTTAGGCATTGTCTGAGGCTGCTTTCTCATACCAGGACGGAGTTGAGCAACTGCGGTAGAGCCCATATAACCCACAAAGCCCAACATGTTTACTCTCTGAAATTCCAAGTGTTAGTCGCTCAGTTGTGTCCAACTCTTTGTGACCCCATGGGCTGTAGCCCTCCGGGCTCCTCTGTCCATGGGATTCTCCAGGCAGGAATACTGGAGTGGGTTGTCATGCCGTCCTCCAAGGGATCTTCCCAACCCAGGGATCAAACCCAGGTCTCCCACATTACAGGCAGATTCTTTACCACCTGAGCCATCAGGGAAGCCCTCTCTGGCCCCCTACAAAAGAAGTTTACTGCTGCTGCTGCTGCTGTTGTGTCCAACTCTGTGTGACCCCATAGACGGCAGCCCACCAGGCCCCGCTGTCCCTGGGATTCTCCAGGCAAGAACACTGGAGTGGGTTGCCATTTCCTCCTCCAATGCATGAAAGTGAAAAGTGAAAGTGAAGTCGCTCAGTCGTGTCCGACTCTTAGCAACCCCATTGACTGCAGCCTACCAGGCTTCTCCGTCCATGGAATTTTCCAGGCAAGAGTACTGGAGTAGGGTGCCATTGCCTTCTGTCTAAACCATAGGGGGAGCTTCATCCACCTGGCTGCACGGGGGACTCAGAGGTCATGGTCAGGCAGCCACGTTCCCGTCTGTAGAAGAGAGGGGAGGATGGATTTTGCTGAGTGTTTAGCTGTCTCTGCCACCCAACCTACTTTACAGATTCGGAAGCAGAGGTGACTTCAAGAGATCGAGCTGTTTGCTTACAGAGAGAGGCCTGCCTGACTTGAAAGTATTAAAGTGCGTGTTCTATTTTTTTTTTTTAAGCTGATATAACGACATGTACCTGTCGCTTCCCCATTTCTCCAACATCTTTGTCTTTTCCTCTCTTCAGTAAACAAATATGCATAGTTTCTCTTTTGTCAGTCTTATTCCAGGAGCTTACACCATGGTTTGTGAGGGATGTAGAATAAGAAATGAAGTCTGCTTGTGTCAAAAAGGTATACAAATTTATTCTATAAATACTGAACCAGGGTACTATATGCCAGGCCATGGGCTAAGTCCTTGGGACACAATATTGAATAAGTTGTCTAGGCACCAGTAATAAAGGTCTGTGTTTTCTAAATTGTAGTAACTTACCTGTCTCAGGTCACAAGCAGACATGAATAGGGCACTCCGCTCAGACTGGGAACGGAAAGTAGCTGAGAGACTTCCCTAGTGGTCTAGTGGTTAAGACTTCATCTTCTAATGCAGGGAATGTGGACTTCTAAGACTTCCACTCCCTGATTGGAGAGCTAAGATCCCTCATGACTATGGGCCAAAGAACCAAAATACAAAACAGGAGCAATATTGAAACAAATTAAATATATATTTTTTAAAAAGAGAGAGGGAGAGAAAGAAAACTAGCTGAGTCACAGTGGATCTTGCCCTGGAAGTAAGATGAAGCATGAACACACTTGATCTTCACATAGAAGGTGATGTTGCTAAAGGTATTCATTCATTCAAGCAATGTACAGAAAGTTTAGGGTAACTAAACGCCTACACCCGTGCCTAGCTCCTGCCCTCCCCTCATGCCCCTGACGGGTTGCCCACAGACCGACACTGAGAGTGTATGTATGTAAGAGCTTCTAGTTACTAGATGGTTACTCTGTGTCACACCCTTTAATTAAAACACATAGGTTAATCCTCCCAAGTATATTATTTCCATTACATCTGAGGAAATTAGGCTCAGAGAGGTTCTTGTAACTTCTCCAAATCACACTGCTAGTAGGTTCTGGCTCTAGACTTTTCTACTTTCAGAGCCCAAATGTGCAATTGGTATATTTCTTAGGGCAACATTTGCTGCTGTAGGAGACACACCCAGTAACGTGGTGGTGGTGGTTGAGTCACTAAGTTGTGTCGGACTCTTGCGGCCCCAGGGACTGCAGGCTCCTCTGTCCATGGGATTTCTCAGGCAAGGATACTGGAGTGGATTGCCGTTTCCTTCTCCAGGGGATCGTCCTGACCCAGGGATCGAACCTGCGTCTCCTGCATTGCAGGCTGTCTCCCTCATTGCTGGCAAATTCTTTACTGATTGAGCCACCAGGGAAGCCCGCCCTGTAACATGCGATGCCTCAAACATGAAGGAGGCTCAGCTCTCCATCCTGTGCCATTTGGATGTTCCTGAATCGGCTCCCCTCCAAGTGGTGATCCAGAGACCCAGGCCCTTTCAGTCCTGTGGCTCCACCAGCCTTCATGTCCAGATCACTGCACTCTTCTCTGTCCAGAAGTGCAGAGGGGAAAGTGTGGAGGAGGGTGCGGGGACATTCTTGTGGGTCAAGCCAGATACGTGTGCTTGTCACTTGCACTGGCATTTTATCAGCTAGAGTGCAGCCATTTGGGTAGATGTAACTGCAGAGGGATGGCAGGAAGTCAGGACTAATGAGGGGTAAGGAAAAGGCAGACACAGGTTTGCTGAAGAGCCTCCACCCCTCTGCTTACTCCACTGCTCTGGTCTTGCTTCCCTCCGCTTTGGGTTATTTCTAGCCAAGGCCAGGTCCCCTGGCCCCTCTGAGGTCTCTGACCACGTGGCCCTTTTCCGGCACAGGGGTCACCTTCACTGATGCTGGAGACGCATCTCCAGGAAACATCTTCGCGTTAATGTGGCTGCACGTCTGACAGGGATACGGGGCACGGGGGAAGGCAAGGTTAGTAATTTAGTTGTCATCTGCTGACAGGTTAGTCTTAGAATATGTTCCCTGAAATTCAAGGCTTGCGAGAGAGAGAGACGGCGAGAGGCACTTAACAAATGTCAGCTTTTTTCCCCTGGCACCACGGCTATCTCACACTGACCCTGACACGTTCAGGGAGGGAGTGTCTCGGCATTGTTCAATCAGCGCCTCCTCGCCTCAATCTTGGTGATGTTGTCTCGTTTCTCCAGCAAGGTTCCCCTGCCTGGGGTCCACATGTACAGGTCATCGCAATTACCAGAGGGCCCTGTGAAAACTGCCCGGAAAGTGAGCTCTGGGGAGGAACCCAGGAATCTGCATTTTTAATAAGTGGTCCAGTGGATCTTTTGCAGATCAGTGGTTTCACGCAGTTTCTCAAGCTCAGCACTTGATACTTTGAATCCAATGAACCCCCTGTTCATGGTAGGATGTTTAGCAGCATCCCTGGCCTCTACCCTCTTGATCCAAGCAGCACCCTCTCCCCCAAGTGTGATAACTAAAAATGTCTTCTGAAAAATTGCTAATTGTTGCCAGGGATGGTGAGGGGGCGCAGAATTGCCCCTGGTTGGCTCAGAGCATGACTCACCATGTATCTGTGCCATAAACTCTGAACGTTCCCCCAGGGACCCATGTTCTCCTCTCCGCTGCCCACTCCCATGCTTCTGGCTGGGGTTCCAGGGCTGGGTCTCCCTAATAGGGACGTGAGTGGAAGTGATGGCCCACTTCCTGGCCGCGGCAGTTAAGAGTGGATGTGAACCCCACCCTGACCCCTGACCCCTCTGTATGCAGCAAGGGGACTCTGGAGTGAGATGGTGGAATAGAAGTGGAAACAGAGTGGGTCCTCAAGTCACCTCTTGGAGGACGGACATTGGGAGAACTGCCAGAGCCGCACGTGAGTGAGAAATAAGCCTTGGTTGTGTCCAGTGGCTGAGATATGAGGGCAGACATGTTACTGCAGCAGAGCCTTGTGTAGCCCTGCCTAACACAGGTTCCCAGTGCTCAGAGGCTTCCGAGTGACGACCTGTCCCCTTCTTTCCCTCCCCTGCCACCTGAAACCGGTTCGCAACACATTTAAAGCAAAAGCAAGGCAGGAGCTCTAAAATCAGATTAGCCTTGGTTCAGGTCCCAGCTCTGCCATGAACCCTGTGACCTTGGCCTCTCTCAGTCTCGGTCTTTCCCTCCTCTGTAAAGTTAGGATAATGACGGTATCTGCCTCACAGTGTTTTGTGAGGATTCAATTGGAGAAAAGTTCAACAGAACAGAAAATCAGAAACACACTTGACACTGTGCCTGGCATATTGTGAGTGCTCAATAAAATGTGAGCTGTTTCTTGGGTCAGCATCTTTGGCAGGGTCCTGTGTCTTTCCAATTGATCAGTTCCCCATAGATTTATTAGCCAAAGGAAGTATTGTTAGTCCTTCAGTCATGTCCAACTCTTTGGGACCCCATGAAGCTCCTCTGTCCATAGAATTCTCCAGGCAAGAATACAGGAGTGAGTTGCCATTTCCTTCTCCAACCAAAGAAAGAGTCTCGGTGAATATCAAAAAGGAGTGATGGCAAGTGGATGAGAACAATGTCCCCCAAACCAGTATACGTCAGAAGAATAGTGGGATTGGAGGTGATTATTGCCAATGGAGCAATGATGACACCCAGTGCAAAGCTGCCATGGTGGGCGTCAGGCAGAGGAATGCTTGTATGATTCATGTAGCCCACGTTTATTGCCTGATTGCCTACTATGTGCCGGGAGACAGAGATATAAAGGAAAGCCCACCTTTTCACATGCCTTAAATCTTGTGTCATCTTCGACTTTAAAGAAAGGAAAGGCAGTCAACAAGCAAAGGCATATTTCCTGCCCTGGGTGAGATTCCAGTCATAGCCAAAAAGAGAAGCAGAAGATTGTGTCTGCCCAGAAGCAAACAGGAGGGCATCAAAAGTCAACAGGTGCAACTAGAAATTATCATATGAAGTGAAGTAAGTCAGAAAAAGACAAATACCATACAGTGCTGGAGAAAACTCTTGAGAATCCCTTGAACTGAAAGCAGATCAAACCCTAAAGGAAATCAACCCTGACCATTCACTGGAAGGACTGTTGCTGGAGCTGAAACTCCAATACTTTGGCCACCTGATGCAAAGAATTGACTCATTAGAAAAGACCCTGATGCTGGGAAAGATGAAAGGCAAAAAGAGAAGGGGGCAGCAGAGGATGAGATGGTTGGATGGCATTACCAACTCAATGGACATGAATTTGAGCAAACTCCAGGAGACAGTGAAGGACAGGGAAGCCTGGCATGCTTCAGTCCATGGGGTCGCAAAGAATCAGACATGACTTAGTGACTGAACAACAACAAAATCACTTTTACATGTGAAATCTAAACTATGGCAGGAACGAACCTGTCTTTAAAACAAACAGAATCACAGACACAGAGAACAGATGGGTGGTTGCAAACGGAGAGGGGGTGAAGAGGGGTGGACTGGAAGTTTGGGATTAGCAGATGCAAACTAGTATGTCTAGAATGGATAAACAACAAGGTCCTACGATATAGCACAGGGAATTATAATTAGTATCCTGGTATAAACCATAATCGAAAAGAATATGAAAACGAATTGTGTATAACTGATTCGCTTTGCTGTACAGCAGATATTAACACAATGCTATAAACCAAGTATACTTCAACAAAAAAATTTTAGTAAAGCAAAATAGATAAAGAACAAGGACCCACTGTATATAAGCAGAGGAAACTATGCTCAGTATTTTGTAATAACCTATATGGGGAAAAAATCTGAAAAACTATATATATATATATATATATACACACACATATATACACACATATATTATATATAATTAATTCAATTTGCTCTACATCTGAAACTAATACAACATAACAAATCAACTACTTCAATTCTTAAAAAATGAAAAGAGTTAACAGGGACATTGGCTGGAATACCCTTAATTTGTCCAGTGTGAGCTGCCTCTGCTTTTCTTGAGTACATTGTACTAAGAAAGCTTAGGTGCCCTGGCTTGGGTGACAGCTTGCTCAACTTTCAGTTTTGCTCATATATTTTTTTTAATGACAGTTTCAACAAATTCTGCCCACTGATGCATTATTTAACCAACTGTCATTTCTCTGCCATTCTCATTTAAGCGTCATCTGTTAGGTTTACACATTGGTACACCCATGAAATTAACATTACACGTGTTTCCTTTTGGAGCTGACTGCATTTAATTTAATTTAAATTGTTGTCATTGTCAATGGCCTTCCAAAATTGCTGTAGTGTGGATCCTGCCTCCTCAAAGGCTTATCTTAACCCCAGCCTGTCTCAAAAGCTACAACCATGCTTTCCCCTGGCACTCTCTGGTCTAATGCAAGTCTACACATAAGATGACCTTAGTCTATCAGTTCATTTATAAGGGTTCTTATTTACAAAAAGATATCCTCAGAAGCCCCGTGGCTTAAACAAAGCTTCCAAACCGAGGTTGAGAAATCAGGATCTTTTGGGTCTTCTAAGCTAGCCAGACATCCTGGAGTGCAAAGTCAAGTGGTCCTTAGGAAGCATCACTATAAACAAAGCTAGTGGAGGTGATGGAATTTCAGCTGAGCTATTTCAAATCCTAAAAGATGATGCTGTGAAAGTGCTGCACTCAATATGCCAGCAAATTTGGAAAACGCAGCAGTGGGCACAGGACTGGAAAAGGTCAGTTTTCATTCCAATTCCAAAGAAATGCAATGCCAAAGAATGTTCAATCTACTGCACAATTGCACTCATCTCATACTCTAGCAAAGTAATGCTCAAAATTCTCCAAGCCAAGCTTCAACAGTACATGAACCAAGAACTTCCAGAAATTCAAGCTGGATTTAGAAAAGGGAAACAAACCAGAGATCAAACTGCCAACTTCTGTTGGATCATCGAAAAAGCAAGAGAATTCCAGAAAAACATCTACTTCACTTCGTTGACTACGCTAAAGCCCTTGACTGTGTGGATCACAACAAATGTGGAAAACTCCTAAAGAGAGAGGAATGCCAGACGTCCTTACCCGCCTCCTGTGAATCCTGTATGCAGGTAAAGAAGCAACAGTCAGAACCAGACATGGAATAACAGACTGCTTCCAAATTGGGAAAGGAATACGTCAAGGCTATATATTGTCACCCAGCTTCTTAACTTATATGCAGAGTACATCATGTGAAATGCCAGGCTGAACGAAGCACAAGTTGGAATCAAGATTGCCGGGAGAAATATCAATAACCTCAGATATGCACATGACACCACCCTTATGGCAAAAAGCAAAGAGGAACTAAAGAGCTCTTCAGAGGAGAGTGAAAAAGCTGGCTTAAAACTCAACATTCAAAAAACTAAGATTATGGCATCACTTCATGGCAAATACATGGGGAAACAATGGAAACATTGAGAGACTTTATCTTCTTGGGCTCCAAAATCAGTGCAGATGGTGAGTATGACAAACTTAAACAGCATATTAAAAAGCAGAGACATTACTTTGCCAACAAAGATGTGTATAGTTAAATCTATGAGTTTTCCTGTAGTCATGTATGGATGTGAGAGTTGGACCATAAAGAAAACTGAGTGCCAAAGAACTGATGCTTTTGAACTGTGGTGTTGGTGAAGACTCTTGAGAGTCCCTTGGACTGCAAGGAGATCCAACCAGTCAATTCTAAAAGAAATCACACCTGAATATTCATTGGAAGGACTGATGCTAAAGCTGAAGCTCCAATACTTTGGCCACCTGATGTGAAGAACTGACTCACTGGAAAAGACCCTGATTCTGGGAAAGATTGCAGGCAGGAGAAGGGGATGACAGAGGATGAGATGGTTGGATGGCTTCACCGACTCAGTGGACATGAGTTTGAGTAAGCTCCAGGAGTTGGTAATGGACAGGGAAGCCTGGCGTGCTGCAGTCCATGGGGTCGCAGAGTCTTACAAGATTGAACTGAACTAAAGCTCATCAAGGAAGGATGGAAAGTCAACTGAGATAAGAAGTCCCAAACCAAAATGTTAAGGGACCTGATTAATACAAATACAATGGTGGCAGGCAATGGTTATCCCACCATGATCCTCCAATGGTAAAAAACAAGATATAGTGTTTGTTCATTCCACATTCATCTAGAGACTCCCTAGGAACGAGACTGTGCCCATCTGCTCTATGCCAGACCCCTCAGCGTGTCACCTGTAGCAAGTATCTGATGCACATGTGTGTGCTTAGATGCTTGAGTTGTGTCCAACTCTCTGCGACCCTATGGACTGTAGCCCTTGCCAGGCTGCTCTGCCCATGGGATTCTCCAGGCAAGAATACTGGACTGGGAGGTCATGCCCTCCTCTAGGGGATCTTCCCGACCCAGGGATAGAATCTGAGGGTCCTGCGTCTCCTGCATTGCAAGCGGGTTCTTTACCGACTGAGCGACCAAAGAAGCCCCAAGTATCTGATGATTATTTCTCAAATAAGTGATCTGCAGCCATACCTTGGAGGTATTCTGGGTTTGATTCCAGACCACTGCAATAAAGCAAGTCACACAAATTTTTTTGGCTTCCCAATGCATGTTAAATTTATGTTTACACTATACGGTTGTCTATTAAGTCTGAAAAAAACAATAGCATTATGTCTGAAAAAAACAATGCACATGCCTTAATTTAAAAATTCTTTACTGCTAAAAAATTGCTAACCAGCATCTCAGCCTTTAGTGAGTCGTAGCAGTGATATCAAGGATCACTGATAATACATCTCCGTAAAAAGTATAATAATAATGAAACAGTTTGAAATATTGAGGGAATTACTAATATATGACACAGAGACAAAAACTGAACAAATGCTGTTGGGGAAATGGCACCAACAGACTTACCTAAGGCAGGGTTACCAGCAACCTTCAGTTTGTAAGAACACAAGGTCTGCAAAGCGTGGTAAAGCAAAGAGGGATAAAACAAGGTGGGTCTGTACCCGCCCTGCTGTGCGCTGCCCCTGACCCCAGGCCGTAGCTCTCACAGGCATTTATAATCATGTATCAGGTGAATGAATGAATTGTCACAAGCTTAGGGGACTTGGAAAAGATTTTTTTTTTTTACAGTGAATCTTAGGCTGTGCTCGTGCTGAGATGTCAGCCATAGGCTGATGGCATCTATTCACTCTCAGAAAGGATCGTGACAAAGGGGACAAGCACCTAAGAGTGCGCACCTGGCACAAACGGAAGCCAGCTGGGGGTGCACACTTGGCCTGGAGGTGAAGGACGGGGGAGGGGGGCGGGGGAATTGCATAATAATTTTCAAGTGCTAGAGAGGCTGGTCTACAGCAGGAGCCGCCGTGCTATCTTTGAAGGTAAAATCAGGACCAATGGCTCAAACCTTCTGGCATGTGTATTTTGGAAAAAAGAAAAAAACAGCTTATGATCAGCACTGTCCACAAGTGCGGCTGGCTGCTGTGTAAGGCAATGATGTTCCCGTTTTTGGAAGCATTCAAGAAAGAACTGATTGGCCTTTAATATGTTTTCACAGTGTTTTTGTTATTGTTGTTCAGTCCCTAAGTTGTGTCCAACTCATTGAAAACCCATGAATTACAGCATGCCAGGCTTCCTTGTCCTTCACCACCTCCCCAAGTTTTCTCAAACCCATGTCCATTGAATCGGTGATGCCATCCAACCATCTCATCTTCTGCTACCCCCTTCTCTTCTTGCCCTCAATCTTTCCCAGCATCAGGGTCTTTACCAATGAGTCAGTTCTTTGCATCAGGTAGCCAAATTATTGGAGCTTCAGCTTCAGCATCAGTCCTTCCAATGAGTATTTAGGGTTGATTTCCTTTGTCATTACACTACAGAAATTTCAAAGACACAGAAAAAGATTGTAAAGACAAAAAAGCAAACAAAGCCCCCGTCCTTTTTAAAAATTCTTCAAACTACAATTTCTACCTCTTTGAGACCTTGACACAAGGCCTTTCTTTTGCCTGAAATGACACCTCCTTTCCCAGCTCCCTCTTTCTCATGTTTCAGATCTGGGCTTCTCTATTGAATATGCCAAGGGCATATTGCTGAAAAGAGAATGCATATGACACAGCAGAATGTACGTGATGATATATAATGTGTATGCATAAAAATATTTGAAAAATGTTCACTGAAATGTTACCAATACTGATATCCAGATGCTCTACTATTCGAGGTTTTTTTTCCCCCCTTTCTTTATATGTTCTGTATGCTTGAATTTCCTACAATGAATAAATATTTTCTGCATAGAGAAACCAAAGAAACCATCCAGAACTGATGAAGGAGTGCAGACAGACTCCTTGTTGGTTTAATCCTGGATCTGCAACTCCCAAGTGCCATGCTCTCTGGCCTGAGCATCTGTCCCTGTGCCTGGGTCTCAGAGGTGCAGGGAAATAAATCTGTCATGGTCCCAATTTCACCTGGGATGCTCTGTTCCTCATCACCACGAGCTCTCTTGCATGTATGTTTTGATATCTATTTCTTCCTTCCCCGGGAATGTATTCAGGTGTCCCAGATGCTTCTAGAATTGTCACTGGACATTTGACTGGGTCCCAGGGAGGCAGAAAATTACATAATCCCTGCCCTGTAGGAGCAAAACCTAATGTTGTATTGGCCTGACTGTGAGTTTGCTGCTACTGAGATTGACTAGAAAGCCCATTAGCACTGGGAGTGGCTAAGAGGATACCCTTGGTGCTTATCTCTCAGGAAGCAGGATGGCAGAGGATTCTGGAATCGGCTCCATTATTTCCTAGCTGTTTGACCCTGGGCATATCCCCTCAAGGCTTCCCTGATGGCTCAGTTGGTAAAGAATCTGCCTGCAATGCAGGAGACTCAGGGTCAATCCTTGGGTCAAGAAGATCCCCTGGAGAAGGAAATGGCAACCCACTCCAGTACTCTTGCCTGAAGAATTTCATGGACAGAGGAGCTTGGCAGGCTGCAGTCCACGGGGTCACAAAGTTGCACGACTGTGCAACTAACTTTCACTTTTTCACGTCCCCTTTGTGGCTCAGTTTCCTCATCTGGGAAGTGGGGATGAGAGTGGCACTCACCTCAAAATTTGCCTCAATGACTAAATGAAATAATTCAGGGACAAGCCTTGACCCAAAGACCAGCAAGGAGTAAACGGTGCACAAACGTGAACCAGATAATTTCTCCTGTCTGCTCTCCGTGACGTGACAGCATTAACGTGACAGATGGGTAACAATTGGAGGAAATGTCCCTTTTTAAACAGAAGGCACCTGCAGAACATATTTATGCTTTATGATCAGGAGGCAGCGTTAATGGCCCTTAATGTGATTACTATAAGGATTTTTATTAGGAAAATTTCAACCAATTCGGCATTAATTAATGTACTGTTACTTTGGAGTGTTACTCTTCTGGTCTTTGGAGAGTTGGAGAAAATAAACCTGTTATGTTCTCAAACCCTTTCCTGAGAAGTAAATAAGAGTTGTTCCCTCCTCCAGCAGCTCCATTTGTAATAAAAACGGATGAGTCCCTGTGCTTTTCCGGGGCAGAATTTATGGAGCCTGCGAGTATCTTCAGGAGAGGAGAAAGGAGGACAGAGATGAAAGTGTCAGGCGACAGGAAGGCTCTTGGGAGAACCTGCAAAAGGCAGCTCAGGCTCCAAAGGCAGGGAGCGTGGAGGGAGCAGGTCATCTCAACAGCCCAAGCCTGCGGGAGGGCCTGGGGCTCCACGCTGCACCTTGAAGCCCACCTGCGCTTCCACCTGCCATGCACTCCATAGGTGCGCATAGCAAGCTGGTTGTGATGCTTTCTCACTGTCCTCCATTGCAGCCCTTAAAATGGTGCCCTGTGTGGGGCCCCTGCTGTCTTCCCATCCCCACCTCACCCTGTGCTCCGTTGTGGCCTCTGTGCACCAGCCACACCAGCCCTCCTGCATGTCGCTCATTTACCATGCTCTCTCTCACCCCAGGGCCTTTGCATGTGCTGTTCCCTATGCCTGGGGACATTCTCCCCTCCCCTCTTTTACCTAATAACTTCTTATTCAACCTGTAGATCTTAGTCCAAGGAATGCATCCCTTGACCTCCTTAAAGTAACATATTGGTCTGCATGGGCTGGGCTGCCATAACCAAATACCACAGACTGGATGCCTACAGCAACAGAATCCTACTTTTCACAATTTTAGAGCCTAGATGTCCAAGGTCAGGGTGCCAACTGCTTGGGTTCTGGTAGAGCTGTCTTCCTGGCTGGCAGGCTGCCTTCTCCCTGTGCCCTGGAGTAGCACAGAGACAGCAAGCTCTCTGGTGTCTCTTCTTCTAAGGGTACTAATCCCATCAGATCAGGGCTCTCCCCTTCTGACCTCATTTAACTTTCATCACCTCCTAAAAGGCCCATCTCCAACACAATCATGAGGCTGAGCCTTCAACATAGGAATTTTGGTGCAAGACACAATTCAGTTCATAGCAAGTCATTTCCTTGAAAAAGGCCCAGAACAATTAGGAACAGAAGCTGGTCTGATAATGTTCAACTGCATCGCAACTTCCCCGAAAGGGAACCTGGGTGAGTGCAGCTGAACATGAGCTGGAACAGGGAGAAGGGAAATAGAATGCGGTCACTTGCATGTCACTATTCAAAGTAATAGTCATGACTTAATTTTCTGCTGCTTAATTTTCTTCATGCCTTGGAAATTATCTGGGAAATGTTGATGTGTTTATTCTGTCTTCCCTTCAGAAAGGTCTGCTCCTCGGAAGGCCCGGCTCTCTGTGGTATGTGCTTTGCTCTGTTCCCCTCCTAGAATGCTGGCTGCCTGGCATGTCATTGGTGCCTCTTTTTTCTGAGTGAATAACCACCCCAAACTTAGTGGGATAGAACACTGCCCATACATTCTGTGAATCTGGAATTTGGAAAGAGAACCCAGGAGGTGGATGGTGGCATGGACAAAATTGCCCAGCTTAAGAACCACCACTCTGTAGGAGACAGTTTTCTGAGCTCATGACTCTGTGGGTCCCTGCTATGAGGCAGGAGTCGGTATTTACCCTTTTTGTACTGAGGATGGACTGGGATCTTAGAGGTAATAAAACTTGCCGAACCTCACAGAGCCAGTGAGTAAAGAGCTGTGGTTTGAATCCAGATCTTTCTGATTGCAAAGCCAAAATTCTTTTCACCTGCCACACTGCCTTTGCAGAGAGACTGCCCATGTTGCCAACAACGCACTAGGCCATCTTGGCAGGGAACCTTCTACCTCATAAGATGAGCAGTTCTCAAGCAACAACCATAGTGACCCCTGGGGGGCTTTGGGAGATATAAAGGGGAAGGGGCTGTTTGGAGATGGGATATTAAGTGTCCTGTAATACATGGGACAAGCCCAATCCAACAAAGAATTGTCTATCCCCAAACGCCATTGGTCTCAGTTGAGAAACACTGAGAAGGTGCAGGAGGCAGGGGGACATATGAGAAATTAATCTGTATCAAAACCATCTGAAATGTTGTTTGACTGCAGCAGAGGCTGTTGTTTCCTGCGTGGTTTAGTTCAGGAGCTGTCTTAGTCCCTTGTGCATGAAGTCCCTTAGTCGCTAAGTCATGTCCAACTCTTTGCAACCCCATGGACTGTAGCCCGCCAGGCTCCTCCATCTGTGGCATATTCCAGGTTAGAATACTGGAGTAGGTTGCCATTTCCTCCTCTTGGGCATCTTCCCGGACTGGAGATCGAACACATGTCTCTTGCGTCTCCTGCACTGACAGGCGGATTCTTTACCGCTGTGCCACCTGGAAATAACCTTAGTCCCTAGGGGCTTCTGTAACAACGTACTGCAGGCTGAGTGGCTCACGATCAACAGAAATTTGTTTCTTATGCTTCTGGAGGCTGGGAAGTCCAAGTGCCAGCAGCTCTGGTGTCTGGTGAGGACTATTTCTGGTTCACAGACAGCTGTCTTCTCCCTGTGTCCTCACTTGGCAGACGCATACAGGAGCTCTCTGGGGTCTCCGTTATAAGGTCACTAACCTCATCCATAAGAGCTGCGCCCTCAGGACCTGATCACCTTTCAAAGGTCCCACCTTCTAACTACCATCACCTTGGGGATTAGGTTTTCAGCATATGATTCTGGGGGACACACGAACATTCACACCATCACAGGGGTTGAAAGATCTCATTTTAGTGGCCGACAAATGGAGATTTGAATCCCAGTTCCACAGTGTATTAGCTGGCCCCAGGTCAGGTAACCACTCTGAGCCTTAACTTTCTTATCTGTAAAATGGGAGTAACTGCCTTCATAAGTCTGCTGGAAGAAGTAAATGAGATATTGTCTGTTTAAAAACACTGCACCTGGGCTTGGCACACAGGCTGTTTATCATAATAGCCCCCTCATCTTTGTTGTGTGGGAAAAGTAACATGAGCAGAATGGACAGGAGCTTGTGGGGCTCAGCAGAGCACTTTCACAGGTTCTGGGGAACAGGCAGAGCGACTGAGGCCCAGTGAATTGCAGCTGAATGCATCATCCACCATCAATATCCATACCACCAGTTTCCATTTATTGAGCAGTCCATCATTAGAATATCCCAGGGCTCGTGACAATAAAATCAATAAGACAGTTCAGCCATGGGCTGTGGTTTAATAACTCCAGACTTGAATGAGAGGAGAAAAAAAAAAATCAGTGAGCAGGAAAATTTCCTGAATGCTTGATCAGGGGTGGAGGGAGACATTTCTCAGAGCAGGAGAGAAATAACAAGTGAGCCAGCCTTGGGTCTCCAGCAGAGCAGGAGGCCGTGAGCATGTGAGGTGGCACCCAGAGGTGTATGTGGGTAAAAACTCTTTCCACCTTGAGAGATGCAGGTTTTAATATTTATTTCTGTATTTGGCTGTGCCAGGTCTTAGCTGTGGCATGTGAACTCGTAGTAGCAGCGTGTAGGATCTAGCTTCCCAACCAGGGATTGATCCCATACCCCCTATATTGGGAACTCAGAGTCTTAGCCACTGGATCATCAGGAAAGTCCCAAGAGATGTAATTTTTAAAAGGAGGTTGAGGGCTTCCCTGGTAACTCAGTGGTAAAGAATCCACCTGCCAATACAGGAGACAGGGGTTTGATTCCTGGCCTGGGAAGATTCCCACATGCGTCGGAGCATCTAAGCTTGTGACCCACAACTATTGAGCCTGTCCTCTACAGCTGGGCACACAGCTCCTGAGCCCATGCGCCCTAGGACCCGAGCTCCACAAGAAGAGAAGCCACCGCAGTGAGCAGCCTGCGCATTGCAACTAGAGAGTAGCCCCACTTGCTGCAACTAGAGAAAAGCCCACACAAACAAAGACCCAGCACAGCCAAGTATGAATAAATAAGGAGTGTGAAAGGAAAAGAAGGTACAAAATGTGACCCCCAACCCTAACAGCATGTGGGATCATTTGGGGAGCTCCAAAAACCTGCCAATACTGGTACCCACCAAAGTAATTAAATGATTATTTCTTAGGGCGGGGCCAAGGCATGGGTTTTGTTATGTGTTTTGTTTTGTAAGGACATTCAGGTGATTCTAACATGCAACCAGAGGTGAACATCAGTAGCCTGGGCCGGTGGTTTCAAACATCAGCTTGCGTCAGTATTGCCTGGGGGGTTTGTTAAAACAGGTTGCTGGTCCCCACCCCGAGAGTTCCTGATTCACAGGGAGTAGGGTGGGCCTGAGATTCTGCATTTCTAGCAAGATCCCAGATGCTGCTGATGCTGCTTGTCAGAGATCACGTTCTAAGAACTTCTGTTCTAGAGCAGTACTTTCAACCAAGAGTGATTTTGCCCCTCCTCCCTGGGGACTGTAGTCAATGAATGGAGACTTTTTTGCTTTTGCACAAATGGGAGGATACTGCTGGTATCTAGTGGGTAAATGCCAGGGATGTGACTTAAACATCTTACAGTGCATAGCATGGCACTCATCTCCCACAGCAAAGAATTATCTGGCACCAAATAGCAATAATGCCCAAGCTGCAGAGCCCCAGTCTAAATTAGACAGTGATTTAGAAGCCACTCACTCATTTGGGCAGGTGGTGCTAATGGTAAAGCCTCCACCTGCCAATGCAGGAGATGTAAGAGACCAGGGTTCAATCCCTGGGTCGTGAAGATCCCCTAGAGAAGGAAATAGCAACCCACTCCAGTCTTCCTGCCTGGAGAATTCCATGGACAGAAGAGCCTGGTGGGCTACAATCTATAGGTCACAAAGAGTTGGACACAACTGAAGCGACTGGGAATATGATGCTTTGGGCCCAGATGAACTTGGCATTGGGAGCTTGGGTGGAGATGGAGATGCCCAGATCTTGGTAAGAGCACGCATGGTGCATGGTGTCTGAAGTCAGTTCAGTTTGTTTCTCTTTCTTAATCTCTGGTCTACCTTCTGGCTCTGTGACCAGTTACCTACCCTCCCTGAGCCTGGGCCAATTATCTATAAATGAGGATAATTTCCATATACAGCAGTGCTGTGAGAGGTAAGAAGTCTGTGCAAAAAAAAAAAAAGAAACTTTATAAATGTTAAATACTCAACAAATTGGAGTGCAAATCAAAAGGACAGTGTTTCTCAATAGACCCCTGTGTCTCTGTCTGTCTCTCTCTGTGGCAGGAAGGTGGTCTCCCAGAGGCTACACCAGAAAACTCCCAACAAAATCCTCCTGGGCCCCTAAAGCCTGGAAAGTAAATATGCTCTGGACCTATAAGTCCTTCCATGAAATATGAGGCTGCTTAGACATTAGTCTGTACCTGGCCTTCACCCTCATTTGTTTAACAAGTCAGCACCTCCGAGTCAGGCAGCGAGCTTGTGGAGTCTAATTGATATTCTCTAAGCTTCCTTCACACTCCCTTCTTTTATGATTTTGCCACATCCACCTTCCACCTGTCCTATTACTCACATAGTTTTTTCACTGCAATAGACTCGCTTTCAGTTTTACTTAAGTCAATTTTATTTTGAAAGTCATTTTGCATCGCTGCCAGAAGTGGAAATCTTGCTCTCCTTTCTGTAGAGACAGCAGCCATGCAGAGGAATCAGTGAAATCACAGCGTGCTCAGTCGCTTCAGTTGTGTCCGACTCTTTGCGACCCCATGGACTTAGCCTGCCAGGCTACTCTGTCCATGGGATTCTCCAGGCAAGAATACTGGAGTGGGTTGCCATGCCCTCCTCCAGGGGATCTTCCTGATGCAGGGATTGAATCTGGGTCTCTTGTGTCTCCTGCACTGGCAGGTGGGTTTTTTACCACTAGTGCCACCTGGGAAGCCCCCAAAATCACAACAGTGGTCCTCAGTGCCAGTGGTTGCTTCTCTTTCCTGCCAGAGATGCCAGCTCTACGGGCAGATCTCTCTTTGTTGAGAGAGGAAGCTCACTCCCCTTCAGTTCTGTTCAGTCAGTAAGTCATGTCTGATTCTTTTTGACCCCATGGACTGCAGCACCCCAGGCTTCCTTGTCCATCACCAACTCCCGGAGTTTACTCAAACTCATGTCCATCGAGTCAGTGATGCCATCCAACCATCTCATCCTCTGTCATCCCCTTCTCCTCCCGCCTTCAGTCTTTCCCAGCATCAGGGTCTTTTCCAGTGAGTCAGTTCTTCACATCAGGTGGCCAAAGTATTGGAGCTTCAGCTTTAGCATCAGTCCTTCCAATGAATATTCAGGACTGATTTCCTTTAGGATTGACTAGTTGAATCTTCTTGCATTCCAAGGGACTCTCAAGAGTCTTCTCCAACACCACAGTTCAAAAGCAGCAATTCTTCAGTGCTCAGCTTTCTTTATGGTCCAACTCTCACATCCATACATGACTACTGGAAAAACCATAGCTTTGACTAGATGGACCTTTGTTGGCAAAGTAATGTCTCTGCTTCTTAATATGCTGCCTAGGTTGGTCATAGCTTTTCTTCCAAGGAGCAAGCGTCTTTTAACTTGTGTCACTCCCCTTACTGTTAAGGAAATGTTTGCATTGATCTGAGACTCCCTCGGTGGGCTGGCTATAATCAGAAGGGCTGGATGAAAATTGAAAAGGGAATCCCTTACCCACTCTGACTTAGTGTAGTTTGGTGTCCTGTGTGGGGACCATGTCAGCCTTCCCTTGGGAGGAACTCCAGCTCTGAAGTCCTCAGTGTCAGGTCAAGGTCAGGTCCTGCCCCTCCTCCACAGATTCCCTCCACCGGCACCTCCATTGGGTGAACAATTACAGGCTTCAGTGCATCAGGCAGGGCTCCAGAGTCACCCCACACACGTGCAGCTGGCTTCTCCACTGTCAAGCTGCATGACCATCTTTTGCCTGAGTTGGAGTTTTTAGTGCTTTCAGCATCCCTCGGAGGTGAGCACTCATTGATAGATGAGGAAACAGAGGCAGGGAGCAGTCAAATAACCTGTGAGTAAGTGGTGGGTTCAGGCTGAGAGCCCTTGCATGGAATGACTGGGTTCAGTCCTACAGGATGAGTTACTCGAAAAATAAGTTCTTAAAAATAAGGTTAGCATTAGAGTGCAACTGACTTGGAGTTCGCAGTGGCCAGTGGGAAAAGGAGCTAGCCCAACTATTTGGGAGAGAAATCAAGCCAGCCCAAGCTGAGTGTGTAACCAGTTCTTTAATATTAAGGCAAAGAAATAGGAATGAGGAGGAAGCAAGCAAAGAGAAAAGCCCAGGCTCAAAAGGTGGGTCTTGAGGAGTAGCAGGACTTGAGAAACAAAGCTACCCGCCAAGTTACATTCAGTGACCATGTGTCCAAAACGCCTGGCAGCTCATTTGCTGTGCCATGTATGCTTAGTCGCCCAGTTCTGCCCGGCTGTTTGCCACCCATGGACTGCAACAGGTCTCCAGGGTCCTCTGTCCATGGGGATTCTCTAGGCGAGAGTACTGGAGTGGGTTGCCATGCCCTCCTCCAGGGGATCTTCCCAACCCAGGGATCGAACTCAAGTCTCCCGCATTACAGGCACATTATTTACCATCTGAGCCCAACCAGAAAACACTTTTATTAAACCATGGGGTCATGGGAATTTGAACAAAATTCAACTGAAAAAAAGAAAAAGAAAGCTACCATGGGACTTCCCTGGCAGTCCCGTGGTTAAGACTATGCTCTCCCAATTCAAGATTGCACAGGTTCAATCCCTGGTTGGGAGACTAAAGAGCCTACATGCCGCATGGTGTGGCCAAAAAATAAACTTTGAAAAATTAAGTTATGATATGATCCAGCAATTCCACTTCTGGGTCTGTACCCAAAAGAATTGAAAACAAGGTCTCAGAGAGATAACTAAACACCTGTGTTCATAGCAGCTTTATTCACAAGAGCCAAAAATTGGAAGCAACCCAGCTGTCTACTGACAGATGAAGGAATGAACAAAATGTGAAATACACACAGGGTGGAGTATCATTCAGCCTTAAAGAGGAAGGGAATTCTGCCACATGCTGCAACATTTTGCTACATGAAAGAAGCCAATTATAAAAAGAACGAATATAGGATTCCACTGAGATGAGGCACCGCGAGGTGTCAGATTCATAGAGACAGGAAGTAGAATGGTGGGTACTGGAGGTTGTGCTCTGCGCAGTCGCTCCAGTCGTGTCTGACTTTTTGTGACCCCATGGACTGCAGCACACCAGGCTTCCCTGTCCACGGGAGTCTCCAGGCATGAATACGGAAGTGGGTTGCCATGCCCTCCTCCAGGGGATCCTCCCAACCCAGCGATTGAACTCACATTTCTTATGCCTCCTGCACTGGCAGACAGGGTTTTCACCACTAGCGGCACCTGGGAAGCCCTACTAGAGGCTAAGAGAGGGGAATGGGAAGTTAGTGTTCAATGGGTATAGAGTTTCAGTTTTGCAGGATGGAAAAGGGGATGGTGATGATTGCACAACAACGTGAACGTACTTAACACTATTGGACTGTATGCTCAAAAATGGTTAAAGTGGTGAATTTTATGTTATGTGTATTTTACCATTTTTTTTTTTAAAGAAATTCAGGGTGCTTGGCGGGCCTGCTGAAGGGGGTGCAAAGACGGGATGGGGGAGGGTGAGGGATGGCTTCTCCTGATCTCCAAAGGGCGTGGCCTGGCCAGCTTTATGCTTGGACTTGTGCTTTCAGCTTCCCAACTCTGCGATCCCTGCTCAGTATCTCCTCCCTCACTTCCCATCAGGTCAGGCAGCCCCAGTGTTGGAGGGATGGTCAGGCCCTTGCCCAGCTCCTCCCAGGGAGGCTTGGGGCTCCTGAGCAAGGAGAAGTGGAGCCCAGCCCCCAGCCAGTTCACTTGAGTGGAGACCCTCGTGTGCAACAGCTCAAGCATGAGTCTTCCACTTCAGCTCTCCCCAGGCCCTGAACGGACGGAGCTGTCCAGCTTAATCCATCAGTCTAAATCATTCATTCACGGAGGGCTTCTCCCCTGAGCTTAGCTCTGTGCCAGGACAAGGAGGCTAGGAGATAACCTTGACCTTGGCTCGTGGGGAACTGCCAGCTATCAAGAAAGCCGACTTGATGTGGCGTATACAAGGGAGATGATTCAGCCTCGAGAGAGAAGGAAACCATTGCGATAGCGTGGTTGGAACTTGAGGACCTTGTGCTGAGTGATACAAACCAGACAGGCACAAACATTACATGATACCACTTATACATGGAATCCTTTCATGAAAGTTAAACTTTTGGAAACAGAGAGTAGGAAAGTGGTCATCGGGGACTGGAGGGTAGAGGGAAGAGAACAGATTGTCAAAGGATACACACTTGCAGCAATAAAATGAGTAAGATCTGAGACTACAGCTGGCAACACTGTATTTTACAAGGGAAAGTCACTGAGAGAGTAGAATGTAAATGTTTTCACCCTCTAAATAAGTGAGGTGATGATATGCTAATTAACTAGATAGGGGGAATCATTTCACAGTGTATATGTATATCGAATCACCCCAGTGTACACTTTAAATATCTTACAATTTTATATGTCAATTATGCTTCAATAAAGCTGAACAATGAAGGAAGATTGGGAGAAAGGACCAACAACCAGCCCTGTCTCAAGAGAGTTGTGGTTGTTCAGTCACTCAGTCATGTCCAACTCTTTGTGACCTTGTGGACTGCAGCACACCAACCTTCCCTGTCCCTCACTATCTCCCAGGGTTTGCTCAAATTCATGTCCATTGAGTCATGGACATGGTGATGCCATCCAACCATCTCATCCTCTGTCTCTCCCTTCTCCTCCTGCTCTCAATCTTTCCCAGCACCAGGGTCTTTTCCAATGAGTTGGATGTTCGCATTAGGTGGCCAAAGTACTAGAGCTTCAGCTTCAACATCAGTCCTTCCAATGAATATTCAGAGTTGATTGCCTGTAGGATTGGTTTGATCTCCCTGCTGGCCAAGGGACTCTCCAGAGTTTTCTCCAGCACCACAGTTCAAAATCATCAATTCTTCAGCATTCAGCCTTCTTTATGGTCCAACTCTCACATCCATACATTACTAATGGAAAAACCATAGTTTTGACTAGATGGACCTTTGTTGGCAAAGTGTCATCTCTGCTTTTTAATACTCTAAGTTTGTTATAGCTTTGCTTCCAAAGAGCAAGCGTCTTTTAATTTCATGGCTGTAGCCACTGTCTGCAGTGATTTTGGAACCCAAGAAAATAAAGTCTGTCACTTTGTTTTGTATTCAGTGATGCTAATTCCGTGGTCAGGCTAGAGTTCCATACTATGGGAATGTTACCTCCTCATCTGCTAGAATAAAGCATGGGTTTGTCTCCTATCCAGCCCTCTGCAGAGAGGGCAACTCATCATCAGTTATTCAGTGCCTTGCAGCCTCAGAACCACCCCCCATGGTGAGATGGTATCTGCCTCCTAGACCTCAGGGAAATTAAGTAATGAGATCATGTGTGCATAGTGCATAGGGCTCAGTATGCCTCAGACGTCATTATTGTTCTGGAAGAGTCTTGGGGACCAAGGAAGGGAAATGACTGGCCCACGGCTCCACGGCTGGTTCACAGCAGTAGCAAGATTTGGATCCAGACACGTGGCCCCGTGGCCTTTTCAAAATCCCTTGAGAGCAGAGGGCTTCTCTCAAGTTCTAATCACCAGAACTTGGCATTGAAACTTCCCAGTGAGGAAAAAAAAAGCCCCTTGGCCCAAGTCTGAGAAAGCACCTAGAACCTGCCAGGCTTTCTCCTCCGAAGCCCTGACTCCTGCTCAGTATAGCAGCCTGGTGTGCAAACGTGCCCCGCCCACGAGCACCACCCAGTGGGGTCAGGGGCAGATTGGTCATCCTCTCTGCTTTTAAAAAATGTATCGTGTTTTGGTAAGAACACTTAACATGAGATCTACCCTCTCTACACAGTTTAAGCGCACAATCCAGGATTGTTGGCTATAGACGAAGCATTGTACTCAGATCTTTAGCACTTGTTCATTGGGTTCATCTGAAACTCTATGCCCATGGGTGGTAATTCCCTACTTCCTGAACCCTCAGCCCCTGGCCACCACATTTCCCCTCTTTGATCCTATGAGTTAGACATGTGAGGTCACTCATACGAGTGGAATCACGCCAGATTTGTCTTTCTGGGACCGGTTTATTCAGCTCAGTGCGTGTCCTCAACCTTCATCCTGGTGGGAGTGCAAAATGCTGTAGCTGCAACGGAAAGCAGTATGGATGCTTCTCAAAAAATTAAAAATAGAGCTCCCTGTGACTAACCCACTTTACAGAGGAAGAACCGAATATCAGAGAGGTGTCTTTTTGTAGTCCTTGCCCTGAAGAGACGGAGCTGGAAGTGGTTCTGAGCCGCGGAACCCGCCCCCTCCCCAGGGCAGGGGCCTGGGTGCACTCCTGACCCAAATCCTATTTGTAACACAGTCTTGTCTCCACTTCTCCCCAAGATCCAGCCACCCCTATAATTTGGAACCAAGTCAGAAAGCTCCCCTTGCAACAGCTCAAAGAGGCCCCTTCAGAGCATGAATAGAATTGCGGGCTTTGTTGGTGGAATGACTATTCCAGTCAAGAGGCTCCTTCGTTTTGCATTTGTTATTAGTTGTGATCAGAGGCAGACGCTGCAGAGGGAGACTCCGGGTGTGGGTGTTTATTTGCAGCAGTGAGCTCCCAGGTATACACAGCCCCGAGAGGCCACGTGGCTTGAGGTAGAGCGCTAGAGCTGAGTCCAGAGGTTACAACACACTTGATCCCAAACAGCCAAATTGAAATGGTGACAGTAACCCTGGCAGTGTTGATAGCTATTCTAACGGACACAGACATCCACGTGAGACAGACTCTGTGATGATAATGTACCCGTTTTACAGATGAGAGAACTGAGGCCTGGAGAGGTGGTTTAACTGCTCTAAGGTCACACAGATCTGCCTGACCAGAGGCCACGCTCTTAACCACTGTAGCTCACTGTCTCCTCCCAGATCGTATCCCTAAAGGGAACCACGAGCATAATCATTGCCAACATGACGACATTTGCACAGCACATCGGTCCTTGCAGAGTACCTTCGTC
This sequence comes from Bubalus kerabau, assembly GCF_029407905.1. NCBI lineage: Eukaryota > Metazoa > Chordata > Mammalia > Artiodactyla > Bovidae > Bubalus > Bubalus kerabau. The sequence continues at coordinate 16,756,502 of NC_073646.1, forward strand.
TTCACCAGCTCTTTAAAGCCCAAGGGTTGCATAGCCCTTATTTGACCCAGGCCAATAAAAACAGAGCTTGGGTAAGCGGCCGAAGCTGGCACAGCTAGCTGCTGGGCAGAGCCCTCGTGAACGCTTGTCCTTGGCCTCCCCACCTGCATGGCAAAAATATACTTGATATGCCTCCCCACAACTCTGGCTTTTTAACATTTGTCTGAAGTCAGCTTCTCCCGCTGCCTCTAATCACTCTGATTCTTCCACTTATTTTCTGTTTTATGCCACAGGAATCTGATTACATTGTTAAATTCATAGCTTTTTTTAGGAATCGGGCAACGTTTGGGTTTCAGTCTGTGAAGACGCACATGGCTCTGACCACATGTGATTGTTATCTGTCCTGCAGCTGAAAAAAAGCCAACTGATAGGCTTCTAGGAAGAGATTTTCGTCTTTTGGAAATGAGGACAATTTGATGGCGCATAGTGGCAATAATAGGGCTTCGGCAAAACAGACCAGCTCCATTTCTAGCTCAAACAACTCCTAACCAGGACGTCTCGGAACTTCAGCTTCCTTCGCCATATCAGAGGAAGATAATAACCCTTTTTTCATAGAAGTTTGGATGGAAGTAAAAAAAAGTTATGCACAGAAATGGCTTAATACATAGCTGGTATGTTCAGTAAACAGTTAATATTAGAAGTATCAGTAAGCATCGCCTTTTAGGAGAAGACAATGGCAACCCACTCCAGTACTCTTGCCTGGAAAATCCCATGGGTGGAGGAGCCTGGTAGGCTGCAGTCCATGGGGTCGTGAAGAGTTGGACATGACTGAGTGACTTCACTTTCATGCATTGCAGAAGGAGGTGGCAACCCACTCCAGTGTTCTTGCCTGGAGAATCTCAGGGACAGGGGAGCCTGGTGGGCTGCTGTCTATGGGGTCGCACAGAGTCGGACACAACTGAAGCAACTTAGCAGCAGCAGCAGCAGCCTTTATTGGTAGTTTGGCTGATACAAGTTATTCATCTTACAAAATGTAGTTAACACAGAAAAGTATAAGGAAGAAATGAAAACTGTCATGCCACCATCTGATCTTCTGTTAATATTTGGGGGCAGGTCTTTTCATTGTTATGGATTGCATTGAAGGACTTCTGTTTTGCTTAATATATTATAGATAATGTTCTGTATCAACGAGTATTACTATGACCTTTGGGTCCATTCCTATTTTGGACCATTATAAACAGCATGGAGATGGAGGCCTCGGGACCTTTGCATTTGCTATGCCAGCTGCCCAGAATCCTCCTCCATCCATGATAATTAAATGACTCACCCCCTCAGTTCACTCTGAGTTTGTTCAAGTGTATCCACTTCACATCAGCCTACATTTGGTCACCATAGCCAAATAATCCGCCCCCCTTTAATATGCTTAAATGTTTTTCTTCGTAGTCTGTATCACTATGTTTGCAATTGTATTCTCTGTTTGCTTGCTTTTTAAAAAATTAGGGTTTCGTTGCTTTACAGGTTTCCTGGGTGGTACTAGTGGTAAAGAACCCACCTGCTCATGCAGGAGATGTAAGAAACCATCCCTGGGTTGGGAAGATCCCCTGGAGGAGGGCAAGGCAACCCACTCCAGTTTTCTTGTCTGGAGAATCCCTTGGACAGAGGAGCCTGGCGGGCTGCAGTCCGTAGGCTCGCACAGAGTGGGACATGGCTTAAGTGCCTTAGCACACACTCACATAGTAGCTTTACAATGTTGTGTTGGCTTCTGCTGTACAATAAAGTAAACCAGCTATAAGTAGACATATATCCCCTCCCTCCTGGATCTCCCACATCCGCCATGCGGGTCAGCACAGAGCTGAGCTCCCTGTGCTGTGCTGCACGTTCCCGCTGGCTGTCTATTTCACACGTGGTGGTGTATATACGTCAGTGCCACTCTCGGTTCATCCCACTTTACTTCTCCCTGCTGTGTCTACACGCCCATTCTCTGTCTGTGTCTCTATTCCCCAGGCTGCAACTAGGTTCACCTGTACCATTTTTCTAGATTCCACATATATGCGTTAATATACGATATTTGTTTTTCTCTTTCTGACTTACTTCACTCTGTATATTTGCTTACTTTTGTATTGGCTTTCTAATCCACTCACCAAGCAGCATTCTGAAAAGGACTCTGTCGTGTCCAGTGTGCACACAGGAGATGCTGAATGGGTGACTAAATGAACAAAGAGCACCCTATACATGGACGTGTGTGTGTGCTCAGCCATGCCTGACTCTTTGTGACCCCATGATCTGTAGCCCCCAAACAGGAATACTGGAGTGGATTGCTATTTCCTTCTCCAGGAGAGTTTCGCAATCCAGGAATGGAACTTGAGTCTCCTGCGTCTCCTGCTTTGGCAGGCAGATTCTTTACCACTAGCGCCACCTGGGAAACCCTCTATACATGGAAAGAAAGAAAGAAAGTGAAGTCGCTCAGTCATGTCTGACTCTTTGCAACCCCACGGACTGTAACCTACCAGGATCCTCTGTCCATGGGATTTTCCAGGCAAGAGTACTGGAGTGGGTTGCCATATACATGGAGACATGCATATTTGCCTTCTTCCCCCAGGGTAGATTCTTAGGAGCGAAATTACTGGGTCAAGGGAGCTGCATGTGTAACATTATAATAGTTGTTGCCACATCACCTCTGGCCAGGCTCTGCCAGCTCCTACTCCCTCCAGTGGGTGGGAGAGAGCCCCTCCCCTGTTCCTGCCCTTCTGGGAAGCTCACCACAGCCCACTGACGATCCCACTCCTGGTAGCAGAGGCCGGCAGCTTTCCAGGACCGCAGTTCCGGAAACGGTGACCAGAGTTGAGGAGGCCCACTCTGCCTGGTCTCTGGGGTGGTTTCCTGTCTCCTCAGCAACCCCGTGTCTGAGCAGCTTGCTGGAAAGGTCGATGCAGGAGCCAGGGCTGTGGACCAAAAATAAGAAGCTGGTGACTGGCAACTGGCCCAGAGTGCCATGAACCTCAGCCCTGTTGAATGCCCTCCCTTGCCCCCCACTGCAACACAGGGCAGAAAACTCACCCATTCACGCTCTCTTGTTTATTCGACAAAATGCATCAGGGTCCTCCCCTGTGCCAACATGGGGATCATTGCCATTGTGGTCGTGGAGCCAGCCTGTGAATGTCGCACCACTTTCAGTGGGTCCCTGGGCCTCACGCTCTTCCTTCATCTCTGGGCTCATGAGAGTACAGGGCTGGTCAGGGGACAGGCAAGGGGAAAGTGTGTAAAGAATGGAAGTAGTCTGGGAGAAGGGACCAGGCAGTGTCTCCAACCTGGGGGCATTTTTTGATTCTGAAATTCTGGAACTTTCGTTGGCCTTCGCTTTTAAGGCTAGCTGCATCACTCTGGGGTCAAGTGGATCCAGCTTTTCTGTGGAGAAGCTCCCTCCTTCCCCCTGCCTCCGTGTGTATGTCTGGTTGGGTGTGTTTGTCTCTGTTTTTGTCTGTGTGTTTCTGTGTGTGCCCGTGATTCTTTGTGGGTCTCTCTGTGTATTTCTCTCCCATATATGTGGGAGGAGGAGGTCCTCCCATCTCTCTCTACTTTTCCCTGGATTTGTGTGTGCCCGCCTCTATCTCTCATCCCCATTGCCATCTCTCTGTCTCTTTTCTATGGATATTTTTGTCTTTCTCACCCACCCTTAAGGCCCAGAATAGCTGGCTTTCCTGGTGCCTCAAATGATAAAGAATCTGCCTGCAATGTGGGAGACCCCGGTTCCTGGTTCAGGAAGATCCCCTGGAGGAGGGCACGGCAACCCATTCCAGTATTCTTGCTGGAGAACTCCATGGACAGAGGAGCCTGGCAGGCTACAGTCCATGGGGTATCAAGGAGTCGGACAGAAATGAAGTGACTTAGCATGCATGCATGCAGAGCTCTGGGGTTTTGTCCCCCCTTCTCTTCGCTCCTCCCCAGACTGACTGTCTGACCCAAGGATGACTTTAGACTGTTTACACCCAGGAGGCTCTGCAGCCAGTGTTTGATTCCCCAGGTCTTCTTCCCCTTCTCCAGAAACGAAGCACACTTGATCGTGTCTGTCTGTGAATCCGCTCTGCTTTCTAAAAACCCCCAAAGAAAAATTACAAAAGGCTTTTCTCAACATCAACACTCATGTCCCTTTTGAGACCAGGGGTCTTCACACTCTTCCTCCCATAACCTGCTCATCAGTACAGCAGAGGGTGGGTGGAAGGAGCAGGGCTGGAGTTGGGTTCACACTCCCGCCTCTGTCCTCCCTTACCATGTGACCTGGGAAATGCGCTAATCTCTCTGAGTCTCGAGTCTGACAGTGTTTTCCTCCCAGAGCCAAGTAATGACCCGCACATAGCCCCTGGCACCAGCACTCAGGAGACATCAGCTCCTCTGGCCCAGAGCAGCCTGCCTCCAGAATGGATTCACTCGCTTACTCATTCAACATCAGGGCAAGAGATCCCTGGCTGGAGAGCATGGCTGTTCACAAAGGCCCCAGGAGCCTCCCTTGCTAGGAGCTCCAGGTCATTGTTACCCAGAAACCCTGGGGCAGAGATGAGTAGTATTATCTGAGTGCCAGCAGGAACCCCTACAGAGTGGAATTCCTATGAAACATAGTGTCAGACCACATTTAAATCTTTGACACATCACCCAAAGAAATCCAGGTAGAAAAAAGTGACATGAGTAACCATTGTTTTTAACCTCCCTCCCTTTGTTTGATGAAGAGTCTCTGAGGGAGGTGAAGAGAGGTTACAGCCGGCCCTGCCATGACCTGTGCACTGCCTTTGGGCTGCAGTTGCAGGAAAGCAAATATAAGCTTTTCTCTTATGTTATTATCTTTTTACTTTGGATTCTCACATTCCTGAATCCATTCATAATCTATGTGTGAAGACAGGCTCATGTCCCATATGCTTTTGTGCTCAAAGTTTTGTCCTAGACTGGCAAGTGGGAGGGTTGAAGGGTTCTGGGTGGTTGGATGGATGGGTGAATGAATGGATGGGTGGATGGATGAATGAATGCATAGGTTATTGTGTGAGTGTTTAAAGGGATGTGATTCTTCCAGGCACACTTCTCCTGTACAACCACGAGGAAAACCTAAGTGTATTTGCAAGTGGTTTAGAAAGAAAATTAGAGGGAGGTTAGAATAACCTTGTGGTTGCTGCCTAGCTTGTCTTCAACCAGAGCCAAGATAGTAATTATCCCCAGGATCAAATTTCCTGATTGAACAGTCAGGAACCAAAGAGGGTAGGACATCAGGAGAGCATGGGGAAATGGGTTCAGAAGCTAAACTCTCTGAGATCTCCTCCGTCTCTGTGGGCATACTATTCATTACTTCCCCACCCTCAAAGGGCACACATCTTTCATAAAGCAATTGAGCATTGTCTTCCTTGTCTCCTAATTGGCTGAGAGCTCCTCAAGGGAAGACTTTTTCCTCCAATTTTATGTTTCTAGTACCTAGCATAGTATGTGGCATGTAGTATGTGAATGTGTGTGTACTTAGTCGCTTCAGTCATGTCCAACTCTGTGTGACCCTATGGACTGCCGCCTACCAAACTCCTCTGTCCATGGGATTCTCTGGGCAAGAATACTGGAGTGGGCTGCCGTTCTGTCTTCCATTTGGGAATGTTTATAACAACTCTGCTTGGTTAATGAGATACCTTGTGAATTAGTTGTTGTAGGTAGGTAGGCGTGCACAGGAGGACTGTCAGAGACACTGCAGAGAAGATGCCTGTATCATGTGGGAGGCTTACTTTAAGTGGCCAATAAGGATACATCTTCTCATCTATCCATCCATCCACTCACCCATCATCCTCCAAGTAAATCATCCATGCTTGCACTCTTCCAACCATCTAATGATCAACTCTCTGATCCACACAGTATTAATGCAGTATAGGCTAAGTTAATATTGCATGGATCAGAAAGTTGATCATTAGATGGTTGGAAGAGTGCATGCAGGGGTGGTTTGCTTGGAGGATGATGGGTGAGTGGATGCATGCATGGATGGATGGATGGATGGATGGTTTTTTGAGGGGATGATAGGCACTGAATATTTTGCTAGATGGATAGTTAACTGGTTTGTTGGTGAGTGGTTGAATTTGAATGGATGGATGAATGAATGGACGGATGGATGGATGGTTGAATTAAAACATGTCACCTTATTGGCTACCTAGAGTCCACCTCCCACATGACACAGGAATCCTCTCTGCAATACTTCTGACAGTCTTCAAGTGCATGCCTATCTACCTACAATAACTAATTTACAGGCTATTTCATTAAGCAGAATTTTTCTTAATATTTATAAATTCTGGGCATGGTACTGTAGTGTATATTACTGGTTAAGGGCATAAGCTTTGGAAACAGACCTGGGTTTGAATCTCAGCTTAATTAAAGCAGTGGGACCTTGAATAAATAAATCCCTTGGCCTCTCTAAGCTATGGTTTCCTCATTTGCAAAACAGAGATAATGGCCCTACCTTGCAGGGTTGTTATGAGGATTAAATGAAATAATTAATGGTAAGGACTGCTCAATGCTCAAGAAGAGGTAATTGTTACAGTACTAAAATGTAACCTCCTGTAACTTTTGTTTTCACCAAAAACCAGCTATGTGCCAGATATTGTTAATAATGTTGTGTATTCAGTGACAAATATTCTGAAATAGTCCCTCATCTTTTGGAGTTTAGTTCTAGTTGGGGATCCAGACAATAAAAAATATATATGTAATTCCAGACAGTGTTAAATGGCAATGCAGAAAATTGAAATAGGTCGAGGTAAAAGAGAGTGATGTGGGTGGTAGGAGGCAGGTGGCCTGATTGTGACCTGTGAACTAGTGGCAACAAGAGGTATACAAAGATCTAGGGAGAGGGTGTCCCCGGGGGCAGGAATGGCCATGGAAAGGTTCTGAGGCAAAGACAGGCTTGCTCAAGGAAAAGACAAAAGGTCAAGGGTCAAGGTCAATGGTGGGGGGGTCAGGGCACAGGGATCTTCAGTCCTAACTGCAGGAGGCGGGGCCACAGGCTGTGGAGTCTGTACCACGTGATGAGGACACAGCCCACGCTCATCTCATCCCCATCCCGTCCTCTGGGACAACACAGAAGGAGCCGCACTCATGTGGTGGCCATTCAGCTTCCCAATGACAGCCGACAGGCTCCCCGTCTCCTGACCTCCAGGCTGAACAGTCCGAGTTCTCAGCTTTCCCAGTTGGTATTCAGAGACACCTGCAGCTGCTGTGTGCTGAGTCCCATAAACCTAAAACCTGCAAGAAATCAGGTTAGATCCAAAAGAAATTCAGCTCAGGAAAGCCAGGAGATTTCTGGTTGGGATTATAATGAACCGAACCAGTAAGCCATGTTCCTCCCTGAAACCTTGCCCCTGGGGCATTTACAAGGGAAAGAAGGATAAAAGGCATCTTTGAGGCTGCTTCCAGGATAAAGGGGGCTTCCCCAATGGCTCAGTAGTAGAGAATTTGCCTGCCATGCAAGAGACACGGGTTTTATCCCTTAGTGGCGAAGATCCCCTGGAGAAGGGCATGGCAATCCACTCTAGTATTCTTGCCTGGAGAACCCCATGGACAGAGGAGTCCGGCGGTCTGCAGTCCATAGGATCGCAAAGAGCTGGACACGACTGAAGCGACTGAGCACACACACCCCAGGATAAAAGATGTCTGGAACCACTTATCTAGGAGCGTCTGGTGTAGGATCTGGGCTTTTAAAGAAAGATAAGCAATGACAGTGGCTGATCTCCCAGGCTGATCCGGGAGCTCAAGTGGGGTCACGAGGATCTATCCCTCCCCCTCACTCAGCAGTGTTTTCCCTTTCCTCTCCATGGGGGGATAAAATGGCTCTTAGGATCTTTAAGTTTCATGGACTTTGAGTCCATTTATCTAGTTCCAACAACAGTCTGGAATTCTGTCTTCTTGGCTAAATAGCTTAGTTAACTCTGAACCTTACCTACTGTGTCCTGACTGGCCAAGCCTAAGTCCTGTGACCACCCCTGAAACTGATACTAGATAGAGACCCCCTCCTTCCACACAGAGAATGGGGGAGGTTGATGCCCCTCAAAATATTGGGTGATAAATTTCTCATTAGGCACGATGGATAAATTCCAGAGATCTGCTATGCAGCATTGTGCTTATGAGAGTCAATTCCCTAGTAGGTTGATAAGAAATCTGGGGTCCCTGAGGAGGAGAAAGGAGTCTGGGGCTCTCAAGGAAAGAGAGGTGTCTGAGGCTCTCAAGGAAGAGAAAAGGACAATTTTTTTTTTTTCTACATTGCTTTGTCTTAGTCAATATAACAGTATATCTTGCTTGAGGACATGTTTCTCCTTAACCTTCTGACTAATCTTGTTCTCTTAAAACTTGTATACTGTGGGCGTGGGCCTGGTAAGACCTTTCTATTGTTAGCTCTGCTGCTGCTAAGTCGCTTCAGTTGTGTCCGACTCTGTGCGACCCCATAGACGGCAGCCCACCAGGCCCCGCCGTCCCTGGGATTCTCCAGGCAAGAACACTGGAGTGGGTTGCCATTTCCTCCTCCAGTGCATGAAAGTGAAAAGTGAAAGTGAAGTCGCTCAGTCGTGTCCGACTCTAATCTTGTTAATTTCAGATGTATGTTGTGGGAGTGGGTCTGATGAAACTGTATGAGGCCTTGCTAAGACTAGCGAGAGGGGCACTCTCCGTCCCCCTTCTGATGTCTATGTCAGAAGCTTTCTTTGTCCTTTGTTCACTTTAATAAAACTCTGCTGCACAAAAGCTCTTGAGTGATCAAGCCTGGTCCCTGGTCCCAAAGCTAAATTTTCTTCGGAGATCACGAATCCGACACCGTTCACCATAAGCTATCACTTATCATCCACGCTGCCATCCTGAACACTTAAAAATGTGTTAAGGGGGTAGCTCTCAGGTTATCTGTTCTTTCCACAATTTAAAAACAAAACAAAGTAGATGCTGTTCAGAGGAGAAGTGAGAGTGGATTCTGGACAAACAAAAAACAGCACGTATATCTTAACATTTTCCAAATTGAAATTACCTGCTCCTTCCTCTGTGGCTCAGAAATGTATCTCTCATGTGGCTCATCTCCTCCGGCTTTAATATGTGTACACGTGTCTCCATCAGTACTGTTTGGTTCCCTGGGGATGGAAACCATGTCTTTAGCTCCTCTGGGGCCCCCACTCCTCTTTACCAGGACAGAGTAAGGGTCCAGGACTTGCTTAGTTAAGTTGAAACCAGTTTCAGGGAACCAAAATGACTACTGTGCCCCTCAAATAGTCCCGGGAAGAAACATCAGAGAAGCACCCCCTGACGACAGCCAAACTCACCCCATCTCTGTGATCTCCCTGGTTTTCCCAGGCAAAGCCAACAAGAACGTTCAGTGGGACGAGGATTCAGTGGAGTATATGCTGGCCAACCCGGTCAGAATCGCCTTCGTCCTGGTGGTCCACGGCCGCGCCTCCCGGCAGCTGCAGCGCATGTTCAAGGCCATCTACCACAAGGACCACTTTTACTACATCCACGTGGACAAGGTGAGGCCCGCCCTCTGATCGCCCCCTGCTGGCACTTCTCTGGGGGTGTGTCTGCCCCTCCCTTCCAGGCTGAGCAGCTGCCTCCCCCAGACCATTTGGCCTTGAAGTGCTGTGTAGGTGTGTCGTGTGTGTGTGTGTGTGTGTGTGTGTGTGTGTGTGCACACATGTGGGTATCAGTTTCAAAGCTCCCAATTGTGACTTTAGACTTCCTTCAAGGACAATGAACATTGTCAGTTATACCTCTTTTGCTCATGGTCCTGCCCAATGCAATGCCTGCCACTCTATAAGGATAGCTAACCCAGGGGTGGGCCCACTTTTCCCATCAAGGGCCAGAGGGCAAGTATTTCAGGCTTTGTGGGCTATACACTCTGTCACAGCTAATCAGCTCTGGCATTGTAGCCTGAAAGCAGCCATAAAAACATACACAAATGAATGTGTGTGACTGTTTCAATAAAACTTTATTTACCAAAAAAAAAAAAATCATGGAGCCAGCTTGTTGCCCCCTGAGCATCTTGTTCCAGAGGTTTCTGTTGGTCTGCTGATGTGACATGATTGTGTCTTTGGTCAAGAAGACAAAGGGGATGCCTATTCAAAAGTCTGATTCTAGCAGGCCTGCCAGAGGGTAGTGGAGAAAGTCTACCTTTCAAAATACTCATCAGGTTTAAATGCAAGTGTTAGTCACTCTGTCATATCCAATTCTTTGTGACCCCATGGACTGTAGCCTGCCAGACTCCTCTCTGTCCATGGAATTCTCCAGGCAAGAATGCTGGAGTGGGTTGCCATTCTCTTCTCCAGGGGATCTTCCTGAACCAGGGATGCAATCATATTAGATGGAACCATATTACTTAGCTTGCTATCCTCAGACCACATGTATCAGTCTTAGAGAAAAATGCAGACTCCCAGGCACCAGCCTACACCTGGGGAACCAGTAATGCAGAGGCAGGACCAGGGAATCTGCATCTCAAATTGCTAAAGTAATACTTTAAAAATAATGAAGTTTGTATAATGATGCAGAAAAACACCCCGGGTCTGAATCAGTTACTTGGCAAAGTTCAGAAGCCCTGTCACCTAGAAGGGAAGGGACAGAGAGGGGGTAAGGGGCAGGGCTGGGGTGTTTTCCGTGGTGCTGAATGTCACCCTTCCTCTCCTGGGAAAGCGCTCCAATTACCTGCATCGCCAAGTGCTTCAGTTCGCCAGGCAGTACAGCAACGTCCGTGTCACGCCCTGGAGGATGGCCACCATCTGGGGGGGAGCCAGTCTCCTGTCCACATACCTGCAGAGCATGCGGGACCTCCTGGAAATGACCGACTGGCCCTGGGACTTCTTCATCAACCTCAGCGCAGCTGACTACCCCATCAGGTAAGGCGGCCCTGGCCAGCCTGCTTTGAGGTCCTGCTTCCCCTGTCATATCTGGGAAGACAGAGGCAGAAGCAGCCTGCCTCCGGTCTGGAGAAGCCTTCCTGCCTCTGAGATGCTTACTCACTATCTCTGTAAGGTCTCTCTACATGAGGGCCACGTTGTGCTTGAGAATCATTTGAGCATTCACTCATTCATTCATTCAACAGAGATTTCTTGAGTACATGGCTTTCCCAGCTCTGTTGGAGAACACACTTCAAAGGCTGAAACCCCTGGCCACAAGGTGCTTCCATTCAAATGGGGGAAACAGACAACACGCAAACTAAGTATTTAAAATGGTACATCAGAAAAATAAGGCAGAGAGCAGCAGGATCAGGGGGTAGGTGGAATTGTAATGAGAGTGGCCAGGAACATCCTTCCGGAGAAGAATGGAAGATGGTGATGAAGTGAGCTGCCCAGACAGGGAAAATGGTCCAGCGGAGAGCAGCACAGGTGCTGAGCCCTGAGGATGCCTGATGTGTTCCAGGAACAGCGGGGCTCAGTGTGACTGGAAGAGAGGGTGAAGTCCTAAGAAACAGAAGCCAGAGAGAAAACTGAGGTGAGATCATGGAGGGTCTAGAATTTGGCCATTACTCAAAGAAAGATGGGAACCACACACCGTGTTTAGAGCAGAGGAAGGTCAAGGTCTGACTTAGGTGTTAAACTGAAAAGGACAAAGTGGAAGAAGGGAGTGGGGTGTGACAGCCTGGGCAGAATCAGACAGGCATCTCTGGGCTGTTGGAATCCCATGGGTGGGTTTGTTTGGCTCCTATCCAATTTTAACACATGAATTGATTGCCCACATTCTACGGCTGGTAGATTTCAACTGAAACTGCAGATCTCTAGTTTCTCCTGAGGTCTCCCCAGGGCCTGTAGGCTACTCAGCCACAATTATGTGTGGGTGGTGGAGCAACCAGCAGCCCTGGGGCGGTGAGAAATTCAGATGCCACTCTGTCCCTTTGCACAAACATTGATCTACTCTTTAAAAGAGGTGTAAGCAAAGAAAACCCCTGGAGATCTCTTTAAACGGAGGAAAAAAGGCAACAAAGTGAACTATATTTCCTATCAAGAAGGCAGCTCTCTGCTTGACTGTGTCTTCCATCTCGCTTGTTGAAAGGCCAAAAAGGAGAAGTGGACGGGGTGAAGGAGAGGGCCTTCCTTTCTCTGATAGCACTGGGTACAGAATTTCCAGAAGAGCTAGATGAAGGAGTCTTATAAAAGGTGTTTTATCAAGGCAATTCTCAAACATGCACAAGAATACAAGACTAGTATAATGACCCCTGCATCACCCAGTTTCAACTATAATCAATTCATCTTGTATCCATACCAATAAAGACCTTGACCCTCTTCCACCAGCCCTGGTGAAGCATTTCTAAGAGGTCATATAATTGTATCTGTAAATATTTCAGTGTGTGTGTGCATGCTTAGTTGGTCAGTGATGCCCAACTCTTTGCAACCCTATGGACTATAGCCTGCCAGGCTCCTCCGTCCATTGGACCCTTCAGGGAAGAATACTGGAGTGGGTTGCCATTTCCTTCTCCATGGAATCTTCCCAACTCAGGGATCGAACCCACGTCTCCTGCAACTTGTGCATCGGCAGATGGGTTCTTTACCACTGAGCCACCTGGGAAGCCCCAAATATTTTAGTAAACAAAACTAAAACATAAAGTCTCTCTTGGAATTTAATGTCAGTATGATTGCATGAGTCCTAAGTCTCTTCAGTGGTGTCCAGTTCTGTAACACTATGGACTATATAGCCCACCAGCTCCTCTGTGGTCCACGGGGATTCTTCAGGCAAGAATACTGCAGTGGCTTGCCACGCCCTCCTCCAGGGGATCTTCCTAACCCAGGGATAGATCCCACATCTCTTCTGTCTCCTGCATTGGCAAGTGGGTTCTTTACCACTCGTGCCACCTGGGAAGCCCATCAATATGACCTGGGGCTGGATCATTCTCTGCCCTGCTCACTGCTGGTGTTTGAAAGCACCCCTGGCCTCTACCCATTAGATGCCAGTAGTGAGTGGTTCCTGCTCCCAACCACTTGTGGCAACCACAAATATCTCCAGGTGCTGTGTTTCTGGAGGAGCAAAACTGCCTCCAGCTGAGAACTCTCCAGTTCCTGAGAGAGAGACTTGGGTCAGAGATGAACTACTTGCCTTTGAGAAATTTAAACATGCCTGGAACCTAATAAACAAAACGAGGAGGAGAGATGAGTATAGGGAAGTACAAGGTGAGGGTGAGCTGGAGCCTTCTCCCTCTCCCTTCCGAAGAAGGAGTGTGTTCAGAAGTACCCCAAAATGCCGAACACAGCTGCTGGCGTGGCAGACGCTCCCTTCAAAGGTCAAGATTCCCACTCCCCCGGCTCCAGACCTCCCATGGAGGCCTCAGAAGTCATGTCAGCCTCAGTCAGGAGGTGACACTTGACCGGGACCTCTCAAGGGCAGGGGGGCCAGCCTATGACCTTTCCCAGAAGAATTGTATCAAGTCTCAACGCTGCCCCCTATAGGCCCCGTGTTGATTTGCAAGTTGCAGTTGTAACAGCGGTCACTTAGCCAGGTCAGCTGGTCCAGGAGATCAGCATTTCTAGCATTTCAGTATCCAAGAAGATGAGTGCTCAGACTCCCAAATGATGGCTTAAGGCTAGACTCAGTTCTGCCACCTCACTCGCAGGTGACCCTTGGCAAGTAAACACAACTTCTGTGAAATCAGATTGTAGTCATGGAACCTAGAGAGTTTGGGCACTTAGCTCAGTACCTATCAGCTCTGAATCCTCAAGCTGCATCCAAGGCTGAGCCTCCTGACTTCTGAGAAAGGTCCAGAAATCCTTTCTAAGACCATGTGCCCCACCCATTTGGGGGTTCAGAGAAGGGAGTCGTCGTGTTTTTAGCTTTGATGCTCCAGTTGTCTAGCCGTGCCTGTCGATCTGTCTCTCCTCTGCCTCCCATGGCCCTCATTTCCGTGTCCACCCCCCTGCCAGTTCTTCTACCCACTCGCGTTGCCAGCATCATGGCCAGAGGCACTTCACGCGTCAGGCACTGCTGGTTCCTCTTGCTGTTGTTTTTGTGAAGTCGCCCCACACAAAAACATATGAATTTTGCAGATGAATGGTTTTATCCTGGGCAACTCTGATAGGCTTTCACTTCCCATCTGCCACTCCATCTGTAGCTTCCAAAACCATGACTTCTCCCCTCCCAGGAAGGATGAGCAAACTTAGGAGCCTTCTCGAAGGGGCAGGAGTGCCCAAGTCAGAAGCTTCTATGAGACTCTGAAAACCTGGGTGGATATCCAAGGGCAGTGTTCACCCATCCTGGCTGCTCTGAGCTGTCTGTGATTTGACATCGCCTGTCCAGATGAGCTGTCTGGCTCTAACCGCCAGCCAGATTCACTGGTCTCTACTGGCCAGTAGCCTCCATGAGACCCTGGATGCAGACAGCCTGGCTGCAGATTCTGCCACCACTGATGGGCCATTTGAATCGGCACATGTTGCCTCAGCTTTCTGCATCTCAGTGTCTGCACCTAAAAGGGACCCAGTATTGGGACCTATTTCATAGGGCAGTTAGGAGGATTAGAAGAAACATTGCAAGTCAAGGCCTTAATACAGTGCCTGACACAGAAAGTGCTCCCCAAAGCAGGCAGTAGTTATCATAGTTGTATAACAGTGCCGGCCCCACAGGCTGGACTTCATCATCAACGGAGTTGCTTTCCTTTTTCCCTTCACTTAGGAAAAGAGCAGAAAAATAGTTCTTGAACTCACATCTCTTTCAAAAGTGGGAAATGCAAAGTGAGACTCAAAGACTGAATGTTTCAAGAGAAACAGGCAAGAACCAACTCGTCTGTGAACAGGAAGACGTTCTTGTGTTTGGAATATGCAAGCGAAGTTATGTTTAAAGAATCTAGGCCTTCCCACTTCACTGCTGATGTGACCGCCTGGCCCACGTAAGCTCTGATGGGAGCTGTTTATGCAGCCAGTGTGTGAATGAAAATGGATATTTTCAACCATCGAAACCCTGCTAGGTTTGGAATCATCAAAGAACATGATGCTTTTATTCAGTATATTCTGTTTACTGAGTGAGGCTGGAAAGTGCACTGGCATTCTTCAGTCAGATGGACCACAGACAGGGGTGAAACCAAAAGCACTGTGCAGTTGGTTTGCGAGGTTTGGGCCAGTGGTAACAGACGCCACACCGTCTGTTACTGGGCCCTGTGTTCTGGAGCAAACCAGACGCAAAGGCTGAAAGTGTCCATGGCCCCTCCAGGGCTCACATTCTGTCTGTGGTGTGCTTGTGTGCGTGCATGTTGTGTGTGTGCAAGCATCAAGCAAAACCCAGAATCTACTAATTCTGCCTCTTAGGGGTTCACAGCAACAAGGTCTAACCCAATGGGGCCCACCATGTGGACATTTAAGCTACCCTTAACCATTGACCCAAACCTCTCTCTTGAGATACCACCAGGGACTCAGGGCAGGAGCACAAGAGCTTTTCTGCAGCTCCTCAGCCAGAAAGACCAGCTCAGACAGACAGGAAGCAGATGTCTGGGCTTCTCTGCAACATCCCCAAGATCAGTGTCTCCATGGCACTGATCAAGCAGGACGAACACCCAGATCCAGCAGATGTTTCCCGTGTACCTACTGTGTGTCAGGCCCTCTACCAGGGCCTTTCACGTGTGTGCTGTTTTATCCTCATCCCTTAAACCATAGCTTCTGGTGTGTAAGAATGTTTAAAGAGGTTAGTATTAGAACTTCTGGTGAATTTTGCAGGGAAGTTAACCCCTTGATAATACCCAGGCACAGAGTCTAGTCACCCTGGGATCTGGCAAAGGACTGTGCATCTGTGCATAGTCAGTCCCCTGCTTTTCATTCCTCTAGTCAGGCCACTGATTTTTGAGTGGGTCAAGGAATTCCTGTTGTGAGTAGCAAATCACAACCACAGCAAAATGTACTTACAACACCCAGGACATCCCTGGCATGGGTTTTTTAAAGTGCTGTCCATGGTCCTGACATGGTCCTCCACACATACTTTGGGGAGGCCATTTTTCAGATGGAAAAACAGAGGCACAGAGATGTTGAAGAACTTTACCACAAGGATACAGCCAGTGGTCTCTTTTTTCTTTTTTTAAAAATTGAGGTTAAATTCACTTAACACTAAATTAACCATTTTGAAGGGTTCTATCCAGTGGCGTTTAGTATATGCCCAATGTTGTGAGCTTTCCAGGTGGTGCTAATGACAAAGAATCCTCTTGCCAATGTGGGAGATGCAGGTTCAATCCCTGGGTCAGGAAGATCCCCTGGAGAAGGAAATGGCAACCCATTTCCGTATTCTTGCCTGGAAAATCCCATGGAGGGAGGAGTCTGGAGGGCTACAGTCCATGGAGGCACAAAGAGCTGGACATGACTGAGCACACACAATGTTGTGCAACCAGAACCTTTCTTTAGTTGCAAAACATGTTCATTACCCCAAGAGGAAACCCTGCCCCTCCCCATTCACATCCCACCATGAGCCCCTGTCAATCACTAATCTGTCTCTATGGATTTGCCTACTTTGGATGTTTCATATGTATGGAATCATACAGTGTGTGATGTTTTGTGGTTGGCTTCTTTCACTTAGGATAATATGTTCATGCTTTATCCACACTGTAGCCTATGCCAGTGCTTCATCCTTTTATGGCTGTCTACTATTCCATTGTGTGGCTGTGCCATAATTTGTTTACCCACTCATCAGGTGGTAGAACCAGGATTCTTAAGAGCTCCTTGAAAGCTCCGTCTCTTGGCCAGCCTGGCTTGTGCTGTACAACCTAAGGTGAGGACCTCATCTGGTTTAAGAAGATGCAACTCCATCACGTGGGCCTCTGCACAGCATTGATACTAGGGCTTTTGCTTCCTGAGCTCTGATGATGCCAGGGTCAGGGTAGGGGTGCTGATCTGTGCACCCTCGTCCACAGAAGCCTGGTGACCTTCCCCGTTCAGCCTGGCACTCCTCCGCCTGGTTCCATTAGAGAAGTTTCCAGTGATTCTGGCTGGTTGAGACAGATTTGGGGTTGAAGATGGAAAGATGAAGGCTTAGGGACAGAGGTCTCAGTTTCCCTTTTTCCCTCCTTCCTTCTTTCACCATCCAAGCCCCTCTGAAAGCAACCCAAGGGTGTCTTGGGGAGGAAAGAGCTCAGGCTTGCCTGAGAGGCCAGCTGAAAATGGTCCCACAGGTAAGATCAGAAGATGGGGCTTCTCTGACTTCACTCATTCATGCAGCAGATACTTACTGACCACCTACCATGTGCCAGACACTATGCTGGCTACCAGGTGTTCAAAGGGAAAGAGAAATATGGTCAGTCTCTCCCCTCATCCTAGTGGTTTGAATCACCTGGGTTTGAATCCCAGCTCTTCTGTTTACTAGCTGTGTGAACATGGACTTGAGAATATCGCTTAATGTCTCTGGGCCTCAGCTGCCTCATCTGTAGAATGGGTACAACAACAACACCGCTGATTACGGTTGCTTAGAGAGAGAAATGAATTAATGTATGGACCATGCTTAGCACCCAGCGGGCATTGTCTGTGCAACAGCCCTCATTATTGATAGAGGGAGTGGGAAAGTAACCAGAAAGATCACATGAGTGAACATGTGATCACAAAGTGAGGCAAGCATTCTGAAAGGAAGGACAGATGAAAGAGCATTTAGCAAGTGAAGCTCATCTGCACGTTGGGGTGACCTCTCTGAGGAGGCAGCAGATGAACTGAGGTGTGTGAGACGGGTAGGGCTTAGCTAGCAGTGTGTTCCAGGTAAGGGGATGGCATAAGCAAAGGCCCAGGTGTCAGAGGACCCCTGACAGGCTTGAGGAATTAAAAGAAGGCTGATGTGGCTGAAACACAACCAGCCAGAATGCCTTACCACCAGGGAGGATGGTCCAGCCAGGTCCAGCAGGGATTTCTGATCCCTTGTCCAGTGGTTGAATCCTTAGCCCAGGAGCTGTGCAGTTTTAATGAGAAGCCCCTGGAGAAGGGAATGGCAACCCATTCCAGTATCCTTGCCTGGAGAATTCCATGGACAGAGGAGCCTGACAGGCTACAGTTCATGGGCTCGCAGAGTCAGACACAACTGAGCGACTAACACTTCAAAGCTTCAACGTTATTTGCAATGTGGAGAGATCACTTTGGCTGCTGTGAGATAACAGTGGTGAGGGGACTGGGCCGGTGGGGGAGGCCTGTGAGGAAGGAGGTGATTGCTGCTGCTGCCATTGCTGGTGTAGAACCACATTCAGGGAACCCTCCTCCCAAACCTCAGCCAGAGGCAGGGGTCTCAGAAGCCATCGTGAGCTTCCTGAATCCAAGCAGTGTCTTAGCCTTTTAGGCACAGAGCCAGGCAGCTGCTCATGTGTAGGGCCCAGGCCCCCCATCTGCACAAAGCAGCCTCGTTCTCAGGAGACCTGCGGAACATAACTGGCACAAAGGACCCAGAACGGGGCCTGAGGCCAGAGTTTTAGAAGAGGACTGACCTTGAGATAGGAGGGGACAGCTAAGGACTGTGAAAGAAAGTGCTAGAGAGTCCTCTTTGTTCTTTTGGCTTTAACTGTGATAAAATGTGCATAACTTAAAACCTACCATCTTAACCATTTTCAAGTGGTTAAGCACATTCACACTATTAGACCACCAAGCTCCAGAACTCTTTTCATTTTCAAAACTGAAACTCCACACCCATTAAACAACTCCCCATCTCCCCTTCCCCAGGCCCTGGCAACCAGCATTCTATTTTCTGTTTCTATGAATCTGACCACTTTAGGGACCTCCTGGAAGTGGAATTAGACAGTACTTTCTTTTTGTGGCTGGTTGATTTCACTCTGCAGGATGCCCTCGAGGTTCATTGACGTCATAGCAGGTGTCATAATCCCTTCCTTTCTGGGAGAGAATAAATCTCCCTTGTCTGGAGAGACTACGTTTTGCTTGTCCACTCATCCATCACTGATGGACACTTGGGTGGCTTCTACCTTACAGCTATGGTAAATAATGCTGCGGAGAACATGGGTGTATGAACATCTCATCATCTCCCTGTTTTCCGTTCTTTTAGTTATGCCCAGAAGTAGAATTACTGATCATATGGTAATTCTATTTTTAGTTTTTGAGGAACCTCCATACTGTTTTTCATAGCGACTACCAATTTACATCCCCACCAGCAGTGCTCAGGGTTCTGATTTCCCTATCTCCCTGCTCATGTATATTTCTTTTTGATAGTAGTGCAAGGTGTTTCTTATTCTTTTTAAGGAGCATAAATTCCCAAAAACAAGGGCCCTGGAACCCTTGGAAGTTTTGAGTAGCAGACATAGCTCTCAGTAGACCCGTGAGGTTAGCTCCAGGAAATTGTCTCCCTATAGGATCATGGCCCTCAAATGATTCTTCTAGAACTGCTTCCCAATCCACATCAGCTCCCCCTTCCAATTCCCCATCCTCTGAATAGGACCACCTGTTCACCAGCAGCTGGAAACCTGTGTGGCCTCTGTCTCACTGTTCCAAGGAGGCCTGCGTATTCTCATTCTAACCCTGACACTGTTCCCATGTCCATTCTCACCTGTGATTCCTCCATCTCAGCCCAAGTCAGACCATCATTGCTTTACACCTGGATCTTCAGAGTCCCCCAGGAGGACATAGTCTGAGCCAGACTCTGAAAACAAGCTAGAGCCTCTCCAGGGCCATAGGGAAAGGCCAGAAGCCACCACCCTCTCTGGGAGCAGCTTACAAAATATAATCATCAATTCAAACAGGTGTGCAGTTCACTTCCTGGCTGGGTGCTGAGCCAGGCTGAATGCTAGGGACTGGGAGATGTGGCAGAGGAATGGATCTGCTCGTTCACTGAGGGCATTTACAGTCTATGAGAGAAATGGAGAGCATGTTGATCGAATAATGTCAGGGTGCCGTGATGGGAGACAAGGAGGAGGCCCCACTTTAAGGAGCATGGTCAGGGAGATGAGGTGCTTTATTGTTATTATTATTATTTTTATTGAGGTATAATTGCTTTACAGAATTTTGTTGTCTTCTATCAAACCTCAACATGAATCAGCCATAGGTATACATATATCCCCTCCCTTTGGAGCCTCCCTCCCATCTCCCACCCCATCCCACCCCTCTAGACATAGAGAACAGACTATGGACATGGAGAGAGGGGAGGAGAGGGTAAGATGTATCAAAAGAGTAACATGGAAACTTACATTACCATATATAAAACAGATAGCCAACAAGAATTTGCTGTATGGCTCAGGAAACTCAAACAGGGGTTCTTCTATCAACCTAGATGAGGTGCTTTTAAACAGTGAGGTTTAAAACCAAGTCCTGAAGTGAGGCCCACTGTGCAAAAGAGGGGGTGGAGGTATGGCAGAGGGGAGCAGCAGATCATTGATTTGGGGGAGACACAGATATTCATCCCCTAATTACAGTAATCAATAGCAAGGTGAGTGTTGGGTGGAAAATGTGTTAGCCTCAGTACTTCATGGGAGGTTGTATTTGGGAGCCCAACAACAGATCTTTGGGTTCAAGCATCTCTCCCACTGACCACATTCTCAACATCCAGCCGCTTTTATTCTTTGGATGTTCAGAGATGCACACCCTCTTTCCTGAGACCCCAAAGCCCAAGTGGACACCATCCAGGGAAAGCTCCACCCAGATAATGTGCAAGTTGGAAAGAGTGTATCTGCTGTCACTGTTGGTTGCGAGGCAGCTGGAAAAACATGCCTGTAATTATGCTGTTAACCGTTGTGTTTTCATCTAATAGCAAAATAATCATTTCCTCGGCCCTGTTATTTTTTTAGCCCGACCGAGCTCACTCCTGCCCCCAGAAACACAGTTTGCTTTCCCTTGCTGGCTGTCCTGAGTTTTCCGAGCTGTATTTTCGGCTGGACAGCTCTATAAAGCTTTCTGGAGGCGAGGACCAACCCAGAGCATCCCCTGGACAGAGCGAGGCTGGAGTTCTGATGAGGCACAGATGAGAAGCACCGACTCCTCAGAAAGTTGGGGTGGAACACTCACTGTGTTGGCTGAAGTAGATAAGGAAGGACATCCCTGGGAGAATGTATGGAGTTCACATAATCAGTGCAGAAGGTGGCAGAACTCAAGGCAAGAATGACATGACTTTTCTCACTCAGAGGATGCCCTGTGGCTTAAATACTTTTCAGTCATAATGTCTGTTCGCTGGCTGGCTGTTTTCTCTTCTTTCATTACGGAAAAATGCTGAGTGCTGGGGAAAGGAGGTGGATGGTTTTATCTTGAGTCATGTGCCCTGGCTTTGGCCAGCCCTTCAGTCCTTCCTTCATCCGTCATACTTACTGAGATCCTACTGGATTCCAGGCAATGCTGTAGGCCCACACTGTCCAGTAGAACTCACTGTGCTGATGTCTAGCTCAGCAGACACCAGACACATGTGGCTATTGAGAGCTTGAAATGTGCTTTATGGAACCAAGGAACCAAGTTGTAAATGTGGTTTGATTTTAATTTAAATGTAAGCAAATAGTATATTAAGCAGCACGATCCTTGTTGCTCAGGTTGGAGTAGTGAACACAATGATGAAAAGAAAACTCCTGTCCTGGTGGACCTTGTCGTGGGGCAGGAATGCTTCCACTGGGAGAATTACACTGCTCTCTGAGCAAAATAAGAGAGTGGATGCTTCCAGTTCAGAGACAAATATGATCTCCAGCCTCTGCCAGTTTAATTGTCTGATGCATCCCACGTCGACCATGCATTGAATTTGGTAAGATGTTTTCTTCCTAATGTCTCGCTCCTCAGATCTCATAGTTCTTTCTCTTGGCAGAAGCTGTCTACATGTCCAAAGACAGGATATTTCCAGCCATGGGCATCTTCCTATCCAGTGCATTGAGCATGTTTGCTTCTCAGGAAAGCATCATTGATGTGCTTTGTCCACCAGAGGCCAAAAGCAGGGATGCTGTGCACTCTGGGATGCTAGAGCACATCCAAGTGTATCCTGGGAATTTGAATGTGAGCCCAAGTGCCCCACAGTGTGGGTGATCAGCCCTGCAGAGCCTCTTATCTTCCCCTGCCTCCCTCTCACACATAACTACAGGTAGAGATTATTCTCAAGGGCTTTCTAGAGAAACAGCATGTCTTATAAGTCAAATGGGATAAAGGAGGGGAGTTTCTACCCCTTTTATTGATGACAGCAGGGATTTGGATGAGCATGGGCCCAACAGACAGGGTTAAGGTCCAATCTTGGGGTGGCTAGGTGGAAACTCTGTGTGTTTTGTTATCTTCATTATTCATCATCATCATTCATTTCCTTCCTTCCACTTGCTGCCATCTGAGTCATTGACCAGCCCAGAAAATGGTCAGTAGTGGACTCTCAAAGGAGATGCTTGGGGAAGCCCTTCAAGATTCTCCAGACTCCTGTAGATGATATTAGCTAGAATTTCGTGAGTCCAGTCGGTCTCTGTATCCATAGTTCACATCCAGGTCAGTTGGATCTGGAACCCACAGATGTGGAGGGCTGACTGTAAGATACTTGGGCATCCTAGGATTTTGGTACACATGCAGTGGGTTCTAGAGCTGCAGGGGTGCAGATCCCGAGGGGGGCTGTATTTACTGTGTTCAGGATCCTGGGCCAAATGAGTTCCATATGTTATCTAAAGTCACAGAAACCCCAGAATGTAGATGCTGTGGCTGCATCCCATATTACAGATGTGGAAACTGAGGCTGAGAGAAGTTAAGGAATTTACTCTGTGTCTCACAACTGGGATTGACATCCATGCTTCTTTCATCATGAGAGGAAAAAGAAACCTGAGTTCTTCACCTGCAGATTGTATTGCACCCACTGGCAGGTCTGGACTGAAGCTGTTCCCCTCATTCTCCCCCTTCTAAATCCTCTTCCTCTTCATCTGCAAGAGAAGCCAGGAGGCAGAAGTGCCCAATAACCAAGAGAGGCGTGGTGCCTATCAGTACCTGACTCCAGAGCCACCAGCATTTACCAGTTGCTGAGAGGTCATCGCTTTCTGCTTTGGTCCTCAAAGCATCCTCAGAGGGTTGGCATCGAGAAGGGCCCTGAGGCTGAGTGGGTGTGAGTGACTTGCCCAACCAAAGTCACACAGCTTGGCAGGGGCTAAACCTGTGTTTGAAAGCAGGTGCAGCTGACTCCCAAGTGCAACATCTTTCTACTCTGCGCAACTGCCTCACCCAGAGGCTGGCTGGCATTGGACCCGCCCCACCCAGGGAAAAAGCCAATCACAAGAGCACAACCCTACCATGCGACCATGACAGTAAGTGTGGTCCCATTTCCAGATGGGCTTTCCCCTCTGGCTGATGGAAGATTGGGCTTTACCAGTTGTGTTTGTTCTGAGCATGGAGGGAGGAACCAGCTGTCCTTCCTTAGCTGGGAACGCCTTGCTTTCAAATTCCTTTATACTCCTGTCCCTTTGGATCTCAGACTCTCCAAACCCCTCCCCCAAACTGCCAAACTGTGGTGCTAATGGAATTCTCACTCATTTAAATCTTAGCCTCAAGCAGCGTAATTAAGACCGAATGGCTGCCGTCCCTCCAAATGTGCACAGTTTTTCCACTGCAGAATGGAAATGACGCCGGCGTGTTCTGAGCCATTGCTCTCTCCATAAGGGCACGTGAGCAATCACGCCACGTCATCCTGCCCTGGGTTTGAATCTTTTCTGCATCTTCCACTAGCTGCACGATCCCAGGACAGGTGGATCCGACCATCCTGAGTCTCGATTTTCTCACGTGTAAGAGGGAGACGATATGTTACTAGCAGCCGGGTGAGAATCCAAGCTCCGCCTGAGGTCCAGCTCTGCAGGCTGATACCCAGCTGCATGTGGACACACAGGCTCAGGCCTGGCATCCACGTGCATCCTCACATTCATCCCTCCCACCATCTAAACGTTGGGCCCAAGATGCTGAGCCGTGGTGATGGCATTGAGAAGAGAGAGGTGGTCAGGTCTGCCAGGGAGCCCTTAGCTTCCTGCATCCATCTAGTTGCATAAGCAGAAGAGACCAGAAAAAATATGATGGATTCTGGCCCCAAGTGTTCAGGTGCAGCCTGGATTTGAAGCAAGAAACATGAGAAAAAAGTAGTGGAGGGCTTCCCCGGTGGCTGAGTGCTAAAGCATCCGCCTGCCAATGCAGGAGACATGGGTTCAATCCCTGACTGAGGAAGATCCCACAGGCTGCAGAGCAACTAAGCCTGTGTGCCACGACCACTGAACCTGTGCTGTAGAGGCTGAGAAGTGCAAGTACTGAGCCCACATGCCGCAACTAATGAGGTTCAAGCACCCTGGAGCCCGTACTCCACAACAAGAGATGCCACCGTGATGAGAAACCTCGCACTGCAACTAGAGAGTGGCCACCACTCACCACAACTGGAGAAAAGCCAGCGCAACAACAAAGACCCAGCAGAGCCATAAATAAATCAATCAATACAATTATATATATACACACACACACACACACACACACACATATATGTATAGTGGAATCCAGCTGGGCGTTTTCATCAGACAGTAAGCCAGCCCACTAATAATCATGCCCCAGCACTGAGTAATCATACTGTCAATCCTTCTTACCTTTGGGTGAACCTAAGGAGATGGGCAGAAGGGGGCCTGATATGGAAACAAGGCTGGAGCCCTCTCCCCACAGAACTTTCCTCCTAGGATCATTATTATAAGGGATAATAAAACACAGGGCCTGGTGCAGAGCTGAGCATTTGTTACACATGACCAGAAAATGGGTCTCGTTATTATTGTATAACAAAAATTCCTGGGCAGTTATTAATTCTGGACCAAAAACATGGTCACTTCCTTCTCTCCTTCCTTCTCTCCTATACCTTATGACTCCACAGTGTTAGTCACTTAGTCATGTCTGACTCTGTTATGACCCTATGGACTACAGCCCGCCAGGCTCCTCTGTCCATGGAATTCTCCAGGCAAGAATACTG
This sequence comes from Bubalus kerabau, assembly GCF_029407905.1. Classification (NCBI taxonomy): domain Eukaryota; kingdom Metazoa; phylum Chordata; class Mammalia; order Artiodactyla; family Bovidae; genus Bubalus; species Bubalus kerabau. The sequence continues at coordinate 16,781,297 of NC_073646.1, forward strand.
GAGTGGGTTGCCATTTCCTTCTCCAGGGGATTTTCCTGGCCCAAAGAGCAAATCCAGGTCTCCAGCACTGTAGGTAGATTCTTTACTGTCTGAGCTACCAGGGAAGACCCTGGTGGCTTCTGTACCCTTGCACTAAATAGAAATGTGACTCACAAGAGAGCAGGCACACACACACCTTTGAGGCAAACTGATCTCTATCGAGTCAAGAGCTGAGAGCTCTTCTCTGGTGCTGAGCCCTGTCTGGATGCACGGGAAGGTGAGCAGCCCTGAGCCCCATCATCCCTCCCTACTGCACGGCTCTTTGAGAAGAGCCTTGGTGTTGATCAGCCTTCTCAACCGCAGTGGGCTGAAGTAACACTCGAGTCACTGTGGCTACAATCTCCTGAAGGTTCAAGGTGGAAACTTCCTCCAAAGTTCTGCCTATGGATCTCCTCTTCAACCTCACCTCTCCCATCCCATCCCCAGGCTCAAGTAGTATGCCCTGACCAACCTGGTGGCCACTACAAGCCTCCCAGACAGGGTCAAAAGCTGTCAGATGCCAGCTATGACATCTAGATGGGTTCACAGCCTGGGGGATTGTCACAGAGTAGAAGCCAAGGCCGAGAGCAAAGTCCCCTGCCTTCTGCTTACTCCTGTCCATCTGAAGTGAAGCAGCCCTAGCAGGTCCAGACTGAGCATCTGGAGCCCACATTCTGGCCTTAAACCAGTGCCCATAATGCTGCTTAGTTAGAAAGGGAAGAATGGGAAAGAAGAGTCCAATGGGTGGTGCCAGCCAGCCTTCCTGGGACAGGGCCTCAGTGGGATCCCACATCAGTGTCCTGTTCCCTTGTAGAGGAGGAATGGGAAATTGTGTCCCCAAGAGCCTCTGGCTGTCTCCTGTGTCCTCCAGAGAAAGTGTCTCCTTGGTACAATTTAATTGTGTTCATCAGTCAACATTACTTGGCAAGCCCAGCCAGGGGCACAAACATTGCCACCCCTTTCTGAGTGTAATTGTGCTCTTTGAGATGTGGTTTAAGGCCAAGCAGTTTTTGATTACAGAGTCAATCTTTGTTTAAAAGTTTGCCGCTCTGGGGAAGTTTCTAACAAGTTACTTTAAACAATGCATTCTCTGGACACCTACAGCTAAATGGTCCCATTAATCCAAATTGCTTTGCTGGATTCAGTGCAGCCATTCAGCAACAGGGCAGTGTCCGAGACTGGCTTCATTGAGAGGGATGACTGCAAAACCAAGCCATGGCTGCTTGTCATGAATCGATCTGCCGGGTGATGCCCACTCCCCCCAGGTGTCCCTGCCTCTATTCATCCGGCCCCGAGCATGCACAGGGTGCTGTGCTAAGTGCTTCGATGGTCTCCTGTAGTCTCACCAGCCATCTGGTGAGGTAGGACCTCATCCTCCCCATTTGAGAGACAAGAGTCATGAGGACTCTTCCAAGCTCACTCATCTACTGAGAGATGGAGCTCAGACGTAGACCCTGTCCTTGACCACAAGCCAGGGCTTCCCAAGTCTGAGCCACAGTGAGCCAGATGGTTCAGAGTAGTATGCAGACAAGGTCTTGAAATGGCAATATATATCTGTAATAGTACATACAAGGAAAAAGTAACATACCCCAGATCTCCAAAGTTGATGTTTTCTTTTTTAAAAAAGTTGATCTAAATAAGAAAATGTCAGCAAAACAGAATACAAGGAGTGAGTGGCTCTTCAATCATTCAAAAATATTTGTTGAGTGTTTACTATACAGGGCTTCCCAGGTGGCTCAGTGGTCAAGAACCCACCTGCCAATGCAAGAGACGCGGGTTCAGCCTCTGGGTTGGGAAGGAATGGCATTTCCTCCCGTGGAGGTCACAAAGAGTCAGACACAACTTCGTGACTGAGCACACACATATATACGTCTGCTGTAGACATCAGGCACTTTTCTGGGTTCTGGGATACAGCAGTAAGTAAAGAATATTCCTGGTGTGCCCCACCCCCATGCTGATGAGAGAAAGAAACAGTAGATAAGCAAATGGGTAATGTGTGAGTTGGAAATGTGTCTGAGGAAAACTACAGCATTGGAAGGAGAACGGTGGGCCAGGAAGATACTTTGATAAGGTAGATATGGAAAACAGTTGACAGGAAAATGTATGTATGACCAAAAAAGAAGAACTGCATAATGGTAGGAGTTGACAAAACCTTTTTATAAAAGGCCAAATAGCAAATAAAATATTTGTTAATTTCAGGTTAGGCCTTGCAAGCCAGGTGGTCTCTATCACGGTAGCGCAGTTCTGCCACTATAGCAATAAGGCAGCCATAGGCAGTATGTAAACAAATGAGCATGCTGGTATTCCAATAAAACTTTATTTATAAAAACATATGTTGAGCCATAGTTCACAGATCCCTGCACTAGACCATTCTGCTGGATCTCCCACATTTCAGATAATGGCCTTGCCCAACCTGTCTTAGCCTTTGCAAATTTAGTTCCCCATGCACCTACCCATCTTCCCAGGCACATTGCATTGTCTCATAGGAGTCTGTCACCCAGGTGCCAGCTTTGATGGACTTTTTGCTTCAGCTTTCAGGACTCTGGATAGAGAAAGAGTGAGCGAGATTCCCAAGGCCTTCTGGTCAACCTCATCCGGAGCCTGGCCTGGACTCCAGCCCAGCCATGGGTAGCTGAATTTGACATAAAACAGCAGTCTCCTTTTACTTTATTTTTCTCCAACCTGCCTGGCTTTACCAATCCTGAACTTGAGCTAGGAAGCAACATGTAAAATGCATCTCACCTGTCAGTATTGCCAGACCAGGGCCAGCCAGAGACATGGCAGTTTGTTCACAGAGGGGCTTGCATCACCGTAGGTCTATCTGGCCCCCTAGTATGTATCAATCAGAGCAGACTGCATGTTCTTATCACTCAGCCTTCTCTGCATAAACCCATCAGAAATGCCTGGTGCCCCTTAGCACTGTAATTCACCCTGTGCCACCTTCTTCAATCTGAATCAAAAAGGTTAATGACCTTGAACCCTGAGACTCTTTGATTTCAGTACTTACCCCAGCTTCCTTCTCCCCCTCAAAGCACAAGACTCATTTATCTTTCCTTGGCTGATCAGGCAAAGTGCTGACTAATGCTCTAATGCCAGCTAATTCTTGAAGATTTCCCAGAGTGTCTGGACACGTGTTCCTGTTATACCTTTTGTAAATCTGGTTAATCTTGTGTGTCTGGTTACCCATCATCCTTCTGCCTAGATGTGTCTGGGCTCCCTGTCTATAATTTGTCCCATGAGACTGCCACAGGTTACACTGTTGATTTGGGAAGAGAGAGAGAAATTTTCAACCAATACAATGACCACAAAATCCTTTCTAATGAAATATCAGTTTTAGTTCCTCACTCTTTATTGAAGTATAGTTGATTTACAACATTGTATTAGTTTCAGGTATACAGTAAAATGATTTCAGTTATACACACACAGACACATACACACACATATATGGGTCCCTCACGATTGATCCATTCATATAGTCAATCTGTTGACTGACTAGTCAGCACATGCTTAGTGGACACGTAGAATGTGCCAGACAGACCTTTGCAAGGATATGCAGTTACAGCCACCAATAAGTTAGTGAACATTCCTGTCCTCATAGATTAAGCCATCTAATAATTACATCCTTATGACATTGTTAGGCCAGAAGTTCATATGCATGTAATATAGGAAACCAACATGCAGCCTTTTCTTTTCAAGGAAATCAAGGAAAACTCTCCCAAAGAAGTGTCCTTGGACTTAGAGTTAGAAGAAGAGAAGGAACCAACTGGGTGAAAAAAAAATAAGGGACAAGTGTTTTAGGCAGAGAGGGCTGCATGCGCAAAGGCCCTGAGGCATGAGGGAACGTGGTTCATGCAGTAAGTCAAGAGAGTGTTAGGTGGACAGGGTGTGGTAAGGGGATAAAGCAACAGAATAAGGTTGGAGAAGCAGGCTGGCCCAGATGCTGTGGGACCATAAAAGGCATGTTAAGAAGCCCTGAAAGTGAAAGGGAAAGTTGCTCAGTTGTGTCTGACTCTTTGTGACCCCATGAACTATACAATACATGGAATTCTCCAGGCCAGAATACTGGAGTATGTAGCCTTTCCCTTCTCCAGGGGATCTTGCCAACCCAGGGATCAAACTCAGGTCTCCTGCATTACAGGCAGATTCTTTACCAGCTGAGCCACCAGGGAAGTCCAAGAATACTGGAGTGGGTAGCTTATGCCTTCTCCAGTAGCTCTTCCCAACCCAGGAATTGAACTGGGGTCTCCTTCATTGCAGGCAGATTCTTTACCACCTGAGCTACTAGGGAAGCCCCTAGTTTATACTAAAAGCAACAGGTTACCTGTGAAAAGTTTTTTATTGGAAAGTGCCATGATGAGATTGCTTTGGCTCCTAATCAATTGCTTGGCAGTGGGGGAAAAAAGAAGGAATAAAAGTCAAGAGCTATACCAAACTGCTGGAGGAGGGGAGATACAGTAGCTAACTTTTCTGCTAGTGGATATGTACATTACAACTCAGGTAATTACCTTCCATCAGGCTGGTCCCCCCTGTTGCTTCATTACAGTTATTTTCTCTCTCTGCTGTGCTTTTCCACCCCACAATGGTTTTCTTAGTCTCCAGACCACTGGGTTTCCTAGAGAGACACTGTAACCTGGAGTTGGACCCAAAAATCCTCTTCCTCATCTCTATTTGGCAGCAATGTTCTGGGACTGAGGCCATGGAAGGATTAGAGGGTGCATTGGGGAAGTCAGCTGACTCTGAATCCAGTCTGTCCTGTTTACTGGTTGTGACAAGTTGCCTATCCTTCCTGTCCTCATCTGTCAAGTGGGAACCATCACGGTCACCTACCTCACATCACAGTCACGGCCTCCGCCGTGAGGATGAAGCTGTGAACCGTGGAGTGCCTTGTCTGGCACAGAGAAAGTGCTCAGTCTGTAAATGTGATGATAGGATGACAGTAGCGTAAATCCACTAGTTTGACAGTTTTGTGAAGTGCAGAAACAACAAACAAATCTATGTCAACTAGGTTGTGTCTTCAGGCCCAGGTGCACTGCCTGGCGCATAGCAGGAGCTCAGTAAGTCCTTTGCTGAAGTAAGAGATCAGGGAGCAAATGGGTGGTAACATGTAACGCCACTGGACACAGCGCCTGATGCCATTTATTCCCAAGTGATGGAAGAATCACTGATTCTTTAATGCTTGTTTTTCACTTCCGTGATTATTACAAGCATCTCTGGGTTTTTTCCCTGGATTGAGGACCAGTGGAAAGGTTTGTATCTTTACTTATTTATTTTGGCTAAGGGCATTTTCAGATCACTCCACCTTGAAAATGGAAAACATTCCAGTGTCAGAGAGTCAGTTAAGAAGAATGAGCTGTGGTGGGTTCTTGTAAGTCCTGAAGTTGGCTTAGCCACTTCTCCCCTTCACTAGGGGCGGGGGTGGCCAGCACGGGTACAGACGAGTCCCACCTGGGGGCTCAGCAGGCCAGCATGTCACACCTGTCCAGCCACATGCCAGCTCCCTTGCAGCCAGGAGAGGACTGAATGTCATATGTGATCCCCTGATGTCGTAAGGCGGGTATCTAAGCTGTCCCCACCTCCACGAGAGGGGGCTGGGAGGCAGACACTGCAGCTGGCCACTTTCCCTCCAGTTTCCGTGACCAAGCCCTGTATCCTCCTTTGGTGAAGCCCTTGGAGACTGAGGTCAGGTGGCCAGTTACAAGTTCCTTCTCCTGTGAAATGAAGACTGTGTAACCTGAATGAATAATTTAACCTCTCTGTACTTCATCTGTAACATATGTGATGGTAACAGCACCCACTGTATGCAGTTGTTGGGAGGACAAAATAAGAGTCAATCTATATCAGTCACCTAGAACACAGGATTTATATCCTCAAGAGTTGTCATCCTCATTATCATTAACATCACTGTGTTATTAGATAAGTTTACCCAAGGTTTGGGGAAGACCTGGTAGCTCAGCAGTAAAGAATTCGCCTGCAATGCAGGAGTCACAGGTTCAATCCCCAGGTTGGGAAGATCCCCTGGAGAAAAAAATGGCAATCCATTTCAGCATTCTTGTCAGGAAAATCCCATGGACAGAGGAGCCAGGTAGGCTGCAGTCCAAGGGGTAACAAAGAGTCGGACACAACTGAACGCCTGAACACACACACACACACACTCAAGCTTTGAGAAGCTCAGTTTGCTGCTGCTGCTGCTGCTGCTGCTAAGTCATTTCAGTCGTGTCCTACTCTGTGCGACCCCATAGACGGCAGCCCACCAGGCTCCCCCGTCCCTGGGATTCTCCAGGCAAAAACACTGGAGTGGGCCGCCATTTCCTTCTCCAATGCATGAAAGGGAAAAGTGAAAGTGAAGTTGCTCAGTCGTGTCCAACTCTTAGCGACCCCATGGACTGCAGCCTACCAGGCTCCTCCTTCCATGGGATTTTCCAGGCAAGAGTACTGGAGTGGGGTGCCATTGCCTTCTGTGAAGCTCAGTTTGCTCCATTGTAAAATACAGCTCTTGATGCCTACCTTCTGGAGTGGTTCAAGGATCGAGTGAGTAGTATATATTAAATATTTATAATACAACATACCAAGCGCAATTCTTATTGTAGCTATAACAACTCGGTTTTTAGTGTGAAGTTTGGCGCTTTCACTGGTCCTTTTTTATTGTCATAAAATACATCTATCATAAGATTTACCGTTCGTGGACTTTAGCACGTTCACAGTGTCTTGCTGCCACCATCACTGCCTAGTTGCAAACATTGTAATCATCCCCAAAGAAAACTCTGTCCCACTAAGCAGTCACTCTCCATTTCCCCTTGTCCTCAGTTCTGGCAGTTGCCAATCTGCTCAGTCTATAGATTTACCTAGTCTGTACATTTCACGTGAATGGACTTGTACAGTGTATGATCTTTTTTGTCTGGTTTCTTTCACTGACCGTCATGATTACAAGGTCCATCCATGTCAGAGCGCATGTCAATGTCTTGTTCTATTTTGTGGCTGAGTAATATTCCATTGTGTGGATGGACCACATTTGCTTTACCCGTTCTTCTATCAGTGGACATTTGAGTTATTTTCTCTTTTTACCTACTGTGACTAGTGATGCTATGAATATTCATCTACAGGTTTTGTTTGAACACCTGTTCTCAATTCTTCTGGGTATTATTGTGACTTTTAACATATGTGGTTCAATAACTAAGACAGAAAAGGAAGAAACAGCAAGAAGATAAAGTAAGAAAAGACAGATTTCAGCTTCTGCATCTGGGTTTCCTTTTTCAACTAACCTCAGTTCTTTGGGAACCAACCACAAAGAGTTTTGTTGCCACTTTGTTCTTGAACTCTTGGGTCTTGTAAATAGCCCAAGGGCCATGGGTGCCCCTGAGGAAAGCCCCGATGATTGTAACTGGTGTGCCTGGGGAAGCCAGCCAGCCATCCTTCCCCTCCCACAGAGGGAATAAGCAACAGGAGCTCTGAGATAACCAAACACCTACTGTGTGTCAGGCACCTACTGAGCCCTTTACACAGATGATCTCATGAAGTCTTTGCCCAAGTCAGACAAGGAAACTGAGATGCAGAGAGGTAAGGTAACTTACAAGGTCATACAGCAAGGAGGCAAAGAGGCAAGCTTTAAACCAGTCACCCGACAGAGTGATGTTCCTGCAGGAGCGTGGTGCATCAGGCTGCCACTCAGCTGGACTCATCTCAGCTGGAAACCTGCCCAGGTGTCTGCCTTCATGAGCTTGGCAATTCCATTTCAGAGACCTGGCACAGCCTCAGGGATTTCATTCAGCCCTTGACCCCATGTATATTAAGTGACTCTTATGTACTAGACATTGGGCCAGCCCAACCTTTCTCAGCTGGGGTTCCTGATCTGAACCTCAGAACACAGAAGTTGATCAGAGTGACTATGTTCTCGATTCTTACAAGGCTGAAACATAACCAGAACCATTCCTGATGCACAGAGGGAAGCTAATCCAGGACATACAGTGGATACCCTGGGTACCAGGGATCAGTTCGTACAGGGATGTGGTCTCAAACCATCGCTGTGTGTCTCCAGCATCTAGAACAGTACCTGACACACTGCAGGTCTAACATAAATATCTGCTGAATGGATGAGTGGGGATATAGTGATGTGAACAAAATAGACGCGAGACTTCCTCTCATGGAGCACACATTCCTGTTTTACAATTGACAGTTTGGTCCTTTTCCATAATCCAAACCATTTCAATATTCAAGAACCTAGCACTGAAAAGAGTTCATCAATGATCGATGAACTTGTGCTAGACATTTCCAGCATAGCCATGTGTGAACAGATCTTTGGAACAGTCCCAGATCTGTTAATTTTTTAAGTCACACTGTATCGGTCACTATAAAAACCAAAGGGAAGTGGGACTAAGGCATTAACCCCTAGTATACATGTCAGGGGTAGCTGTAAATGAATAAGTTTTATCCAACAAGTGGAATGCATGAGTTCACAAATAGTTAAATAAAACCGGGGCTTACGTCATCCCCATTGAAATGGAACCATACAACTCAAAGTGATACCAGTGGTTTGAAAAAGCTGAATTCCTGGCTAAAGTTAGAACTCAACACAGTTCCGAGCACAGAGGAAATGCTCAGCAAATGTTGAAAGAAAAGGAGAAAGGAAGGATAGGATGGAGGGAGAGACAGAACGAGGGAAGAAAAAAGGAAACGTAATTACATTCCCAGTAGTAACCCAGCTAATACTTACGAAGTGTTTCCTGTGTACCACGCACCCAGGCTAAGCACTTAGCCTAAATGCATCAGCCTGTTTATTCTCAGAGCAACTCTAGGAAACACGTCCTACGGTGAGTCCGTTGTTCAGAAGAGAGCAGCTCAGAGCACTGTATCTGCACGAGGTCCGATGGTCAGTGAGGGCAGAGCCCAGTCAGTCCTGCTACTGAGGTTTAGTCAGATCCTCTAATCCGCCCACCTCCTTCCCACCAAAAAGACAAATGCAATCTGAACTGGCTATGTTCCTTAATGATGTTTGAACATTTCTTTTTAAGCTACTACATCTTCTTTTCTCAACTAAACTTCACTCAAAACCCCAACACAGCTCTCTGAAGAACGTCGAGTGAGGCCCCACCAGCCCAGCCAGCCCAGGGCTGAACCAGATGCAGCTTGAGAACCACTGATCTACACGATGACATCTCTTTTAAAACATTTCCGAAGTTTTCTGTCTCCAAGAATTGCCAAATGTCTACACAGAGCCTATCTCCTCTGTTCAGACAGCCTGATTTCTTTCACATTCTCATCAGCCCCCTGAAATAACGCAGACAGCCTTGGAAGTCTGTGGGTAAAGAATACACTGGGTAGGAGTGATGTGTATGACTCTTGGGCCAGGTCATGTTCGTGAGTCTGACGATGCGGGTGCAGAGTCATTAGAGGATTAGAGGTTTATTTAAATCAACTTCAAGGATGGAAGCAGAACAGATAGAGCTGGGCGTGGAATTGACATTTGCTCACTGCTTAAACAATGGTCTTTCAATGTGGGCCTATAGGAGCGTGATATGATAGGATATGATTAATGCATGCGTGCGTAGTTCATTGACCAGAACAAGTCACCCATTTGCTTGGGTAGCTGGCACATAGCAGGCTCCGCATAACCAGCCTTTTAAAAGATTAAATGGAAACAAATTAGAGTAGTTTCTCAGAAGTGAGTTGTTTTTTTTTAGATGGGAGAATTATCAGATATAAACTTTGAAATGCATATTTTGGTAAAGTTCAGTAAGGATATTTAAGTATATTTTGTGATTTTACTTAGCTTTATATTTCTTATTTAAATTAAACTTTGCTTTGAGAAGAGAAAGAAAATGAATACACTGGGTGCAGCATTTCCTGATCCTTCAGAATCTTTCATGAGCCAAGAATCTATGTCTGCTTAAAATTTGCAGGAGTGACCACAGCATTTGTCTTTCCATGGAGGAGTATGTGGCTTCTCTTCTGTGTTGCATCCTGACTTTGTTCCAATACAGACAGTCCAGTGAGCCTGGCAGGCTGCCAATGTGTTCAGGGACAGTCGTCTGTTCTCTGAGCTAAGTCTCTCCCCAGGGCTGAAATCTGAACTGACCGAGCCCTGAAACTCTGAGAGGTGGAGATGCTTTTTGTATTCCACCCCCAGCAGAACAGACTTTAGTGCTAGAGAAGTAATAATAACAACAACAGCAATAATGATAGCTAACATTTTAGCCTTCTGGGGACTAAGCTACCCAGCCTCGAGGGATCCCTGTTGCTTTCCTCTGTCCACCAGTCATCACCCCACTTCTGAAACCAGTTTCTGTATCATCCAGGATTGTTCAGTGGCAAGCAACACTGTATGCCCTCTGGTTTCATTTACTCTTCATGGCCACCCTATATATAACAATGGGCATACATTGTAAAGTTACATACATTGTACATACAATTACATACACTATACATATAATTGCATGCATTGTACATACAGTTACATACACTTTACATACAATTACATATATTCTACATATAATTACATACATTGTACATATAATTACATACACTGTACAATGTCGTCATTGTTCTCATCCTCAGATTTAAAGATGAGGAAACTGAACTTGAAACAGATGAAATGACCTGCCAAAGGCCCCACAGCTCGTAACTGGTGTAACCAGAGCTTAACCCTACCTCTGTCTGCATTATTTTAACCACTTCAAATCCTGATGTGTTCGTGTTGGTGTGCTGGGGACACCTGTCCGCTGAATTGAAATGGATCAATTCCTACCATAGGTCATTGACCATCATTTGCACCCAGGAGAATGTGAAATGGTATAAAATACCTGTTTTTAGCCATACACACAGAGGGAAAGTTGAACTTAACCGATAGAGTTTAATTAGACTTCCCTGGAGCTCAAACGATAAAGAATCTGCCAGCAATGCAGGAGACCAGGGTTTGATCCCTGGGTCGGGAAAATCCTCTGGCTAGAGGGAATGGTGATCCACTGTAGTATTCTTGCCCGGAAAATCCCATAGACAGAGGAGCCTGGCGGGCTACAGTCGTGGGGTTGCAAAACATTGGACGTGACTGAGCAACCAATACACAGGGATCTAAGTCCAAATTGAGCTTAATTTGGTTTAGTGCTAATTAATGCTCTCTTATCTTTATCTTATACTTGCATGTTCAGTCGTGTCTGACTCTTTGCAACCCCATGGACTGTAGCCCACCAGGCTCCTCTGTCCATGGGATTCTCCCAGCAAGAACACTGGAGTAGGTTGCCATTTCCAACTCCTAGGGATCTTCCTGACCCAGGGATCCAACCTGCGTCTCCTGCATTGAAAGGCGGATTCTTTACCACTGCGCCACCAAACCCTTCAATTCATACTCTAGTCCTTGCCACTTGAACTGACACTGAGCTGATTCTTCCAAAAGTAGGCATGAGTTGACCAGGCAAAGATGTAAGAAGGGTGTCCCTAGCATAGGGACAGTGTGGATGGGCCCTCATTCTGGAATGCAGCACGTGTGTGGAGCAGGTTCTATTGGCCAGTCTGCAACAGGCATGAGGACCCAAAGAGAAAGAGGCATGTGGCTGCTAGAACCCGCCCTGTTTCAGGTCTGTGCTAGACACGGATGAAATAGAGATGAATCAGACAAGGTTCATGTCCTCAGCTAGCATACTATCAAGGAACCAGAACATACATCACTTATATTACTGATAAGAATAAAAGCAGGTAACATTTAAAAGGTCACATTTTAGTGGAAGATTGATAAGGAGTGGGAATGCCTTTCCTCCAGCATGTCTAAGCCAAGGATATAGGGACTTCCTTCTGAAAACTTCCATTCATTGAACATTCCTGTGGGCCAGGCACTGGGGGCGTCATACCCCCAACACAAAGGCAACTCAGAGACCATTGTCATGCCCATTTTGCAGATTAGAAAACTAAGACTCAGGGAACCTACTTAAAATCCAATGGCAAGAAAGTGGCAAACATCAGAGAGAAATTTCTACCAATGCTTTTCCAAAAACAGATTTCACTGAAGCCAAGTTTTAGCTTTCCCACTTACATGACCTTTATTTTTAAGATTCAATCTTTTGATGTCCTCCCAAGGAGGCCTTGTCTTATCCCCCTCAAAACCAAATCAAATAACTGGCTGTAATCAGTCATTATAAAGGGATGCAGAATTTAGTTAAGCAAATGTTCTGCTCATTTGAGATGTCTCGTGGCATATGAGGAAAACCAGATTTCAGAGAGTTGAGATACAATCAAATAGACTTCACACACACACACGGCTGAATGGCGATTCACTTCTTCGTTCGTGATTCCAGCAGCGTTCTTGGATCAGGCTTGGCCTCTAGGTGCTGATTCTTGTCAGTTACCTTTCCATTACAGCCATCTGGAGAAAGAGTTGACATGTTAAGAGTTCCCACTGATAGAATGTCAGATAAACTGCCTGTTAGAATGGCTGGTGTGTGCTTAAAATGAAAAATGTGTGTCTTAGAAATGTTCTGTGAAAGTGTTTAAGAAATGGCTTGCCAGTTCCTGCAAATGCAATGAGCATGTTTTAATTCTGCATGGTTTTCGCCAGTAACAAAGATAAACCCAATTAAAGGCAATTGGGTTTTATTGTCCAGGTGGTTATCTAGTTTGCCATCTGCCTGTGTGGAGAAGAGTTGTCCCCTGGTGCCTTTGTACTTTAGTCCACCTAGTGTCTTCCCCCATCCCAAGAATCTCCCTGTTTGTCGACATCCCCTGCTGCCCCTACTAGACGACATGGACCGTGGCCATCTGACCCATTGCAGTTCCAGGGGTCTGGCATCTGACTGCCAAAGTGGGGCATTGTGTTTCCCAGGAGAGCAAACAGAACTTGCAAAGTCTTGGAGTCATGAAAGAGCACTGAACGATTCTAGAACTTCAGGTCTTCCCGAAGACTGAAAGGACAGGGCCAGCCCATAACCCACTTTGCAGCCTCGCTGAGGAGCTGGGACACTGTCCTGCAGGAGATGGAGCACCACGGAGGATATTAAGTCGAAGAAGGGGTGCAATAGGCTTATGTTTTACATCTTACGACTCCTTCCCTGAGGATGGATTTGAGAGGAGTTTGGAAGCTGGGATGGCACTTCATCCAGTTCACTTGTCCTCAGGTGCCCAACGGTAGCTATAATTATGCCCACGGGATCTAGGAAGAGTCCAGCATCTAGCTTTCCCTGTATCCTTGGGTCTTTTTAAAATTTTTTTCTTTAATTTTTAAAATTTATTTATTTTTGTTTGCACTGGGTCTTTGTCACTACACTCGGGCTTTCTCTAGTTACGAGAGCAGGGGCTCCTCTATAGTTGTGGTGTGTGGGCTGCTTGTTGTGGTGGCTTCTCTTGTTGCGGGGCACAGGGTCTGGGTACAGGAGTGTTGGCTTCATAGCGTTGGATCGTGGGCTCTAAAGCACGGGCTCAGTAGTTGTGGCACACAGGCTTAGTTGCTCTGCAGCATGTGGGATCTTCCCGGACCAAGGATCGAACCTATGTCCCTTACAGGGGCAGGAGGATTCTTATCCACTGTACCCCCAGGGAAGTCCAGTACTCGTGTTTTTGCAGTGGAAACCCACTGCAATCAAATCAGGGGTTGCCTTCTCTTATCTCCAGCTGCCTTTGCCCTTGCCTCTTCAGAGAACCCTGAACTTGGCCTTTCCTCTAGTTGTTCTGGAGTTCTAGCCTTCCTGAGAGATTTCCTAGCAGGCAAGAAGACTTCAGGAAGGTTCAAGCATGAACCATCTGGAAAGTCGAGGAAAGTGATGGCAGTATCTCTCCTCCACCCCCAAAGAAATAAGCCTTATGGATCAGTTCAGTTCAGTCGCTCAGTCATGTCCAACTCTGCGACCCCATGAATCGCAGCACGCCAGGCCTCCCTGTCCATCACCAACTCCCGGAGCCCACCCAAACTCATGTGCATCGAGTCAGTGATGCCATCCAGCCATCTTATCCTCTGTCGTCCCCTTCTCCTCCTGCCCCCAATCCCTCCCAGCATCAGGGTCTTTTCAAATGAGTCAGCTTTTCGCATCAGGTAGCCAAAGTCTCGGAGTTTCAGCTTCAAAGTCAATCCTTCCAATGAACACCCAGGATGATCTCCTTTAGGATGGACTGGTTGGATCTCCTTGCAGTCCAAGGGACTCTTAAGAGTCTTCTCCAATACCACAGGTCAAAAGCCTTATGGATAAAAGGGTCTAAATCCATTCCTGAGATGGGGTGCAGTGAGAAGGATCAAAGTGGCTGGGCTCAGATTGTAGACAAGGGCCTCAGAAAGGCCCACACCCTGGACAGAAGGCTTTATCTGTGCCAATTCCTGATGTGCAATGTATGCATGACAGAGGTCCCCTTGGAATGAGGTAGGGGGCTTCAGAAGGTAGCTGTGGTTTCCCGGCTCTTTATAAAGAAATGGAGCACGTTTCTGCAGCCTATTTACCGCAGGAAAGTGGGATTGAAAACAGTTTGCCCTCTGAACTTGGGGGATGAGATCTGAACTTCTGCTTCACCTCTTTTAAGACTTTGGCCAAACTGTTAAATCTGTGTGTCCCGCTTCATTCACATATAAGCTAGTACCCACTTGATAGGGTTATTGTGGAAAGGAGGAGGAAGAGGAGCACTTAGCACGTCGCAGACAACAAAAGGCACGTTTTCTGCATTGTTGTTATGAAGTGTTTTCTCACTGCCCAGCATCTCCCGCAGATCAGAGACATAGGGAACAGCATTCCTGGCAGAGGGAACAGAACAGGCAAAGGCACAAAGTGAATGTCGTGCTGTCTGCCTCCGTGGGCAAAGCCCTGCCTGGGGGCAGGCACTCTGCTGGGCTCGGCAGCTGCATCTGTGAGCCACGATGGCTGGTGCTCCCCTCGGGTGCTTGTTAAATGTGCCAGTGAATAACTGTTGAGTACTTACTGTGTGTCAGGTCCTGGAGGAACAGAACAGAATTAGACCCAGTGCCTGCTGTCCTCATGACTCTAGCCAGACTCCTGAAAAGCACTGTTCAAGGTGCCCAGTTGAAAATGGCAGGCATGGGATTTTCTGCACCCTCCCCACCCCCACCCCCACCCCTTGCTGCTTGACAAAAGGTTCATTTGGGTCGCACTGGTTGTTGGTACCTTGGGGAAACCCAGCCGGTCTGCTGAAGAACCCCGCAAGCCTCCCCTGCTCTATCTCCTTCACAGTTTCCTTCTTCCTCCGCATCGCTGGTGGCAGCTGGCTCGGTTCCCATGTAATCATGTGAGTGCCAGCCATGCCTTCATGAACAGTTCCACATCTGGAAATTTAATCCTACAGAATCTTACCCACAGGTGGAAAGATAAATGTGTGACAACGTTCATAGGAGCAGTACCTGTATGGGGGGAGGTGGGTGAGAAAGCAACCTAAGTGTCCATCACTAGGGGATTGGCCGTGCCCGTTCCATAGGCATCTGTGCAGCCACTGAGAGGATGAAGTCTTCCTGTGTGTGCTGATCAGACAGAAAATGATACATCATTACATCAAAAGTCACGTGCATGCATGTTCCCATCTCTGTAATTAAAAATACGTGTAAACACGACAGCATCTACTTCATAGGGTCATCATGAGCCATAAGTGGGTTAATAGGTGAAAAGTGCTTGGAACAGTGTCTGATCCACACAGTAAGCACTCAAATGTTAGATCCTGGAGGAGGGCATGGCAACCCACTGCAGTATTCTTGCCTTAGAGAATCCCATGGGCAGAGGAGCCTGGCGGGCCACAGTTCATGGGATTGCAAAAGGGTCGGACACGACTGAGTGACTAAGCACAAGTGTTAGATGCTATTTTTACCTCTGCTTTTATTTCATTCTCTATCTTGCTGTAGCCTAAGTTTCATAGTTATAATTTTAAAAGCACAGGAAATGGTTACAATTAACCTTCCCACTACCGTGGTTTTCTGTACTCTTGGGCTCCTCATAGAAGGATGGAAGATGACATTTCTCTTAGGGTCACACAGCCCTCGGCAGATCCATGTGTCTGGGGTCACAAACTTGTCTTGATTTGCCCAGAACTGTCTGATTTTAAAATGAAAAATTCTGTGTCCTGGGCACCCCCTCAGTTCTGGGCACCCCAGGACAGATGACCACTCTCCATATGCCTTTGGTGGCCCAGTTGCTTTAGGAAGACTACAGACAAGGCATCAATATTGCTTTTCATATATTAGGAGAAAACATAAAAATAATACATCCGAATGGAATATTATTTAGCCTTATAAAGGACAGAAATTCTGACCCATGTAACCACATGGATGAACCTTGAGGACACTGTGCTGTGTGAAAGAAGTCAGTCACAAAAAGATAAACGCTGTATGATCTGATTTATGTGAGGTCTTAGAGTCTAACTACTCTGCATATTCACAGAGACAGAAAGAAGGATGGTGGCCAGGGGCAGAGGGGGATGTGGGGAGTTGTTTAATGGACTCAGTTTCAGTTCTGCAAGATGAAAAGAGTTCTGAAGATGGATGGTGGTGATGTTTGCACAGCAGCATGAAAGTTCTTAAGACAACCAAACGGTACAAACTGAAAATGGTTAAGACGGCAAATCTTATGTGTGTTTTGCCACAATTTAAAACTTAAAATAAATTTAAAATATAAAATACATGTTAAATATTTTAAATAGTAAAATAAAAAGGTACATCCACTACCACAAATACGGTTGCATACAGTAATGCTAAGGTGGTATTTAAATTGAACAGCCATAGGAAATAACGGCACAGATGATACCCTCATGGAAGAAGTTGGGGAAATAATGTAGTATATTCTGAGCTCAGACTGAAGGCGCCTCCGTCCTCAGCTTGTGCTGCTCCACAGGCCTCCATCTGCTGCCCCCAACCACATTTCTGCTCCACAAATGGCCCACCCATTGCAAACAGGAGGGCTAAATCCAGTGCCCTCTGGGCTCTGTGCATGCCTGGCAGCATCAGTGGTTTGAAATCCTGAATCCTGACATTCACGATACTCTGTGCTGAGCTTGGCCTTAGCACCGTCAGCCTCACCAGCAACCATGAGTACCTGGTGACAGGGGCTTAGCATCTGTTACCAGGAGAGTGGTGTCGGGCACAGCGCGGTGGGTAGGAGGGACCCAGAGGAGGGCAGTTAGCTTGGTGTTGGGCTCCTTCTAAGTGAGGCAGGGCAGGCCCACCCTCCTCACCCTGCCACACGCTGCCAGCGGACAGGCTGGCCTGGGCCTGGGCTGGGTGCCCGTGGACCTAAGAGCTATACCCCTCCCTCCTGTGTGTCCTCACGCCCAGAACCATATGCACATCAGACACAGGAGACAGTGCGGTGACCTCTGGGAGCCAGTTCCTAACTCTGCCACCAGCTGGGAGATTGTAGACAAGTTCCCTCCTGGGGGGCATTTCCCAAACCATGCTCTGTGGAACTTTCATGGGTGTGACGCTCAGAAAGCCTTCCGGGTTCAATTCAGGTTGTGTCTTCTACTGCTATCCCCAGTTCAAAATGTCTTAAGCTTCTGATGCTCACGATGGCAGTAATAATACTATTAAACAGCAGTTAACCTTTATCAAAAGGCTTATATGGGCTGGATGCTACCGCATGCATCTTAACACGCTTTATTTTATTTAATACTCCCAACACCTGAGGCTTATGGAGATGAAAGTAACTTGCCTGAAGTCTGGGCTCTCAAGAAGAGACCATGGGGAGAAGATGAAGGAAAGAGGAAGAGAATTAACTACCAATATTCATGCTCGGCTTAAAAGCAGCGCTTCCTAAACTTTAAAGGGCACACACATCACCCGGGAGTCTTGTTAAAAGGCACATTTTAACTCAATAGGTCTTGGGTGGAGCTGAGACAGGGCATGTCTAACAGCAGTGGGCCGAAGCTGCTGGTCCCAAGACCAGGCTCTGAATGAGGAGGCTTTGGAACACTTGAGTTTTCTCTTGTGCCCGAGATGAGATTCATCCCCTCATTCATGCACTAATTCATTCATTCATCCATCCATTCATGTGTAGATGCCACCTAGTAGCAAAGAACTGGAACTTTGCATTTGGAACCAGGTTCTAATCCCAGTTCTGCTCTGTTCAGTAAATGAGCGTTTTCTTTGAGCCTCAATTGCCCATCTATAAATGGGAATGGAACACATTTTAGAGACTCTTTTGTGACCATTAAACGTAATAAATTGTAGCAAAAGTCTTGGGGGCCCAGATCATGGTGGACGTTCCATAAATGATGGTGTTTCAGGAGCTTATTTTACTACTCATATGTTTATTTAACCCTTTCAAGCGAGGTTTCTAGATGGTTCCAATAGATTTGTTTACATTAAAACAAATGTATTTATTAAAATAAATTATTTGTCATATATATTTACTTACATATTTCCATAAAGATGTCCCAGTAGCTCCAAAAGCTATCGTGATGGGCCCCAGGGTCCCCACCATGAATGCGAGACGTGTCTTCCAAAAGGTGGAAAGAAATTGAGGAGGAGACAGCCACACGTTGATGAGCTGCACAGACCACTTGGCACATGACTCTACCAGAAAGGAGGAGTGAGAAGTGCTTGTGAAGGGGAGAGAGCCAGAGACTGGGTAAAATGACAGCCCATCCCAAGCTGCTAATTATCCAGAGGGAACTAAATATTACGTAGGCAATTATCAACAGGCGTCTGAAAGCCACAATAGGGAAACCTGGTCCCCAGCCTGGTCCCTGCAGAAGGGCTCAGGCCACGGGTTTTATTTAGCATGCAGGGCAGGCTCTTCACCCAAGGAGGGGGTGGTGGCCGGGTAACCTTCGTGTCCAGCCAAGCCAGGACCCAGTGCTGTGCTTTGAAAATCGGCTTTACCCACAAGCTCTGGACCTGGAAGCCGCCGCCCCCTCCCCATCGGCCCTCCCTCCCCGAAGATGTCATCTTTTGAGACGATTTCATGTGGAAGCATCGCTAAGTAAATTCGCTAAATGCCTATTCATCCCTGTCAGATGGGGACGCGGTGAAGCGGTAAATGTGAAAATGGCCCCAGCTCGGGGCCCTGAAAGGCACTTTCTGGGGCTGCCAAATGAAGCCGCAGCCGCTGACCCTGGGAGGACTGAGGCTTCGCGAGAGAGGGGCGCGGGAGCCCGGCCCAGCCCCTCCAATCCTCCCACCGAGGCCGCTGAGAGGCCCCTGTTTATTATTCCTGCTGCCAGGGACCCATTCAGAGGTTAACTTGTCCCTGTATTCATCGGGAGGACAATAATGAACTGTCGCAGAGAGTGGTGAGGGGGTTGGTAAAGAGGCACCTCTAAGCCATGGAGCTGGAACAGGCCTCTGTGATTTGGAAAGAGAGGTTGCTTAATTTCCTTTCCAGGCTGGTTTAGTTTCCACCTCTCCAGGACCTTCAAGAAGCCCTTTGCCCACCGCTCTCCATCACTGGGTGTGAGGCACGCCTGGGCTTCACCCTGCCCGCCTGCAGAGATGCTCCACGTGGGCACGGACACGTGGGCTTGGCCTTCTGTCTGCGTCCCCAGGCTTCACCCTTGTGCATATCGGCAGGGCTAAGCTGTCTGCGTTTGCGCCCGTGTGGATTTACCTTGTTGCAGACATGCGGGTTTTTTCTGGCGTTCGCCAGCCACTAGAACGGCCGGTTTTGAAGTGGTTGATTTCCACACTAGGACCGGCTGTCGGCAGTGCTGGGTTCTGCTGCAGCATCTCTTAACTGCTCTGTCCCCCCTCCGCTGGAATTATGAGTTGGTCAACAAGAGTTGGCCAATCAGAGAGCAGGGGCTTGGCGTGGCGCGACTTCGGGTGATGCAGGAAAAAGAGAGAGGGAGGGATGGCTGGGGGCGGCCCCGATAGGCTGGCGAGAGGCCAAGAGCAGAGCACCTTACATTTATTGTGCACCTACTGTATGCCCTCATGTACCCAGTTATCCATCAGCATGTATATCTACTTCGTGCAGGGCAGCCAGGTGAAGGCTGTCCCTCAGAGGTTGAATGCCTTACCCTAGGACACACAACAGGGTCAGGAGTGGAGCTGAGATCGATCTCCAGCCCCTACTGCTTCCAGAGTGCAGGCGTCGCTTTCTGAGGCACCCACCTGCCCCCCACCCCCCACAAAGTTCTAGCCTCCTTTCTCTCCCCAGAGATGCACCTTCACCTGTTCTCCCAATTTGAAAGGATGGTTAACCCTTTCCTTCTAAGTAACCCCCCACCCCCACCCCCACCCCCAGCAGAGAAGCTGATGATCAAGGAGCTGTCACTTCAGCACCATTTACCTGTTTGGGTTTATTCAGCGTAAGAGGCGACTGCGTTCCTGGCAGATGGAGACCCGTGTGACTGCCTTTTAAAATACTGTCACAGCTGTGTGCACAAGCTGATTAGCTGTGATGCACTGCTAGTGCTGAGATTGATGGGATAAATTTGGGATAACAATGCTGGGAACGATGTCACCTGTTTGTATTGCACTTCATATTTCTTAAAGCTCTCTCAATCAGTAGCCCAGGGGCTAGGGAGCATTTAGCATTCATTCATTCATTGATGCATTCGTTTCTCAAAGTGCATTTGAAGGTGTCACTTTAAACTCATCTCACCTTTAGTCATCCACTCATCCAGCAAGCATTGCTGTACCTCCTACTATGATTACTGTACCTCCTACTATGTGCCAGTGATGAGCGAGTTTGATTAGGTTCTGTCCTCATGGAGCTTACATCCTAATGTAAGCAAATTTAGCCCTTTCGGATGGTGATGAGATCATATGTAAATAGAGTGATATGTTAGGTGAAGGGGAGCGGGTGCTGCTTTAGGTTGGGGACCTAAAAACAGCCTTTTTCATGAGGTGACATTTGAGAGGAAATCTGGATGACAAGAACAGACATAGAAAGATATGGGGCAGAATTTCCCAGGCACAGTTCAGTTCAGTTCAGTCGCTCAGTCGTGTCCGACTCTTTGCAACCCCATGGACTGCAGCATGCCAGGCCTCCCTGTCCATCACCAACTCCTGGTGTTTACTCAAACACATGTCCATTGAGTCGGTGATGCCATCCAACCATCTCATCCTCTGTCATCCCCTTCTCCTCCTGCCTTCAACCTTTCCCAGCATCAGAGTCTTTTCCAGTGAGTCAGCTCTTCGCATCAGGTGGCCAAAATATTGGAGTTTCAGCTTCAGCATCAGCCCTTCCAATGAATAATCAGGGTTGATTTCCTTTAGGATGGACTGGTTGGATCTCCTTGCAGTCTAAAGGACTCTCAAGAGTCTTCTCCAACACCACAGTTCAAAAGCATCAATTCTTCAGTGCTCGGCTTTCTTTATAGTCCAACTCTCACATCCATACATGACTACTGGAAAAACCACAGCCAGGCACAGTGAGAGCAAAGGCCCTGAGGTTACTTTGTACCTGCCACCGAGATATTCACTGATGTCCTATTGTTTGCCAATCCCAGTGCTGGGTCCTGGGGATTCCAAAACAAGTAAGACACTACACTAATTCTCAAGGAGTTCACAGCATATGGGAGTGTGTAGGACACAAACATACAAACAGTCCATTTTAACATACTTTGGTAAACTTGGTGATGGAGGTACATAAAAGAAGATGCCTCATGCACCTGCGAGGTATAAATGAAGGAGGGGATGTGGTTGCTGTGGCAAAGAAGGGAGCCAGTCACAAGTGTCCATGGTCTCTGGAGGGCTCTGACTTTCCTCTTGGTTTGCTTCCACAGGACAAATGACCAGCTGGTGGCATTTCTCTCCCGATACCGAGACATGAATTTCTTGAAGTCGCATGGCCGGGACAATGCAAGGTAGTATATCTTCCCTCTACCCTTGTGCAAAAGAGAAATGAAATCTGAGTCATCATTTGGGGGCTTCCTTCTAGGCTGGTTTGATGCAACCAGAAATAAGTTGAGGACGGGAGAGAGGCATGGCACAGCTGGGCCTTGGCCCTTCCTGTGCAGAATCTGAAGTGGTCTCTCCTGCCAGCCAGAAACAGAGAGAACAGCGAATGTGTCTCATCATGTCATATAAGCATTTTCATGAGCCCGTGTTCTCATGGCAGTCCTCTGAGGAAAGTAGGGTAATCATTTTATGCTCATTTTATTGGGAGGAAGACCGAGGCCCATAGTTCAAGTTCATGATGTTCCATGAACATACGTTCGGTTCGCCAGTCATTCAGCAAATATTCACATGGGGCCCAATGTGTGCCAGGCACCCTTCTAGAGGTGAATGAGACAAAACCCTCACTCTCATGTAATTTACTTTCAAGCAGGAAAGAGTCTCACACCAGAAGGGAGTTGGAGTCAAGGAAACCAACTTTCCTCCCTGTGCCTTCACCATTGCCTCACTCTTGCTGTCTAAGTTGTGGGCAGGGATTTGAGGCAGCAGAATCCTTTGTGCCTCTCTCACTTAAACTGAGCGAAGCCAAACAGCATCACTACAGTCCCCCCTCATTGTTGTTGTTGTTCAGTCGCTCAGGCATGTCCTACTCTTTGCGACCCCATCGACTGCAGCACGCCAGGCCTCCCTGTCCATCACCAACTCCCAGAGCTCACTCAAACTCATGTCCATCGAGTCGGTGATGCCATCCAACCATCTCATCCTCTGTCATCCCCTTCTCCTCCTGCCTTCAATCCTTCCAGCATCAGGGTCTTTTCCAATGAGTCAGTTCTTTGCATCAGGTGGCAGAAGTATTGGAGGGTCAGCTTCAGCACCAGTCCTTCCAGTGAACATTCAGGGTTGATTTCCCTTTGAGTTGAGTCCATATCTCTGTGGCCAAAGATCTGCTAGAAGGGCTACAGTCTTGAGCACCCTCTGTAGGAGAGGTCACATGATCCGCTTCACCATCTAGAAAGAAAAAACCATTACAAACCCACTCAGGATCACTCTGCCAGCTTTTTTAAAAGGCTTATTTATTTTTAATTGGAGGATAATTGCATTACAATGTTATGTTTGTTTCTGACATACATCAACATGAATCAACCATAGGGCTCTGCCATCTTAGAACCTTTTTCTAGTGTTGAACTCAGAACTTAATCTGACAGTTCACAGGATAATTTTAGCATGTTAACGTTTGGCCTTGGTTCTGGTTTTGTTCTGTTTAATTCAGGTGCTTCATTTGAAAATTAATAGCCCCATTTTAAAAAATAGCAATGTTTCCAGCTCATCTTAAAAGATCCACTTAAATGTCCACTTACTCTGTGCCTGAATGTTCTCATGAAGGTTGTATTGTCTTAGACAAAGCCCGTGTTCTACAGGACCCTGCAGTCCTTGCTGCCTTCTCCCCTGCCTGGTCCCACTGGCCCTTCAGTTTGCCCATCTCTGCTGTTGGTGTTCTCCACCGCTGCTGCTGGGGCTGTCATCATGGCTGGCTCTGTGATCCACTTTGCCCAGATATCCACAGCAGGGAGAGACAGAGGCAAGCAGTGGGCTCCATTTCCTGAGTTTTCAAGAAGTAATCCCAAAATCCTTGGGTTGCATCACTTTCCTTAATTTTGACTTTGACTTCATCCAACTGTCTGTTTATAGACCCGTCTTGTCCAACTGACAGTCTGCATTCTTTACATTTAATAGCAACCCCCAGACTTGAGGATGCTCTGTAAATTAGCACAGATTAGTATAGCATGTTTTGGCCACTAAGCTGGACAAACCTGGGTGGATAAAGAAGATATCCACTGTAATACACTATAGCCATGTAGTGTATTGTGTTCCTGCTAAGCGCCTATCACTCTGCTGCCCCTTTTCACACAGGATCCAGCTTTATTTTATAGTCACTCAGATTCCATGGAGGTGGTAAGTTACCAGAACTAGCCCAGATTTTGTTTCCACCACCCTTAGATAGAGAATGAAGACCCTTATTATTTATAACACATGGTTTGTGCAAAGTTACATCATGAGAAAAAAAAATCCCCTGTAAGTTGATAAACTTGTGTCTAAATTACATCCACCCTAGTATTGTTGTTTTAGCCTACTCAGTATTATTCTCTGTCTGCTATTTCCAGGCACTGTGCTAAGAACTGGGTATGGCACAGAGGTTAAGACTGTGAGTTTTGGGAGTCATACCTCCCGGGTTGAAGTCCTGATCTACCATGTCCTGGCTGTGTTGCATTGGACTGGTGACTTAACCTGTCTGAGCCTATTCCCTTATCTGTACAATGGAAATATTAATGGACTTATACTCATGAGATCATTGGAAGGATTGAATGAGATGCTGTGTATAAAGCATTTGGCAACATCATAAATCTCTATGATGGTGATGGTGGGGTGGTGGTGGTGATGGTGGGGTGGTGTCATCGATGATAAACATCAGACTGAAACACTGCAGGCGGGAGAAATAAATAGTCGATGTATAGGCCAGGGTTGTGCCTTTGGTTTTATGAGTATGTCTTGTCCAGTTGATGTGCCTCCGGAGTTGACAGGTGGTACCCAAATGGCACAGCAGGATACAGAGCAGGATAAAGACTCCGGCTCAGGAGACATTGCTTGCACCTCCCTCTAAACCCTAAAACCCAAGGCTCTCTGGACAGACGAGCTCACAAGTTCCAACACTCAGGCGTAGTCCTCAGCCAGGATTCACTCACTTAGATGAATTAAGGGTTTAAATAGTAAAATGAGCCATCAGCCGCCACTGTCTCCTCTTTGGCAGCTGGGGCCTCCCTGCTGTGGGAACAAGCCCTAGCCATGCACATCTTCCCTTGTGTCACCCACAGGGGCACCCTGGGCGAGGCTTGGCTCTGGTTCTGCACTGATTGTATGTTAGGAAAACTTTTTTTTTTTTTTTTGTGGGAAATGACAGAAACTCAGTTTAAACTTGATTAAAGGGTAAGGAAGTTATTGGATGATTCAACTAAAACAGTAGTATCTGACTTTGGACATTGCTGAATCAAGCAGTTCAAATGATATCGTCAAGCCCAGACTCTTAGTTCTTTTGAAAATTATTTCTAATTGGTCTGGAGAGGGTTAAAATAAAGTAAACACAGCACATCAAGTAGTCAGGTAGTTCTCTAGCAGAAATATTTTTTTTAATTGAGGTATAACTGACATATTAGTGTCAGGTATGAAGGTGAATGTGTTAGTTGCTCAGTTGTGTCCAACTCTTTCTGACCCATAGACTGTAGCCCACCAGGCTCCTCTGTCCATGGAATTCTCCAGGCAAGAATACTAAACTGGGTTTGCCATTTCCTTCTCCAGGGGAGCTTCCCAACCCAGGGATTAAAACTGGGTCTCCTGCATTGCAGGCAGATTCTTTATTGTCTGAGCCATAGCATTCAATATATACATATATTGTAAAATCACCACCACATATGTCTAGTTAATATCCATCACCATGCATGGTTAGTTTTTCTCATGATAAGAACTTTTAAGATCATAGCAACTTCAATATGCAATATGTATTATTAACTGTGGTCACCGTGTTATACGTTACAGCCCTCACCGTATTTATTTTATAACTGGAAGTTGTTCTTTTGACCACCCTTACTAACTTCCATTAGTTCTCTTTCCCTTTGTGGGTTTATTTTCTGGCTTCAGATGGTGACCCTTCTCAACATATTAGCCTCATTTTACTAATGAGGAAACTGAGACTCAGAGAAGTGAAGTGACTTGCTTAGCTCACACAGCGAGGGCAGGGCTAGGACTCAGGCCTAGAGGAATGTGTCCCCAGAGCCCAGACTTAGAATCCTGCATGATGCAGCCCATCTGTGCTCGGGTCCTGCTTTCTTCCAATATGCTGGGTGGCTTCGGAGCAGCCACTCTGCTTCTCTGGGCTTCACTGTGTTGGACAAACGCAGTGGTTGAATGAGATGTATCTCCAAATGCCCTCGCATTCTGATGTTTCATGCTTCAGGAACCAGCCCTTGCAAAGACACGTGACAGAGGCAGAGAGTTCAAAAGACGGAAAGATGGAGCGAGACAAAAGCAAGCAGCGAGATACAAAATAGGCCACAGGGTGCCTCCATTTTTAATCCCGCATGTTTCTAATAGCAGTTTTGACCTTCTGTCCCTAACTCCAGTCTTTAGCAGTCAATTTAGACTTCTAGCTCCCGCTGCTAAAGAGATGGCATAAAGGCAAAACTAGTATTTTAATAGCTGCCCAATTGGTCCTGACTCTTCCTATAATTAAAATGAAGGAGAGTGTAGTGTTCACTCTATTTCCTTGTTTTCCTCTAAAAATCAAGTGGCTAGATATATTGAAAGACATGCAGTGCAGTATCATTTTCCCAAATAATCTCTGCAGGGCTAGCAGAAGCAGGTGCCCTGAATAAGCAGGTCTTGGGCAAACATCCCAGGAACTCCTGGTTTCTGCTCAAGAGAGCGTCAGAGAAGTTCCCCAGATCTCAGTAGACTGATCAAGTCCCAGAGTATGGGACCCCTTACAGGGAGATGGAAAGAAAAACTTATTTCTCTTAGCCAGAATAGAGTTTCTGGACTTTCTGGCCTTGGTTGGTGTCAGTGCTCAAATAATTCAAGGTCACCAGGGTCCCAGTGCTCAGTCTTGGGGCGTAGTGTGGAGTATTTGTAAGAGCATGGGCCCTGGAGTCCAGACACCTGTATCAAAAATGCCAGCTTAGCGTGTTAAGCCAAGGCACTCTGGCAAATGGCTTCGGATTCTCCATGCCTCCTTGTCTTGTCTTTTATAAGATCCAGACATGGGGGATTTGTCTGGATCACATAAGATCCAGTGATGTGTGGGATTGTGGAGGACTGAGTAGCCTCACAGACCACAGGAAGCATCTAGCCAGGTACTTTTGAGTGTGTTATCCCATTTCATAGATGAGTAAAACTGAGGCTTGCAAAGCTGCTTTAACTTGCTCCAGGTTCCACACAGCTGGTATTGGAGCCTGGTTTTGTCTGACTGTTATCACCCCATTTTAGTGACTACATCTGAGAGGACCTGTTACTTTGAGTTCTTAGGGTGTGCAGCTGAAAGAGAAAAATTCTACTGATTTTAAGCAGAATTAGGAAAATCAGCCCATCCCCTACTTTCTAGAGTCAGCCTCTCCTAAATTATGTTCATGATCCACCAGTGATACGTGAGATTATTTGGGGGAGTTCATGAAGAAGTGTCATGGGAGAATTTGTATATAGTTTATGTGCATCAACAAAAATTTATATAATTAATCCAGTACTTCACAGATATTATGCTTAGAATAAGATTAAGTTAAAAAAAAAAAAAGAAGAAGAACAGTTGAAGCTATCTAAAGTTGGTTTAGAAAAAAAAATATTGAGGGCAGTCCCATACAGAGTTAGTAAAGCCTATAGCATAGCTGTTAAGAATCCAGGTTCTGGAACCAGACTGCCAGGGTTCACATGCTAAGCACTCATCAGGTGTGTGGCCCTGGGTAAGTTAAATCAATGACTTGTGCTTCAGATTCTTAATCTGCAAAATGGGAAGAATGTAATAAAGCCACCCTCCTAGAACTGCTGCAAGAATTAAAGCAGGGGATAGGTGGATAAGCTCTTGGAATAGTTAGGTGTGCATATTAAGTTGATGACGGTGGTGATGATGGTGGTGGCGATGGGGACAGGGCTGAAAAACCTTGAAGATAATGTGTATCCGCATGGTTAACATTTTAGAAAACCTTTTTACAGTTCTTAGAGAAAGATCTAGTATTTCAAATGTAAAAAGCCTAGACCAGAAGGAAGCTAGGAAGGGTCCCAGCTCTCAGGTCACAAGTGGCATAAACAAGTTTCTTCCTGTTCCCAGGTCTGGGATCCACCTGCTAGACGTGGTGGTCCCCCGCTGGCATCAGAATGGCAGCTAAGCAGATTCGCCAGCTCTTCTCTCTGACATTGAACTAATCTTCAGGCCCAAAGCTCCCTTGACGTATAAACAGGCAACTGTTTAACCAAAAGTTGGCAAATCCATCGAGAGTCTGGCCAGGAACCTCCTCCAAGCAAATCTGCTTTCAGGAGGCCCGTTGGTGCCAGCTTGCTTATCAGGAGAACTCTCTCCCCATCTGTCTTGTAGCACCATGATTGATGGGAGGAGATAATTAATATCTCATCTCCAATGGGGAAAGCAGATTGCATTCCCCTCTCTCTTTCCTTAAACCCAACTGGTGAGTTTATCGCTGTTTGCATGTTCACTTTGTTTAATCCAGTTATGGCAGCCATGTCAAAATAAAGCTTAGCATCACACAGGCACCCGCGCAAAGCTGTGTACACAGCTCTGTGGGCCTCCTCGTGAGTTTTGAGGTCAACTTTAGAACTTTTCTTTTTTTGAAACAATACATGTCGAAGTTAGACCAAAGACTAGGAGAAAAGTTTGTGCAGTGTCATCTCTGAGATAAAGAGTATGTTTTTTCATTTCCTTTTTTGCTTTATTTTTGTGTTCTATGCCTAGGGAGGCCTACATTACTTTCATAATTAGAACATAATGCAGTAGATATTGTTTTTAAATTTGTGTGAAATTTAAAATAGGGAAAATCAATTAGTCCTCAGTGGGCCTTTAGACTCTCGGAGGCACAAGCTGATTCAGGCCCTGAGTGCTATTCAGGCCCTGAGCATGGGTCACCCAGCCTGGGGTCCTTGGTTCCAGGATTTGGGCCCTGACTCTGCATTTCTGCTTAGGCTTGGTTTTTCTTTCATTCCTGAATGTGAAACTCAAGTCAACTTTCTTCACCCAGAGTATATGTAATATAGCATTTACTGTGTGCAGATACTGTCCTAAATGCCTTATAGATATTAATTCTTTCAATTCTCACAACAATCCCATGATATAAGTACAGTTAGTATCATGTCCATTTTCTACATGGGAACATTGAGGATAGAGAGATTAAACAACATACAGCTTGGGAATGGGGAAACAGACTTGAACGCAGGTGGTCTGGTTCCGGGGTCTAGACTCTGAGCCACTGTGCTACACCAATTCCCTGAGTATGTTCATCATGGAGTTTCCTACCACATTCAAACCACATGTTCTTATGGAGGACACGCTCCTTCCACCAGTCAAGTCAGACCTGCCTCTCCTGTGGCTGGTCTCCTCTAACGTGAGGAGGTGAAGCTGAGCTTCTCCCTGTAGCCCTCACCCCCACCACTTTAGCTTCTCTTCACTCATTCGGGCTCCGGCACACACTATTTCTGTCTACTATAAAGCTCTTCCCCACAGCTCTTGAGATGACTGATTCCTTCTCATCCTTCTTGTCAATGTCACCTCCTCAGCAAAATCTTCCCCAACAATCTTCACTAATTAAGTCCCTGTCTCTTTATTTTCTGTCACTGCACTCTGTTTTCCTGTATAACACTTATCACAAATGTCTAATTATATGTTCATGTATTTTGTAGCTTTTTATGACTACTTACTTATTTATTAGAGCAGTTTTACGGCCTTGTGGTGGAGTGTGGAATCCAGAGCCTGACTGCTAGGTTTGAATCCCTCCCTTACCACTGACCAGGTGTGTAGCCTTGGGAAAATTACTTAACCTCTCTGTATCTTTGTTCCTTCGCTTGTAAAACGAACTCTCATAGGATTGTGATGAAGACTAAATGAGAGAATATACATTAAGTGCAAGGAATAGGACTTAGAAAGTAGTAAGTGCTCAATAAATGATAAATATTACGGATTTACCTCTCATTCTAGAAGAGACAGGACAGGGCTCATGTCCATCTCCTTTACAACCATATTCTCAGCACATAGACTTGGAAAGCTGCTGAATGAGCAAATGACCCAAGCTCTTTTGGTCTTCCAACTACTGCAGAGTAGGGACTGACAGATGACTCCAGCCCATGTCAGGAAAGGGCATAACCCATACTGGCATGTGAGAAATGGCCAGTGGATCCCTTATGGGGCTGCCAATTTAGGAACTTAATGACCTGAATCCTCACTGACTTGTGCCTTGGAAAGATGGGAGGGTTTCATATTTGTGGTTCTCAGACAGAATCAGGGTGCATGTGAAGCTTGTCACATCTGCCACCACAACCAAGGGCATCACAGGAGACTCACTGTGGAGGCACTGGGTTTCTGTCCTTGGTCCTGAAATGACATTGCTTTTCAGAACATAAAGGGTTTCTCCTTAGCCCTGACGTGCGCTACACATGCCTGTCTACAAATTTCTAAAATAGAGAAGAGGAGCGATTGAAGTTTTAATTTTCCAGCTTGATGATGGAAAATGTTAAGTATCTTCATTCAGTTGTGTCCAACTCTTTGCGACCCCATGGACTGCAGCATGCCAGGCTTCCTTGTCCATCACCAACTCGTGGAGCTTACTCAGGCTTATGCCCATTGAGTTGGTGATGCCATCCAACCATTTCATCCTCCCTTGTCCCCTTCTCCTCCTTTCTTCAAGCTTTTCCAGCATCAGGGTCTTTTCCAATGAGTCAGTTCTTTGCATCAGGTGGCCAAATTATTGGAACTTCAGCTTCAGCATCAGTCCTTCCAGTGAATATTCAGGACTGATTTCCTTTAGGATTGACTGATTGGAACTTCTTGCAGTCCAAGGGACTCTCAAGAGTCTTCTTCAACACCACAGTTCAGAAGCATCAATTCTTTAGTGCTCAACTTTCTTTATAGTCCAACTCTCACATCCATACATCTACTGGAAAAGCCATAGCTTTGACTAGATGGACCAAGCACTTGCTAAATGCTGAGTACTACACTAAGCCCTCTCCATATAAAATAGAATCGCATTTAAACTCTATGAGACAGGTATTAAGATGATCACTGTTTCGCATAAGAAGCTGAGGTGTCTTGTCTTCAGGTTGCCCAGGGTTAATGGCAGATCCAGGACTTGTACCAAATATTCTGGCTCCAGAGCCCCAAGTTCGGCCCCTGTGTCACATGGCTGTTTTGTGTGGGCCCTTCACTAGCTGGCTGAGTTCATATACTGTGTTTCCATGTTTTGCTCCATGATTTTGTGTTTAAACTGAAATGCTTAGGTTGTACTTATACTAAAGAGTAATCTGGGTTCAGTGACATATCACTGGACAGGAAAAGAGAAGAAGCATTTTTATAGGCTGTGTGACTTTGGATGACCTTGGCTCATACATCCTCTCTGGGCCTCAGTGTGTTGGGGATTTTTATCTATAGAATAGTTATATTAACTAATTGCTGAGATTTGTTCTTGCTCAAACATGCTGTAAAATCTGAGGGGCAGAGTTCTTCCTTTCAGAATTCATTATACGACAAGACAGTTCTGGAATAATTCCACACTTGATGAATATGCCGAGATTGTAGCCAGGGAATTAACTGAATTGAGAGATTTCTTTAGCGTCTGTCTTTTCTGGGGCCATTTTCATAGGCTACAGATTACTCTCTTAGCTAATTTTTTCTCCCCTGGGGGAGATTCAGAACCCCTCGCCACCCTCCATCTCATTAACTCTGATGCTCAACTGGTCCTTGTGACATCCCAGTAGAATCATATTTAGCTGTGATTTTGTCCCATATTGTGGCAGTAGAGACAAATCTCAGGAAGACAAACCATTCCTGAGAGCCCAGGAGATAAAACCAAATGCAAGCTATCCCATGTTTGCCCTCAAGTAGCCTGAAGACAGAAGTTCCTTGTAAGGTCTGGCAAGAAGCCTCTTCCAACCAGCAATGAGCCATTTTCTCTTGGTTCACTCATTTCTGGTCTCTGTCTTTTTGAGGACGAACAAGTTCTTAGATCCTTCGTTTGAGTCCTTTTGGAGGGACCCCAGCGACTTGGGATGAAGAATGGGAAAGTAGTAAAGCACTTGCATTGGATTCATTCAGACCTGAATTCAAGTCCCAACCTGATCGCTGTGTGACTTTGGAGAAATTATTTAACTTTCCTGTGATTCAGTTCCTTCACCTGTCAAATGTGTTAGAAAATTTTGATACCTGGTTAACCAACAGCAGCTACGTCCTGACTGCCTGACAGATATGGATGTTACTCTTCCCTTTTTTCATTCACTCAACATATTTATTGGGCACACGCTGTATGCTAGGCACTGTGCTAGACAATGTTCTAGGCACTAGGGATACCACAGTGATCAAAAAGAGACAAAAATGGGGAAAGGATAGTTAGGGAGTGTGGGATGGACATGTACACACTGCTTAGTGTTATGTGTTCTATGGGAGGGGAGCTTGGGGGAGAGTGGGTACATGCATGTGTGTGGCTGAACCTCTTCACTGTTCACCTGAAACTTCACAACATGGTTAATAAGCTATACCCCCAAAGAAAATAAAAAGTTCAGAAAAAAAAAAGACAAATATTTCTGCCCTCTTGGGCCTTATGTCCAGTAGTAGAAAAGGCAATAAATGAAATAGATACCTTGTGCCTTGTATTAGAAAGTGAAAAGTGCTATGGAGAAAAATAAAACACCAAAGGAGGATTGGGGAGGGGTGTCATGTCTATGAAAAAAGGAACTGATGATTGGGTCAGCCCATTGCTTGCATTGAGTCTTACTAAACACTTTGCAAGAAATTTTGTAAATATCATGCATCACACTTTTGCAGCTGATTTGGGAGCTTGTCAGAACAGGTGTCATGGGCTCATCCTACAGGTGAGGCAACTGGCATTCAGAGAGGGTGAATCAGCCCCACACCTCAGTGAGTGCAGAGATAGCATTGGTACAGACCCTCTTTGTGTCTGTTCTTCTAGGATATCTCCTGTTGACCCTAGGTTTCCCAGGTAACTAGGTCATAAACAAAACTAAAGAGGGGACAGCATCACTGGCCATCTTCTGTGTAATGGGCCTGTTGTTGCACACCTTCCCTCCATCCCTCAGGTGGGAGAGCCGTGTGCCTTTTCCTGGTGAGCCAACATTGATGAAAGACTCACCCAGATGTTCACAAACTTACTTTGGTTTCCAGCCTTTACCTTTTCAAATTACGGTAAATCCACATGGGGGAGTAAAAAGCAAAATCACTGCCTAAACAGCTCGATTGTTTTTGCCTGATAGATTCCCACACTCTGAGCCTCTTCCACCTTCTCTCAGTCCAGACCTAAGTTCCTGGTAGCCCCTTTCAACCCAGGAACTTTTCTGAGACCTGGGAAATCTGTGATCTCTATTTACTCATAATTAACTGAAGCATGCTTTTGCAGCTTATCGGTTTTGAAGGCAGTAAGTACAGCAGTCAATCTCCCAAACCCCGTAAATATTTTATTTTGGAGATTACTGCATAAATGTTGTATTTGGATATTGCAGTCTGGGACATCACATTAAAATTG
Organism: Bubalus kerabau; assembly: GCF_029407905.1. Classification (NCBI taxonomy): domain Eukaryota; kingdom Metazoa; phylum Chordata; class Mammalia; order Artiodactyla; family Bovidae; genus Bubalus; species Bubalus kerabau. Next base: position 16,814,345 of record NC_073646.1, read on the forward strand.
CAAGATGATGCTGTTATCCAATCTAATGGAACATGAAATTAAAAAGCTGGTCCATGGAAAGAAAAATTTTGCGTGTCATCCCACCTGTATTTCTTCTCTCTCTCTCCCTCAGTTGTCTTGATTACCATGAAAGTTTTGATAAAGTATCTAAAATTTAAAGGTTTAAGCACAGTTAAGTGTACCCACCGGACATTATCATCTAATTGGCACCAGCCAGAGTCGAGATAGGATTTTCTTTTCCCTGCCTCAATGTCTTCCTTCAGTGAATCAGTTATAGCCAAGTTTGGTGTCAGTAAGTGCCATTGTGAGTGTATTGAAAACCTTTTACCAGGTCGCTCCCCAGGGAAAACGTGGCTTTGCTAAGGATAGTGAATTTTACACTTGGAAAGAAAATTTTAGGGAAAGGTCAGGACCAGGGACATTGGAAACCTGTGTCTTCTGGTTGGCTTCTGCCCTGTGTGTCTTCAGAAAAGTTCCCAGCCTCCTCTGGGATCCCATGCTAGATGGGATCCATCTAGTGCTTGCCCCACACCCTCTTCCTCGGTATAAGAGTGACTTAAGAATGTCACAGCTAAGTCCCTTGTTGTTGTTGAGTCATTAAGTTGTGTCCAACTCTTTGCAATCCTGCGAACTGCAGCATGCCAGGCTTGCCTGTCCATCACCAACTACCGGGGCTTGCTCAAACTCTTATCCATCAAGTCGGTTATGCCATCGAACCATCTCATCCTCTATCACCCCCTTCTTCTATTGCCCTTGATCTTTTCCAGCATCAGGTGGCCAAAGTATTGGAGCTTCAGCATCAGTCCTTCCAATGAATATTCAGGGTTGATTTCCTTTAGGATTGATTGTTTTTCCTTTAGGATTGATCTCCTTGCTATCCAAGGGACTCTCAAGAGTCTTCTCCAGTGCCACATTTTGAAAGCATTAATTCTTCAGCACTCAGCTTTCCTTATGGTCCTACTCTCTCATCTGTAGATGACTACCGGAAAAACCATAGCTTTGACCGTAGGGAACTTTGTCAGCAAGTGATGTCTCTGTTTTTCAATATGTTATCTAGGTTTGTCATAGCCTTCCGTCCAAGGAGCAAGAGTCAGCAATGATTTTGGAGCTCAAGAAAAGAAAATCTGTCACTGTTTCCACTTTTTCCCAATCTGTTTGCCATAAAGTGATGGGACTAGATACCATGATCTTGGTTTATTGAAAGTTGAATTTTAAGCCAGCTTTTTCACTTTCTTCTTTCACCTTCAACAAGAAGCCCTTTAGTTCCTCTTCATTTTATGCCATTAGGGTGGTATCATCTGCATAACTGAGGTTGTTCATATTTCTCCTGGCAATCTTGATTCTAGCTTGTGAATCATCCAGCCTAAACAGTACCTTAGAGACTACCTAACTCATCATTATTACAACTGGTGGTCTGTGGGCTGGATTTAGCCTAGGGATATGTCTTATTTATCAGAATTTTTTTAAGGGATTTGAAATTCTTTTAGAAAATGCATTCTCTACATCTTTGCTGATTCTACCTATACTGTTATCTTATACTCAGCCTACCTCACACACTTACATTATTTGTCTGATCCCTGTAGGCATTTAATTTTACAACCTAGACCTAGCCTAACTTTATCAGCTTCCCATGGGGGAAATTAGTCAAGGTCATTATTTTCCAAACTCACCCAGCTGGTTACTGGTAGAGTCACGTTGTGATGAGATGAAAAGCACATTTTAACAGAATTAAGTCTCTTCACCACCAGCATCATTGTAATCACCATTTTTATCACACTAGCATCAAGTTTTCCTAGGAATTAAATCTATTACACCATTGTGCTCAGTGAGTGACCAGTGTCTGGGGGCAGGTCCTCTGTTTGTGCAGAAGAAAGTGCTATGGGTGTGGGTTTATTAGTGAGGTCTCAGACAGTTCCCTCTAGCGAATTTGTGGGAGGCTCAGTGGGAGAGATTCTTTCTAGAATTGAGCGTGGCCAGCAGGGTGGAACCATCTCCAGATACTATACTCTATAGCTGCCTTGCAGTGTTCCGGAACCTGTAATTAGGCAGAAAGGAGGAAGTTTGGGTCAGTTCTAGTGCAGCATCTGTCTTGCAGGAGACAGGTAACTCTAATGTGAAGACAGAGGTGAGATCTGTCATGGAGACACAAAAACCTGTAGACACGCAATGGGGGATGCAGCCCGGCCTAGTGGAAAAGTGGCCCTAAAGTTCCACAGCCATGGCTACCTACTCTACCTGGAGGCTAAGAACATTTGCATCCATCACAGTAGTGATAAAGGTGAAATCGTTAAGGAATGTATTAGTCCAGACTTCTTCCATTGCAAATGACAGAACCCTATTCCAAAATGCCTTAAGCACATTACTGACAAGTCTGGCGGTGAGTCAGAGACAGCAAGATCCAGGGTCTCAAGAAAAGTCATTGAAGCTTTGTCTGTGTCTATCTCCTCTCTCAGAGAAGGCAATGGCACCCCACTCCAGTACTCTTGCCTGGAAAATCCCATGGATGGAGGAGCCTGGTGGACTGCAGTCCATGGGGTCACGAAAAGTCAGACACAGCTGAGCGACTTCACTTTCACTTTTCACTTTCATGCATTGGAGAAGGAGATGGCAACCCACTCCAGTGTTCTTGCCTGGAGAATCCCCAGGACAGGGGAGCCTGGTGGGCTGCTGTCTATGGGGTTGCCCAGAGTCGGACACAACTGAAGCGACTTAGCATCAGCAGCAGCAGCAGCATCTCCTCTCTCTCTCTCTTTTCTCTGTTTTTGTGATACCTTCATGGTCAGACAACCTCTATCCACATGGTGACAAGATGGCTGCCTGCAACCCTCAGCTTACATTCTTCCAGACAAAAATCCCCAAGAAAAGCCTTCCTTCCTAGTTTTTTCTGCAAAAATCCAGAACCCAGTCTCAGACTCAGCTTGACTTGTTCTCCCATCCCTGAAGCAATTATGGCAGCCAAGCAGGTGGTATACCCTGGTTGATCAAGCCAAGTCGTGTCCCCACCCCTGGTGCTGGGGGTGAGGCAAACCAAGTGAACTGAGAGTTGAGGGTGAATGTCCAAAATAAAATCCAGGTGCGGTTCCCACAAAAGCAAGGAATGGACGCCGGGCAGACAGACAAGGAAGTGAAGTACCAATATGTGCTGCAATGTGGAGGAACCTTGAAAACACGATGATAGCTGGAAGAGGCCACACCTTGTGTGATTCCATCTCTATGAAATATCCAGACTAGGTAAATCCATAGATGGATGGCCAGGATCTGGAGGGAAGGGGAGTAGGAAGTAACTGCTGATGAGGATGGGGGTTTCCTTTGAGGGTGATGAGCTACTTTGAAACTAGGTAAAGATGACGATTGCAGATGAACTAATGCTGTTGAATTGTATGCTTTTAAATGGTTGATTTTATGTTGTATGATCTGAAAGAGCAACAAGATCAGAAAACTTGTAAATTATAAACTCCCAAGGAGACAACCGGCTCCTGAGGGGCAGGGATCATCTTTGCTTCTTCTTGCCTTCCACCAGGGCCAGCCCATGCCTGGCACATAGTAGGTATGAAATTAATGCTAAGTGAAAATGAACTGAGAGTTTGGGCCAGAAGTCTTGGCCCTAGCTCTGTCCACCCTCCCAACAGCCCCATGCACCTTACAAGCTCTTTGACCTTTGATTTCTGTGTCAGTAAATTAGGGAATGCTGAATTTGCCTTGTCTGCCTCGAAGAATCCTGTGTGTGTGCACACGTGTGTGTGTGTGTGTGTGTCCTAGAGGAGGAGTTATTAATCTGAGGTTCATGGATAGAATTTAGGGGTCTGTAACTTTGAATAGGAAGAAAATGATTTTTTTTTTTTTTTTTTTTTTACTGTGCTGGGTCCTTGTTGCTCCATGGGCTCTTCTCTAGTTTCAGTGAGTGGGGGCTACTCTCTAGTTTGCAGTGCCCAGGAGTCAGTAGTTGCAGCTCGTGGGCTCAGTAGCTGTGGCTCCCAGGCTCTAGAGCACAAGCTCAATAGTTGTGGTGCAGAGTCTTAGTTGCTCCATGACATGTGGGATCTTCCCAGATCAGGGATTGAACCCGTGTCTCCTGTATTGGCAGGCAGATTCTTTATCACTGGACCATCAGGGAAGCCCAGGAAGAAAAGGATCTTAATTTTCACTAAATGCTAATTGAAATCCAGCTAAATATAGGATAACAAACCATTATAGTATTAGCAGTTGCTGTTAGAATCATATATTTCCTTTTTTTGTCCATTCTTCCTGTCGTGTCCCCAACAAGTGATTGAACTCGTGACCCTTGCATTGTAAGTTCAGAGTCTTAACCACTGGACTGCAGAGAAGTCTCAGGAATCACGTATTTTCAAATCATATTATAGTTGATGCATCCATGTCTAAATATCATTTATGCTCACCTCTTCTTCAAAATTACAATAGTGTTTAGACCTACTACAAGATCTTGTTATTAAATGGGTTAAAAAGAAAACACATGTAATTATCATAAATTTGGTGTTTTTAAAAATATTTTGCAATCCTCTATATAGTGTATGAATCAAGAATCATGTGAATTACTATGCCATCACTTTGGTATTTATGGAAATATTTTGTAACTATGTGTATTTTTGTTGTATTTAAAAGCATTATTCTGCAATGGGATAAATTTAGGAGTAGAGGATTAACAGATAGTTATAAGTAAAACAGATGATCAACAAACCAAAGATTTACTGTATAGCACAGGAAACTATATTCAATACCTTTCAGTAGCCTGTAAATGAAAAGAATCTGAAATATATGTATGTGTGTGTGTGTATATATATATATATAACTAAATCACTTTGCTATATGCCTGAAACTAACACTGTATTGTAAATAAATATACTTAGTTTACTGATTAATTAATTTTTAAAAATAAATTTAAAAATAAAAGCACTGTTCTAAGATGAGGGTCTAGAGACGTATTCACCAAATTCCAATGCATCTGTGGCATGAAAAGGTGATTTCAGAAGTCCTCTAAAGTGGAAGCAGATGTAGCAGATGATCGTTGCCATCTAACTGTGCTGGGCAGGCAAATGTCCTAAGCGCTCTAAGCCTCAGTGTCTTCATCTGTAAAATGGGCATAATAATAGTACCTGCCTCATAGTGTTAAGAGACCAGCCTCACTTGTGAAGGTCAAATGAGAAACTACACACAGACCCCCTAGCTCAGCACAGAGCGTGTAGTAGTGCTCAACAAATGCCTTTATGGCCAAGACATTCCCTGACAAAAAGTAGTTTTGACCATTTCTTTTGGACTCTGGATTGAGCTCTTTCATGGCTAAGCATGACTTTGTCTTGTCCAGGTTCATCCGGAAACAGGGCCTGGACCGGCTCTTCCTGGAGTGTGACGCCCACATGTGGCGCCTGGGGGACCGGCGGATCCCAGAGGGCATTGCTGTAGATGGCGGCTCAGACTGGTTCCTGCTAAACCGGAAGTTTGTAGAGTATGTGACGTTCTCCACTGATGATCTGGTGACCAAAATGAAGCAATTCTACTCCTATACTCTGCTTCCTGCCGAGGTGAGTATCTGGGGGAAAGTCCCTGGGAAAGGTAGGGGCTGGCTCTAGCCCTTGGAGCAAAGTGGATGCTGAATTTTTGGTGATGCTACATGGCATTGTCCTCCAAATATCCAGAGGAAGATGGGGAACTGTGCCAGCTACCAGGAACCTTACTCTTACCGTAGGACCCCTGGTCCCGTCCAGTCTGGAGGGAGGTCGTTGTATGGAGGAGATGCACAAGGCTGCCACCAGCAATCTATACAGTGTCTTTTAAAGTGTAAAGTAAAAAAAGGTAGTTCTTCCTCAAGATGCTTGGCTCCCATCGGTCATAAAATCATCACAATATACTAATTTTGTTAGAACAACTTTAGTGCCATTTTTTAGAAAATTGCTATTGAAAAAAATACAAAGTTCTCATACCTACAATGTCAATGGTACCCACAGGGTTGTGCAGTGCATAACGCACATTTGTATATGCTGGCTTCTTTAGAGACACCCGTATCAACTTTTGACAACTCCTCCACAGTCACCAGTCCTGTAAAAACTTTTCCAGTAGTTTTGGCCCCATCAGTCACATCAGAAGTTCCGGTGATCACCAAACCAGGGCTATTGTTGGGTTTGCTCTACCTCCTGCATTGACAGCCATTGTGGCCAAATGCTTAGGACCCACTATTTCTTGTTAGCTTTTGCAGCTATTTGAAAAGGTCTCAGAGGTCTGCCACCACTTTTCAGACCTCAGGATGGGAAACTATCTTAGTTCAGAGTGCCAAAACAAGATACAATAGAATGAAGGTACTTCTTACAGTTTTGGAGGCTAGAAGTTGTAGGTCAAGGTGCCAGTGTGGTCAGGTGCTTTCTCTCTTTTTGATTGCAGACTGCCTACTGACATTGTGTTCACACATGGCCTAAGGGGTGAGGGAAGGGCAGTAATCCCATTTGTGTGGACCCCACCCTCATTACAATCACTTTCCAAAGGCCCTACCTCTTGACACCATCACTTGAGGGTTAGGGTTTCAACCTATAAATTTTGCGGGGATGCAAACATTCAGTCCATTTCAGAAAGTCCTGTGTGTAAGATTGCAGGCTATTCTGAAACAGCCCCAGCCCCATCTGGAAATGGGTAGGGACTCAGTGCTACAGTGTTGCTCCTGACAACAGCCAGCAGCCTTCTTATCAGACCTGGGCAGAGAGATTCTAGATTAGTTCCCTGACCTCTAGTTCACTTTCAGCCTAATCTCTAACTTCAGAAAACCCCAGTGCTGGCTCTGTTTCTATTAAGCCTGTGACACCTCCCATGAATGGCCCACCATTCCTGGCTGGGCCCCATCTCAGGGCCACTCAGGTTCTGTGTTTCCAGGCCAAACAAGACAATGCATCTCATTTGATGGTTTCCACATCCCTCACCAACATCTGGGGCAGGGCCAAGCTCTGAGTAGGGCTGACTGCTGACATAACTCCTAAGGGATGATGGGCTTGTCATCACTGGGTCAGGTTTTGCTATTCTGTATACATGTTAAGTCATCAGCTTTTAATCATGTTTCAGCAAAAACCACTTTCTCTCTCAATTCCAATAACCTCCTCATCCATTAGCTTTTCTGCATCATTACAAAAGGACACAGGACAATTGATAATCGGGTACCTACCCCACTGCTTGATGGAGAATATGTGTCTGTTTGGGCTTTTAGACAATTCAAGCTTAAAATGCAGGTTCACAGACATGTCATTTAGCATCACAAGAAGGTCAGCTGGGTGATGTGGATATAGCCTCATTTTATCCACTCAGCCATTGAGAAGAGACTGTTTGGGACTTTGTTTGATTTAATCAAGGTGTGCATCCCAATGCTGGCTCTCTCTGTCCCACCCACCCGACCCTCTACCCCACAGAGCACCCAGGCACTTTACATTCCAATGTCTCTATTAGATCCCACCTCCTCCATCCCAGCATTTCTGCCCTGCCCTTTTCCCAAACCACCTCTAAGGGATGAACTTAGAAGAAATCTGAAGGCTGTGCCATGAGTTTGCAACAGGCGGACACGTATTCCCCAATAGCTTCCCCTAGGAAGCAGAGAGCAGGGGAAAGCATATCACCCTGGTATCTGAGGTTGTTATAAAACAGTGTCCAAATAGAAGTCAGTGTGTGTGTGTCTTTCTCTCCCCATCTCTCTTTCAGCAGATCCAACCATATGTCTCTGCTCTGGTCTCTCTTTTCACTCTCAACATTGCCTTTTTCTCAGATTCCTAGGAGAGGTTGGCCAACAGTCTCAGGAATAGGGGGAAATGATGGTGTCTGTTTCAGCACCATGGACAGCGGGAAGCCCCAGCACACCCCACCTTTCCTCCCTGTGTTGTAGTCTCTCCTTCTGTGACTGGGGCAGGAGGTCGTCCATGATTCTGGCCTCCCTGTCCCAGGAGTGAAATTCCAGGGCTTCAGTCTTTGTTCTAAAATATCTCAGACTGAATCCCTTTGGTTTCAGGTCTAGCTGTTTGTAAACCAAGAGTCCTTTGGCCCAGGGTTTTTTAGAAAATTGTCCCAATGTTTTCCTCTGGTCCTCATGTGTTGACATACCTTGTGCTGTGCTTAGTCACTCAGTCATGTCTGACTCTTTGTGACCCTGCGGACTGTAGACGCAAGGCCCCTCCGTCCATGGCGATTCTCCAGGCAAGAATACTGGAGTTGGTTGCCATGCCCTCCTCCAGGGGATCTTCCCAACCCAGGGATTGAACCCAGGTCTCCTGCATTGCAGGCAGATTCTTTACCATCTGAGCCACCAGGGAAGCCCAAGAATACTGGAGTAGGTAGCCTATCCCTTCTCCAGTGGATCTTCCCAACCCAGAAATTGAACCAGGTCTCCTGCATTGGAGGTGGATTCTATACCAGCTGAGCTTCCAGGGAAGCCGTGAAGGACTTTTTCTCTCTGCTGAACGGATGTACTGGGTCATAAGAGATGTCTTGAAATCAGCTTCTAGGCTGCTGGAAGAGACATCTTAGAGAAACAGAGCAGTAACTGCTAAGCAGAATGCCACTCTGGGCAAAACTTCCAGGGTGCTCTGGCTAGGCCTGCATGGGACTAACTCCATTTGCAGAGAGAACAGCTGAGTCTGCAAGAGAGTCCCTTCAGTGTCAGGTGGTCCCTGGGAAGGACCCCCACCCCAGCCCAGTCGAAGAAGACTGGGCAAGGTCTCAAGCCAGGCCCTTCTCTCCCCCTCAGTCCTTCTTCCACACGGTCCTGGAGAACAGCCCACACTGCGACACCATGGTGGACAACAACCTGCGCATCACCAACTGGAACCGCAAGCTGGGCTGCAAGTGCCAGTACAAGCACATCGTGGACTGGTGCGGCTGCTCCCCCAATGACTTCAAGCCGCAGGATTTCCACCGCTTCCAGGTGAGCCGCCCACCCAGCCCGCCTGCCCGTGCCTTCCAGCCAGCATCTGCAGGTGTCCAAGGCAGCCCTGCAGCTCATCACATCCCACACACTCCAACCCCAGCTGTTGATGATAACCATAACAACATCCACAATAGCCAACACTTACTGATCACTAACACCATGCAAGGGACCATCTAACTTCTTGGCCTGTGTCAACTCATTAACCCCACAACAGCCTCAGAAGACAGATAGACACAGAGATAGATTATTTTAGAGATAGGGAAACTGAGGTAGAGATCAAAAACTTTATGCAAGGTCACACAGCCCAACATATCTGTTTTCAAAGGCCGTACTTGCATCCATTTCTCTATGCTGCCTTTTGATCAGAATCTCCCCAAATATTTGTTTAAAATACATTTCTGGGTACAAACTTGGTTAGAGTGCAGTTTCTCAACCTCAGCACTCTTAACAGCGTGGCTGGATAATTCTGTGTTAGGGTGGAGGGATGTAGGATGTTTAAGCAGCATCCCTGGCCTCCGCCCACTAGATTCCAGAAGCACCCCACCCTCCACTGTGACAATCAGGATGTCACTGTTTAATGTCCCCATGGGGATCCAGTAGCACCCTGCAGATATGACAACCAGGAACGTCTTCAGATATCACCAGATATCCACTGGGGACAAACACATCTCCAGTTGAGAGCTTCTTATCTCCAGTGAGGCTCAGGAATTTTTATTTTTAATGTAGCAGACTTAGGGAAGTTCTGATGAGCAGCCAGGTTTACAAACCACCGTGCTCTGTGAACTTAAAGGAGTAACAAGAAGAAAGCTGCTTGCCATCGCAGGAATCTCTGCAGGGCCCAGCAGTTCATGCTCTGGAGAGAGGAGAGGCAGAAGGGTGGCCAGTGTCCATCTGCTTCCCATGAGCCCCAAGGGTGCCTTGGACCCAGACCTATTCAGGATGGCAACCTCTTTCCATCCACGTGAGCACGCCTCCTGCTCCCTCCAGGCCAGCACCCTGAATTCTTCCTCTTCTCCTCCTCCCCATGCCCAGCCTCAGCTGCCCAGAGCATACATTCACAGGCCACTCTGAGGTCACTGAGCTACCACGTGGAGATGATATGCTGCTCCCCAAACTGCTAACTTGGAGTGATGGTGGGTGTTGAGGGCAGGGACAAGAATGCCAGGCTGATTACACAATCCAAAGTGTCCCTACTGCCTCACTCTGGCACATAACTGAACCACGAGAGGACCGAAACTGCCCCCATGGAGCTTCCAGCCTCTTAGCCCAGCTCCTCGGAGTGTGGTCTGTAGAACAGCAGCATCAGCATCACCAGGGAGCTTGTTAGAGATGCAGAATCTCTGCTGCTCCTGGCCTGCTGAGTCAGAATCTGCATTTTAACAAGATCCCCAGGCAACAGGGAGGCTGTTCTGTTTGAGAAGCATGGGGTTGGGGTCTTCTGTGTCCCAGGCTGTGTGCCAGGTTCTCTGCAGGCATTGGCTTCTCTGGGTAGAAATCATCTCCATTGTGCAGGTGGGAAAACCAAGGCACAAGAGGGGACTTAATTGTCCATGGACACGCAGTAATGGAGTGGTAGGGTGGGAGGTCCCACGTGGGTGTTTCCAGGTCCAGACCTGAGCTTTTTCCACCAGACCCTGCTGCCAACCTGATTCCACGCCTGGTGGAATGCGGAATACACAGCAGTTTTGTCCCATCATTCATATTCCCTCAACGTTCCCACCTAACACCTTTTGCTCGTGTAAGCAGTTGCTGCAATGAGTATTCTTTAGGCCTGTTTTTGGCGGAAGACTGAAAGCTACCCAGGGGCCTCCTCAAACCCATGGTAATTGAGGTTGGGTGAACTTGGGTGACATTTTAGCTCCATTGTCTGTGCATAAAGGGTCTGCTGAGCAGAAAGGGGTGGCAAGGGGAATATTTGACCTGTTCAAAGGAGGACAAAAGAAACAGAACAATTTCCACTTTTGTAGAGGATCAGCTTTCACCCTCATTGCAAAGGACCTTCACCATTTAGAGCAAGGAGATAGAGCAATTCTTGAGTGCACTGCCCCTCTTGGGCCACTCCAGGGCAGCAGCATTTGTATTCCAGTCCCAGCATCCTGGGGACATCGTGGTCCCTGATAAAGATGAGCTAACATAGAGACCGAGTCACATGCTTGCAGCTCTTCAATTCACAGCAAACAAAGATCAAGAATATTTCTCAACGTCTAGACTCAAGAAACTGCTGCCTATAAGGAAGTCTGAGTTCTTATGGAAATAACTCCAAGGATGAGAAGTATAAACATAGAAACATGCTTTTTAGGAGCTCCAGGTATGATCAGAGACTCTTAGGAGGAAAAAGGAGGCTGCCCTGCCACTCACTCTGGTGCTCTGCATCCAGAAAGTGAAGACTTAGAAGTCCCTGTAGTAGACTTAAAGGCATAGTGATAACAGTCTCATAATAGCTGCTGTGTGTCACATAATAACACTGTGTGTCAGATTCTATGCTAAGTACCTATATTATTATTATACCCATTTTAAGGACTGGAAAAACTGAGGCCCTGGATAACTTCCCCAAAGACATATATAGCTAGAGAGACATAGAGTGAGAATTTGAACCCACATGTTCTGGCTCTTTTTAATGCTCCTATAAGGGAACTGAGCTAACCCCTCGACTGCAGAGAAAGGGTAGGGGTGGGTGTCCCAGGTGTCTGTGAAGCAGAGAGCAGATGGGATATTCCAAAACATTAACAAGAGTCTTTGTTATTGGGGTTTCATTCACTTGACTAGCAGTGTGATCCTAAGATGACATAGTCAATAGAATTTGGGTTTTAGAGTCATCTGAGTTTGAATCTTATGACTGTGTGTTTGTACATTATCCCTTCCCTTCTCTAAGTTGAGTTTCCTCATCTGTAAAATAGGAATCATAGCACCCGCTTTGCAGAGTTATTGGGAGGATTAGAGATAATGACAAAATGCAATGCTCTACGTATAGTATATGCTCAGTTTTTATTGTCATTATTGTTGCTGTTAATGCATTGAAGTGAGAACAATGCTAGACTTAAATGAAGGTCAAAATTTACACAAGATCACAGGCCCCTCAAAGGAAGGGTCTGTGGTTTAGTTGTTTCCATAGCCCTAGACCAGAGGTCAGCAAGCTACAGCCCCTGGGCTGCTCCAGCCCACTCCCTGTTTTTAAATGATTTGTTTCTGGAGCACGGCCACAAACCCATTCATTTTCCAGTTTGTCTATGGCTGCTTTCACACTCTGACAGCAGAGTTGAGTAGTTGCAAAGCTGCAAATATTTATTATCTGCCATTTTGCTGAAAAGGTTTATTGATCTTGCCCCAGACCATGGTTTAAGACCTGGTAGATAACAAGTGCTCAGTACTTCACTTCTGTAACCCATGACCCTGGATCTGAATCCTGGCTCTCGCATTACCTTACTGTGTGACTTTAGATAAGTTCCTTTCCCTCTTACGCATTCAGCCCCTTTGAAAATTTGGTTTACATAAGTAGCCCTCAAACATGTAGCATAATCACCTGGGAGCCTTTTTTTGCTATACAGATTCCTAAACCTCATCTTCAGAGATGTTGACTCAGTCGGTCTGGGGAAGGACTCCAAAATCTGAATATTTTAAGGCTGTTTAGGTGACTGATCTGCAGCCAGCTCAGATGTCATTTGCCTTGTCCTCACACCCTAATGAGCAAACAAATCACCTTCGAAGCCTGTTAAGAGTACAGATTTCTAAGCCTCACTTCCAGGGATTCTGATCAGTAAATCCAGGGTGTTCCCTCTGAGTCTGTAAGTCAATTATAATGCCCAGGAGACAGTAGGGAGTGGTAGGGATTGTGGTGAGCCACAAGGCCCATACCCATCTAAAGGGACAGCCGCTATTCAGCTTTAACTATGTTACCATGCAGGAACTAGTCCTTACCGTTGCCAGATCATTTCTTTTTCAAGAGAAGCCAAAAGTTTCCATGAACTCTTCCACTTATAAAATGTTGCCAGTTAATTCAATTTTAAAACATTCTTCCGGACAACTAAAATACTTCCGTAGGCGGTATTTGCCCTAGACCTCCAGCTAAATGATTTCTGAGATCCCTCCCAACTATAACCATCTAAGCTGTAATTATTTCACAGATATTTAAATGAAGCTGACTTCTGTGTCCCTCATTGCTTTCAATGCTTTACAAATATTAACTCGTTCAATCCTAAAACCCTTTTGACAGATGAGGAAACTGAGAACAGAGAGGGCAGTAGGTGTCTGAATGGTGATGTGGATCCAGACAGGCTGGAACAGCAGAGCTCGCCTCCTCCATCCCCACCTCCCCCATCCCACTGGCTGACTCCGCTCTCTTTATCCCACGAGCACAGCAGACAGCCCGGCCCACCTTCTTTGCCCGCAAGTTTGAAGCTGTGGTGAATCAGGAAATCATCGGGCAGCTGGACTATTACCTGTATGGGAACTACCCCGCGGGCACCCCGGGCCTCCGCTCCTACTGGGAGAACGTCTACGACGAGCCCGACGGCATCCACAGCCTGAGTGACGTCACGCTGACTTTGTACCACTCCTTCTCCCGCCTGGGCCTCCGTAGGGCCGAGGCGTTGCTGCGCGCCCCCGGGGAGAGCAGCTGCAGGTGAGCCGGGAGGGACGGGGTGACCAGGGACGAGGGACAGCCCTCCTCTGCGGGGTTGCCGCTGCACCCCACGCTTCTCCCTAACAGTCAGCTACGCGGACTTCCCAGCATTCAGAGCATTTCCTGTCTAAGCCCTCATAACCCTTTTACCTTCTCAGAATAGCAGATCTAATATTTACCTACTTATTTCCTTTCTGTGGACTCATTCTTTAAAAAAAAAAAAAAAATTTGGCTATACCGGGTGTTAGTTGCAGGCATGCATTATCTTTCAATTGTGGCATGTGGGATCTGGGCTTCCCTGGTGGCTCAGACAGTTAAGAATCTGCCTTCAGTGCAGACTCCATCCCTGGGTCAGGAAGATCCCCTGGAGAAGGAAATGGCTACCCACTCCAGTATTCTTGCCTGGAGAATTCCATGGATAGAGGAGCCTGGTGGTATACAGTACATGGGGTCACAAAGAGTTGGACACGACTGAGCAACTCACACACACGCACACACACGCAGGATCTAGTTCCACCAGGAATCAAACCCAAGCCCCCTGCATTGGGAGCATGGAATCTTAACCACTGGACCACCAGGGAAGTCCTGCCTTTCTGTGGACTCATTCTTTAGGCTAAATATACATATTTTAGAAGAAAGCTTTATGCACCATATTAGATAGTTCTGTTTGTTTTAAATGGAAAGCAATCATGAAAATACAGAACATTTTTGTTTTACTTTTTGTTTTAGAAAATGTCAGATATATACCAAATGGAGAGAAAAATGAAATCCCATCTCCCATCGTCAGCTCTAGTGATTACCGACTCCCAGCCAGTGCAGTTTCATCTCTGCCTTCACCCACCTTCCCCCTCCTCCCAGATTAGTTTGATTGAAGCAAATCCCATAAACATTTCATGTGTCTCTGAAAATTGACTCCTTCCTAAAACACGACCATACTATTTTGTCAGACCTGAGAACATAACCAGTAACATCATGGAAGGCAGAACGATTATTTAAAACGTTCACGTAACCTTTAGATGGAGAAGGCAATGGCACCCCACTCCAGTACTCTTGCCTGGAAATTCCCATGGACGGAAGAGCCTGGTAGGCTCCAGTCCATGGGGTCGCTAAGAGTCAGGCCCGACTGAGTGACTTCACTTTCACTTTTCACTTTCATGCATTGGAGAAGGAAATGGCAACCCACTCCAGTGTTCTTGCCTGGAGAATCCCAGGGATGGGGGAGCCTGGTGGGCTGCCGTCTATGGGGTCGCACAGAGTCGGACACGACTGAAGCGACTTGGCAGCAGCAGTAGCAGCAACCTTTAGAATCATCTCATCTACCACTGGTGGGTACTAGTTAATACTTCAGGAAAGAATGTTCTAGAATATATGGAAAGAAGAGGGGAGGTGGGGAAAGGATTCAACATCACCCCCACCTCCCCTGCCTTTCCCTAAGCCTACCAAACCCTTTTAATTTGGGGCTGCTTCTCTTCTTCTTCAGCAATATGCATTGCAGATATTTCATAATTGCAAGGATTACGTGTCCTGTTTCTTTTGCTCAGCATTGTAATATTAGCCCCTCCTCTCCTTGCTCCTCTTCAGCTTTCCATAATGATAATGACCCTTTTTAATGCCGCTGGTATTCCATTGAGTAGAAATTCCAGAGTTTGCTTAATCTAGCCCTTTCCTGTTGCCATTGTTCTGATGAATATCTTTTTGCAGAAAGCTTTTTTTTTTTTTTTCCATTCTCCTTTCTGATTATTTCCTGAGGATGGACTCCCAGAAGTGCCTCCAATCACTCTCCTTCTCTTTCTTGTTCTGCCTCTGCCTCCTCCTCCCACCTTCCTCTTTAAACAACAAAGAAAAAATTATTAGCATCAGTCTTTCTCCTCTGAGCCTTCTACGTGTCCCTCCTTGCCCTGCTCTTCCTTCCTCTCAAGAACGGAAGGGGGACAGGAAAGGAACTATTTTGTTCTACAAAACTCTGAAAACATGGAAGGTTTTCCTGACTGGGACCCCATGCAGATCAGCTGGGTTTCCACATGCCTGCAACAATTTTCCCCTCAGCCTTCTCTCTCCTCTACCTGCAGGTCCTGATTTAGTTTAAAAGAAGACCAGAATGGGTTAGAAACCCAGAACCTGCCATTTGAACTCCACTCTTACTAGCTATTGGCCTTGGACAAGTCTTGAACCTCCCTGAGCCTCAGTTTCCTCATCTGTAAAATGGGAATAATAATAAGGCTTACAGCATAAGGTGTTGTTAGGTTTAAAGGGGATAATCCTCTAAAACTACTTTATTAGTCATGTATTATTATTATCATTATCCCCATTTTAACAGTATTTTATATCTGAAGTGCTTTAGTAAATGTTTATGCCATTGTTGGTATCTTAGTTTCCAGTATTCTTAAGATGCAGCTGTGTGAGCTGCTTGCTCCATCACTGGTCATATGAACTGTCTATCAGTTCCTCTGTGCTGTCCTTTGTTGACTGTCCCCACTCAATCCGCCTTTTCCGAGGCTTCCAGGGTCATCTGAGCTGCCATTTCCTCTGTGAAGCTGGCTAAGAGCTTCCCCAGTAGCCCACCCCTCACCTCTTCTCATTTGAAAGCAGATTTTCCTTTAACACTCCCATTGCTAGTAACAGCAGTGCCTCAGGTCAAGGTCATCAGTGAGGATCAAGGTCATCAGTGTATGTCTTTTCCTCCCTGCTAGTCCAGGGCAGAATCCCTGTCCCAGGAGCCACCGTATGTGGCCCCAGGAGATGACTGGTGCTTGGAAGGCAAATATCGTTTCAAGAGTCGTTTTAATCCCAGGTTTCATAGCATTTGTAAGGTAAATAATCTTAGATGAAATTTTGAAAGACACCTCCAAGTGATTTATGATTGCTGAAGTTTTCTTCTGCTATTTGTTTTGGGATTAAGCAAGCCATCACGTTGCCTCAGGCCTGGAATCCTTTGGCTTCTACTTCATTTTTTATTATAATGGAACCCCTGTGCCTTGCTGTGGGCAAAGCCAATATATTTATTAATACAAGCCTAAAAATAAATCAGGACAAAGGACCCTTATCCCAAAAGGCAAAAGACAGTAAATTCCTACCCCAGAGCTATCTGGGGAGAAAAGTAGAAACTTTATTTCAAAAATCTCATTTTCTCTGGACATTTCATGCAGATTGTGGCTTTCTAGTCTATAGTATACACTTTCATAAAAAAAAATGTTTATTGCTTTTTTTTGTTGTTAGAAGATAACATTTATTCATTGCAGAAAATTTCAAAATGGCAGATGGGGAGAACAAGAAAATGAAAGTCTGCTTGAGAGTCCCTTTCAGAGATAAGGATGTCAGTGTTTTATTACAGGTCCTCAAATTCAAATGTGATCTAGGGCCAGGAGGGAAGCATGTGTCCTTAGCTAAGGATGGACTGATCCTATGGACCAGGGGCCCCCAGGGTCCCGGTGCTGAATTCCAGCACATCCTTGCCCTGTGGGAATGTACACTTGGAGCTGCCAATCACATCTCCTGATTTTTTCAGACAAATTAGAAATCCACATTTTTGTGTGAGCTTCCCAAATTTTTTAATGCCCACCTCATTTAAATAAGAAATAAAAACACCTTTGGGCCAAGCAAATGCACCAGAGGCATCGTTTAGGTTCTATTGTGTTGCATCTGGCATCTTCTATTGCATCTAGTTACAACTCTCCTCTCAGTTTTAGTTACTTAATTACCATATACAGTCTAGAGTCGGTACCAAGGGACTTTGTGTTCAGTTCTGGTTTCTGGTTCCCTAGATGTATCTTAGAAGCAAAGGGTTCAAGAGAATATCCTTCTAGAATCTTCACTCAAACCTTAAGTATCAATTGAGCATCTACCATGTGGCAGGTTGTGTGTTAGGCACTGGGCACTCAGCCATGACCCAGACAGACCAGGCCCCAAGCTCAAGGTCCTCCCATTCTAGTGTGAAGACAAGCAGTACCCCAGCTCACAGCAACAAGAACAAAAGTCTCTAAAGATAAATGCTCTGCAGTGAGGATAAGCTCAAGTAACAGCAGTGAGTTGGTGACTTAAGAGTCAGCAGTCAAGGAAGATCTCTCTGAGATGGTAACATTTAGCCAAAAAGATAAGACAGAGCCCACCATGCGATCAGTAGAGGAAAAGAGCATCCCCAGCAGAGAGAATGTCCCGTGCAAAGGCCCTGGGCTAGAAGTGAGCTTAGGGTGTTCAAGACTTCAAAATAAGGTCCACGTGGCTAGAAGGTGGTGAATTGGGACAAAGGTAAACAAAATGAGGCTAGAGAAAGAGGCAGGACCTTGTAGACCAGGTAAGGAGGTTGGGTTTTATCCAAGCATAAGCAGAGCCCCTTGTGGTATTTAAGGAAGGGATGACAGATATGGCTACTCTGAGAATCCATTACAGCAGACAAAAGACAGAGGAAGATAAGTAAGGCAGTTCCAGCAAATGTCCAGATAAGACATGATGGTGGCTTGGACCAGGATGCTGGCCATACATAGGACAGTAGAGAATGGATTCAGGTGGAGAAAACAGGATTTCTTGGAAGAAGGAACAGGGGCAATGCAAGGTTAACTCCTGGATTTCTTGACCATCACTTATTTACCTGACCCCTTAGCAACATCCCATACAACTGACTGCCCCCTTCTGGAAACACTTGCTTCTTTTGACTTCCATGGTAATAATTTCTCCTGCTTTTCTTTGACTGTCACTAGTCCACCCACCTTACAGAACGAGCCCTGACAGTGTATTATTTATCCATTGCAATACTGTCACATAACAAACTAGCCCCAAGTCGGTGTTTTGAAACGATAAGCATTTACAGAGCCTTCAAGCTTGCAGGTGAGCTGAGCAGTATTCCTAGGCTCTGCTGGCATCTTTTCCACTTCTGTAGCCAGGGGCGGGTCAGGAGGGAGGCTATGTTGCCCTTGGCTGGGAGTTGTTGGTGGGTCTAGGATGGCTTTGGCTGGGATACCTGGGGTGGCTCAGCTCTGCTCCAAACATCTCACCTTCCCACATGTTAGCCCACCTGTGCTCTCACAGTGATCACAGAGGAGCAAGAGAGGGGATGGAAAATGTGCAAGCCTACCTGGGATCCGGGCTCAGAACTGGCAGATACCTCATCTGCTGGCCAAGCAGGTTTGAGAAGGGGGAAATAGACTCACCTCACTGGTGCAAGGAAACCCACCAAGTCACGTGGGAAAGAGACAGAAGAAGTGACAATTTGGGGACATCAATGCAGGCAACCCCAGGACACTTTCACAGCACCATCTATGCTGTCTCCACAAGGAGACATTTAAGTTTAAATTAACTCACATTTAAAGTGTGGCCCCTCAACCACACCAGCCATACGTCAAGAGCTCTGTCATCAGCAGTGGTTAGGGTTACTGGGCTGGATGATGCAGATGTAGAACATTCCATCGTGGCAGCAAGTTCTGCAGCACAGGGAGGGTTTTCTGCTTCCAAAGTCCAGACCCAAGTGGACCTGCGAGGGCCGGGAATGTGCGGTGAGCAGTCTGAAGACGGGGCAGGTCTTTTTGCTCAGAGCCCCGGAGGCACCTGATAACAAGGCAGTGATTTCAGGAGATGCATAATACAGGAAGGCAGCTTCCCTGTTATAATCAGAGGTAAAGACTTAAACTCCAGGGCAGGACCAGAGGGAAGGCAGTGAGTGGACAGTGATTTGTGGAATGCTGGAACCAAAAGCATCCTGTAAGTGCCCTGCACCTCACACAGTGCAAAAGCCGGCAGCTTTTCATTTTATAGCCTGGAAGGACAAAGACCTAGGCTTGTCCACGCTCGTCCTTCCTTCTCTGTCTGCTCTCCTCCCTCCTCCTCTGGGCATCTGTTTAGCTTCCCTGCCCCTTTCAGCCCTTTTGTGGATCAAAGACCTGCATCTTAAAACATGCTATTTGTCTATGTATGTATTTATCTCAGGTTGGCAATACTTTTTAAACATCATACCCAGTGCATTGGTGAAAAGGACGATGAGAGTGTAAATCGGAACAACCTTTCTGATAAACTTACACAGCAGACATCAAGAGCCTCTTGGAGATTAGAGAGGGAGAAATGTTTCCCAAAACATTTTTGCTCAAGGATGCTTACCACAGCATTGTTTAGAATGGCAAAAAAAATTAGAAACAAGTTGAACACTCAATGATGGGGAACTTTCCCTGTTTATAAAACCATATTTTGGTATTATAGTTCCATGTCACGGTATTACATACACTGGAATAATGTATACACACACAAAAAAATCGTGCTTTCAGAGACTATTCAAAGACATGATAATGATCAGGAAATACGATGAAGCAAAACCAGGCTAGAGCCAGTGTGTATATTATGATCCCAGCTATAGAGAATTTATGTAAATATGTGCATAGAAAATAAGGCTGAAAGGAAATATGTCATGATGACATTGTTGGCACACCATTGTCGCTTCTCAGTACCCAGCACCAGAGGATCACTGAATATATCTGTGAACTGACATCATCTGTCCCTGATGCTGGGAAAGATTGAAGGCAAAAGGACAATGGGGCAGCAGAGGATGAGACAGTTAGATAGCATCAATGGACCCAATGGACGTGAACTTGAGCAAACTCTGGGAGGTAGTGGAGGACAGGGAAGCCTGGCATGCTGCAGTCCCTGGGGTCGTGCAGGGTTGGACACAACTTGTTAGTTAGCTGTTGTTAGCAACTGAAGGACAGCAACATGGAAGAAGCATCCAAAGTAGACATTTTTATTTTCATAATTGTGCTTTCATACAGTCAGTATGTTTTACACGTATGATCAGCAGAAAAGTTATTGTTAATAGTTATTGAGATCCTAGAAACATGGGATCAGCCTTCAGAAATACAGTGAGCTTTGTATGAAGTGGGGGTTATCTTAGGAACAGGATCGGCATGAAGGGTGAGGAGCCGCATCGTAACTGACTCACATCCAGTCCTGACCCATGAGCTCGCATGAGCCTGTGCATGTTTTTCAGGTACTATCCAATGGGCCACCCAGCCTCTGTCCACCTCTACTTCCTTGCTGACCGTTTCCAGGGCTTTCTGATCAAGCATCATGCTACAAATCTGGCCGTGAGCAAACTTGAGACCCTGGAGACGTGGGTGATGCCGAAGAAAGTCTTCAAGATCGCCAGCCCACCCAGCGACTTTGGGAGGCTTCAGTTTTCTGAGGTAGGAGGCCAAAGACTGTCTCACAACATTGCCTCTGGCCGCACCGTTGCTGGGTTCTATTCCTGCTCTGACACTTGTAGTTGGAAATGGAGGAGAAGGTGCCTTGAAGGACCCCAAAGATAAGCTCGCCCTGTGCCTGGAGAAGGTCCAGGGTGGTGCATATCAGTGCACCAACCAACCTGGAGCCTTGGTATGTCTTTATAGTAGAACTTCTATTCCTTTTCATTTTTTACCCTAATTAGTGATTCCTTCTAATCCTGTGTTAGTAATAAACCAATAACAAGCCAGTTTCCTAATAAAGTTGTGGCATTAGTCCCATCTTACAGATTGGAGAACTGAGGCCTATGGAGAGTCAATAACTTTCTGGATCATAGCTAGGAAGCAGAAGAGCCCAACACTGAATCCAGGTCACTTAGGCCACAAATCCTATGCTTAATTGTGCTTTTGTCTCCCCAGTTCCTAGAATAGAGTTTCACTCAGAGTCATCACCAGATCAGTCATTGAATGGATAAGTATTGGATGCATGCACGCGTAGAGGATTGGACAGAGGTGTCAATAGATGGACAGATGGTCTGATGCATGGATGCATGGATCCGTGGAACGCAGTTTCTACCTCCCAGGACTGCATCGGCTTTTAGTTATTTTTCTGCCTTGGGAGATGGATTCATCTAGCACCTCCCTTGTAACATCAACACCATCTTCAGACCTGAAAGGCACTACATAATCTGGCCTCTGTCTGCTTCTCCGGTCTCACCCAGGACCCACTCTTTTTCCCACTCACACTTCTTGCATCTTTATCCATATTCCAAGTTCTGTCCTGCCTCAAGCTTGTCACACCACATCCTCCTGCCCAGAATACTTTCTTCCAGGTTTTCACCTTTTTCCTGTGGTCATTCTGATCTTAAATCAAATGGTGCACCTTCAGAGAAGCCTTCCATGCCCACCCACTTTTGTCACAATTTTTCATCCAGGACATCCCTATTTTATGTTTCTTAGCATTTATCATCTCAAATGACCTTGTTGATTTCTCTGATCACTTGGTGATTGTCTGCAAGAGAGCAGAGACTATAGCACTTGCTCACTGCTGTATCCTCAGCACACAGAAGAGGACACAGCCTTTGTAGATGCAAATAGGATTTCTGAATGAGTGAGTGTCTGTGCTTGGGTAGTGATGCTGGTGAGAAGGGGAGGCATGACCATGCTTGGTGAGCGTTGCCCACATGAAACTCCAGCACCTTATCCCTGCTTTCTGCATGTCAGCAAGTACCTAAAGAGGTGGTCCATCCCTGGACTTCAGCATTTCCAGTGAATTTGGCTGCTGGGTTAGGGGTAAAGAGTCTGACCATAGAATATGGAGAATCTTGGGGGCCAGGAGTGGGGTGGGAGGAAGCATCTGACCTGCTTACATTTTCCAGCCCCTGTGGCCCTGCCTGGGCAACCTAGGCCTGACTGGATGGGCACCACACAGGCAGGGGTAGAAATTTCTTATTAAGTCACCATTTTCTTTCTTTTAAAAGATTCATGTATTTATTTAGCGGTAGCGGGTCTTTTTGTTGCAGTGTTCAGGCTTCTCACTGCGGTGGCTTGTCTTGTTGCAGAGCAGGGGCTCTAGAGCACATGGGCTTCAGTAATTGAGGCACAGGGGCTCTAGAGCACCAGCTCAGTAATGGAAGCTCACGGGCTTAGTTGCTCCATTGCAATGTGGGATCTTCCAGGACAAGGTATCAAACAGTTGCCCCTTGCATTGCAAGGCAGCTTCTTAACCACTGGACCTCCAGGGAAACCCCAGGCCACCATTTTCGATGAAGGCTCCAAATGGATTGGCTGGATCCGAGCTCCGTGGGAGCCCGCTTCGTAAATTACTGGTGTCAAGGAGCAATTAGATGCTGCCCCAGTTGGATTCTGTGCTGGGGGCCCAAGCAGCCGATTGAAGACATTTATGTCATTAAGGAGACGGATGCCTGGTCACTAGGCTCTCCCTGTTTATCAGCCTGCTGGTGGGTAACTGGGCACTTCTGGCAGTGACAGATGTTGGCCAGTCCATGACTAGTGATTAGTTAGGGCTTGAGCTACATAGCTCTGGTATCCTGGGTGTGGGAACCACCCAGATCTCTGGCAGAGGAACAGCGTGGGGTGCAGGGAGCCCTGAAACTTGTGTAATGAATTTTTTTTCTTGGTTTTAAGGTAAATGGTGTAAAATTGGACTAGAAGGAGGGAATGAAGTACAGGGCCACTTTGTGGGCTGTTGAGAATCTCCATCGGGTCACACGGTCCTGGGGCTTTGCATAGGGCCTGGTTCGCACACTCCATCCCTGGGAGTCCCATGCTGATAGCATAGAGGAAGGATGCTCCTTCCATCAGCAGCCTATGATGTGTGAGGGTGGGAGCGGCCGTGGTGAACTGAATAGACCAGATCCTTGTTGTCTTGGGATTGCTGTTTACTGGGGCAGCCAGCCAGTGATTGAGCAAATAAGTGAACCAAAGTATTCCAGTTAATGACAAGGATTATAAAGAAAATAAGACTTCATCCATGTTTTCTGAGGGTTTGACAGGCTGGTGGGACAGCTTTCTGTTACCAAAACAAACTTGGGTCCACTCGCCCACACTCAGTAAAGTTTGTCTATTGACATAGGGTTGTGGTGAAGGAAAAGTGTGGTGTTTATTGCAGGTGCCAAGCAAGGAGACCAGGTAGCTAGTGTTCAAAAGGTCCAAACTCCCTGATAGCTTTCAGGGAAAGTTTTTTAAAGACAGGGTGAGGGAGGGCACTTGTGGGGTGCATGACCGGCTCGTGGATGTTCTTCTGATTGGTTGGTGGTGAGGTAATCGGGAGTCAACATCATCAACCTTATGGTTCCAATGGTTCCGGGCTCTCTGTGCTTGTGGGCAGCATACAGTTAACTTCTTCCACCTGCTGGGGATTTCAGTATCTGCAAAAAGCCTCGAGGTTATGGCTCAGAATATTATCTATTGTCCTTGAGGAGGAACTAAAAGATCCTCGACTTCATTTAATGGCTAAATTATTATTATTTTGTCTCACTTGACTGTTTTCCTTTCTTTCTGCATTTTCTCACACCTCTGATTAAATTCATTGTTTAGAATTTGAAGAAGGCCTTGGAGGGTAAAGTTTTTATTACAGACAAGAGGCAGGTGAAGGACATGGGGGATCTGTCCTGAGGAGGCCCCATAGGGTCTTGCTGGGTTACACGTTGATGGAGCGAGTCATTCAGGAAGGCATTTCTAATGAGATAACTTCAGAGTTGAAACCTGTAAAGGAGTAAGCAGTGGGGAGACCTGGAACACTCTGGGATCTTCCAAAAGAAGAGCATGTGCAAAGGTCCTGAGGCCCCAGGAAGGAGCTTGGCATGGCCAGTGAGCAGGAGGAAGGACTCAGGAGGACAGGGAACAGATCATGAGGGGTTTCACAGGCCCTGGAAAGAAGTTTGAATTGCATTTTAGGTGTAGTGGGAAAGAAGTCATGGTGGGCTTGAAGCTGGGGAGCAATATATTGAGCTTGATCCTCAATACATACTTAAATTTGAGTAACTGATCACTTGATGGTGAATGGCAGTGGATTTCCACAGTGAGGTCAGGTGAGCTCTTGAGCCACAGACAAGTGATAGCAACGGGACCCCTCTGGGCAGCCCCACCTCTCCTTGTGCTGAAGACGGCAGCTGCCTTCCTCCTTCTCCTCTCCTAGATTTAGGACAAATTCAAGTTTCCCACTGTCAGCTGCTCTACAACTCTTCCACCTGGGTTACTTGGTTATAAAACTCAAACTTAGAGAATTATTCACCCCCATTTCTTTAGGGGATAGTCCCCTAATTGGTTATAAATCCCTCTGTTAAGTAGGACCCCAAAGGAGTTTTGTGATCATTAATCTATTTGCCCATATGCTCAGCCCCTAATCATTCATGACGTAGATAGATGATGGATGGTTTGACAGAGAGAGATTGAGTGTGCTTGAATGAGTACCGTGTGCTGAGCATTGTTTTAGACACTAGTGATATTTTGGTGAACAAGCCAGATGTGGTCCCTGCCTTCATGCAGTCGACAGTTTTGAGCCATGGAGAGAGGCATGTCAATTAGAATGTGATACTGCACTAAATAACTACATAAATAAAAAGCTAAGCTTAGACAAGAATGTCAGGGATGCCTGTAAGCAAGGCAGGCTTCCCAGGAGTGGTGACACCTGGACTGAGAGCTGGATAATGAGCTGGCCAGGAGGAGAGTGAGGAAGGAAAGAAGACCCAGCCCAAGAGAGAGCCAGGCGCAGACACAAGATCAGGGGGTGAGAGAGCCCTTCTGGCAGAGGTGCTGAGAGTGTTCCAGGGTGGCCTAGACAGGGTGGAGTGGAGGAGGAGAGAGGGATGTAGATGAGGCTGGAGTTGGGTGAAAAAGGACCAGACTTTGCAGGTCAGGACAGGAGGAGAGACTGGACTAATGAACAACAAGAAGGAACTGGAAAGGATTGTATGGAGGGAAGTCGCAGAATGGGACATCTCTAGAAAAATCTCTGTGACGTTGGGGCCTGGCTTGCATCCTGCTCGCTCATTCATTTATTCCCTCAATATACAGTGTTGTTCTCACTCCTCCTGTGTTCCAGCCACTGTGCTGGCTCCAGGGGTCCTCAGGAGGAGCAGTCCCTGCTCGTCCTCTGAGAGATCAGCTGCTACTATCCATGACTCCCTCTGCTGCCCTGAGGACAGCTCCTCAAGGTCAGTCTTGGCCCAGAGGTGGAAACTTGAGGCAGGCTGTGGGCCCGTGATTGTGTATTACACCCACCCCTGGTAGGTGGTAGTTGTCCGATACATTTGTGTTGGATAAATGAATGAATGAGTGGGTGAGTGAATAGGAGGCGATACACAGAAGAGTGAATAAGAACCCAGCCCCTGGACCCAGACTTCCTGGGTCCCTCTTACTGACCAGAGCAAGTCATCTGACTGCTCTGAACCTCAGAGCATTTCCTCCTGTGTGAAGTGACAATAAGATCAAGGGTGCTCCCTCGATGGAGATGGGAATGTTAGCTGAATCAATGCACCTATGCCCTTAGCAGTAGGCCTGGAACACCAGAAACTCTGGATAAATATTAGCCATGGAGCCCTGTGTCTTAGGGATGGGTATAGTAACTCATGGCAGAAACAATGAAAACATAAACCAGCTCGTGTTTGCACTGCACGTGTGAAGTCTGCTCAAGGTGTAGACATGTTTACTCACACCTGCACCACCTCCTCACCCCACCCCCACACACACACACCAGAGATGCTGCTTGTGGAAGGACCACAGAAGCAGTACAGGCCTTGTAGTGTGCTCATTGCCTGCTAGCATGTGCCCACACCCTGCGTCTTCAGAACATTATACTAAACCTCCTGGGGGAGAGAAGACCCCTGATTTCATCTGACTTGAAATAGTAACAGAGCTCACTGTCAGGGATCTATGTCGTTAGTTCATTGTTTGCCAGGTTATTCATGCATGCATTCACTAGGTGATTGATGGACCATTGACTGTGTACCAAGCAGTGCTGGACACTAGAATTCAGCAGGGGCGCAGTCACAGGGATTTGAGCAGTGAGAGGCCGTTTCACTAGGTTGTTCTGGATACTGGGTGGAGAATAAATTGGAGTCCCCAAAAGGGGAAAGATGGAAGCCAAGAGCAGATTTCTGGGGTCAGAGCCATACACACACACCCCACTGACTGGCAGGAAGGATGGATCATACAACCATCACTCCCCATAGGGTCCAGCTCAGGATGCTTTGGGGAAGCCAAAACTGTCTCTTCCTTGGAAAGCCATCTGAACTCCTGCATATGATAGGCGATGCTGAGGGACCCTCCTTTTCCCTAGCTTATGACAGGGCAGCTCCAAATCCTGAGCTCCACTCTTGTTCAAAGTGATTGCTCTAAAAAGAGGCACGTGATCTGGAAAGCCAACAACCAAAGTGGAAATCAGCTGCACTTGGTGAGTGGCAGGAGTTATGTTTCCTCGGGATGGCCTGCAAGTGGGCATTCATTCATTCCTCATGCACACCATGAACCAGACACAGGAGGCCCAAAGGAAATGGACCATAGCCCCATAATCCTTCAGACCAGATCCAAATCCCAAATCTCCTGCCAACTGCCTGTCCAGCCTTAAATTACTGAGCAAGTAACTTAATTGTAGCCTCAGTTTCCTCATCAGTAAAATGGATAAATGAAGCCCAGTAAGCAGAATCCTGGGCTTTCCTCGTGGCTCTCTGGTAGAGAATCCACATGCCAATGCAGGAAACATGGGTTTGATCCCTAGTTCAGGAAGATCCCTGGAGGAGGAAATGGCAACCCACTCCAGTATTCTTGCCTGGGAAATTCCATGGACAGAGGAGACTAATGGGCTATGGTCCATAGGTTCACAAAAGAGCTGGACACAACTTAGTGCCTAAACAACAACCAAAGCAGGATCCTAGGCCTTTCTGGGATGGAGCACTCACATTCAGGCCCAATGATTTCAAGATTCACTCCTGTGTTTCAGGTCGGCACTGACTGGGATGCCAAGGAGCGGCTCTTCCGCAACTTTGGGGGTCTCCTGGGGCCCATGGACGAGCCGGTGGGCATGCAGAAATGGGGGAAGGGCCCCAACGTGACCGTGACTGTCATCTGGGTGGATCCCGTCAACATCATCGCAGCTACCTACGACATCCTGATTGAGTCCACTGCCGAGTTCACCCACTACAAGCCCCCTTTGAACTTGCCCCTGAGGCCTGGGGTCTGGACGGTGAAAATTCTCCACCACTGGGTGCCAGTTGCAGAAACCAAATTCCTCGTTGCACCTCTGACCTTCTCAAACAGGCAGCCCATCAAACCAGGTGAGTACTTCCAGGATGTCTGTGGGGTAAGTATTCCAATGCAAAGGGCCTCCCAGGTCCTCCACCTGGGCAGGCGATGCTGCTCAGATGTGGGGCACGTGGGCTGCCTTTGAGAGCAGTACTCGCCTCTCAGGATTTTTCCTGCTCATTTGTCATACCAAACCTTCTAATTTTCTGCCTGTCTCTGCACACAGAGGTGATGTCGTCTGTCTGTATTAGACACCTATTTATTAGATGCTGTCCCGCTGGACTTCCAGAAGGCCCTAATCATATTTGAAACAGATGGGAAATAAACCCAGGCTGATATTGAGTTTCAGCAAATCTTGTTCACTGTTTAAAATAAAAATAATTAAAAGAGGAATTTCTGTTCATCAAAAACATGATACACTGGGTGAAGAGACATATCACATACTAGAGGAAAATATTTGCCACACATTTTAAAAAGTACTCATATCTGAATATACAAAAAGTACTCAAATTCAGAAATTCCCTGAGTCAGAGCGAACTATAAGCCACAGGCCAAATCCAGCCCACTCCCTGTTTTTGTAAATAAAGTTTTATTGGAACACAGTCACACTCATTTACATGCTGACTATGATTGCTTTGGGGTCACAATGCCATTATGGAGTGGTTGCCCACAGAGCCAAAAGTATTCGCTATCTGGCCCTTTAGAGAAAGGGCCAATCTCGGATATAAAAGAAATAAAAAAGAGAGAGAAAATATATATGCACACATATAAAAAGGTGTTCAGCCTCATGAGTAATGAGAGAAATGCAAATTCAAATCAAAAAGAGATTCCACTTCACATCCACTATGTTAGGACATGTTTGAAGTTGAGACAACATTATTTGATGGTCAAGTTGGAGAATGATAACCATCTATACATGTCCTGAAAGCCACCAGCTTCCCAGGTGATGCAGTTGGTAAAGAACCCACCTGCCAAGGCAGGAGACACAAGAGATGCGGGTTCGATCCTTGGGTCAGGAAGATCCCCTGGAGGAGTAAATGGCAACCCACTCCAATATTCTTGCCTGGAAAATTCCATGGACAGAGGGGCTCACAAAGCGTCAGGCACAACTGAGCTCACACACAATGAAGAATGATGTATGCCCTGGTGGGAGAGCCACATAATGAGTTTGGAAAATGCTTTAGCATTTGCTGGTAAAGTTGAACATAGATACATACCACACAGACATTCCACCCGAGGTAGAGGCTTGTGCAGAAATACAGCAGAGTTGTTCATAATAGCAGCAAACCAGAACCAATCCAGATGTCCGACATCTGATGGGCCATCAGTGTGGTCTGTTCTGACAACAAAAGTCTACGCAGCAGGGAACCCAGTGCAGGAACACTCCACATGCTGATCTGGACAAGTGTCTAGAACATAACTTTGGGGGATGGTAAATATAATAATTACAGTGCATGTATTTAAAGTTCAAAAACTGGCCAAGCCAACAATATGTTATTTCAATATTCATGTATCAGTAGAAAGCTATGAACAAATGATGGGAATTATTAACAGGAAATTCAGGATGAGTAGGTCCGGGAGAGGGATATCAGACTCCTAGTGTGTCTGCCTTTCTTCTTTTTTTCCCAAAAATATTTCTTTTATTTTCCTATTTCCCCTCCTTTCCTCTTTCTTTTATCATGGAGACCATCTTCCTTAATCCCCCAGTGACCCAGCAGTAAAGAATTCACCTGTAATGTAGGAGACATGAGTTCAACCCCTGGGTCAGGAAGATCCCCTGGAGGAGGGCATGGCAACCCACTCGAGTATTCTTGCTTGGAGAATCCCGTGGACAGAGGAGCTTGGTGGGCTACAGTCCATGGGGTCACACAGAGTCAGACACGACTGAAGCAACTTAGCATGCACGGAGGCCCTCACAACATCTTCCTCCCTGTTCAGTTTCACCCCCTGGAGTGGCCACTGCCAAGAGTCCAGTGTGCATCCTTCTAGACATTTCTCAGTGTTGGTAGCTCAGCTAGTAAAGAATCCACCTGCAATGCAGGAGACCCTGGTTCAATTCCTGGGTCGGAAAGATCCCCTGGAGAAGGGAAATGCTACCCACTCCAGTATTCTGGCCTGGAGAATTCCATGGACTGTGTAGTCCATGGGGGTCACAAAAAGTCAGACATGACTGAGCGGCTTTCACTTTCAAATACAAAATAAATCACAAAGATATTATCATTTTTTTATTTTATTTTTAAACTTTACATAATTGTATTAGTTTTGCCAAACATCAATGAGGAGGGAGGAGGGAGGAGGGTTCAGAATGTGGAACACATGTATACCTGTGGCGGATTCATTTTGATATTATCATTTTTTGAAAAGTGGAATGATCCACTTTGTAGTGAAACTTGCTTTTTTTCACTTTCAAGTCAATATATGTAAAACTACCAGCTGCCTAGTATTCCTTTGAGTTTAGGATCCACAGTCTGTCCCCCACCTTAGTGGACACATACCTTCTTTTATTGTTGTTGTTATAGATAACACCGTAAAGATGCCCATGAAAATTCTTCCATAACACAGATTCCTAGAAACAGGATTTCTAGGTCTCTGGGTGTTTGAAATTGTCCATCTCCATCTAACAGATCAGAAACCCAGAAGCAAGGAACGCTTCATAGTCTCTGTTAGCTAAAAAGAGTTCTGGGCTGGGTATCATTTAGCTACTGACACAAGGAGAGAGGGACATAGACATGGGGAAGGGCACTTGGAGTCCTAAAAAGAGAGTATTAATGTGAAGTCTGTCAATTTCTGCCAAGTTTCTGTGCTAACAAGCAGAAAGATTTGGACCTCATGTTTTCAGGAGAGGGACGTCTGCTTCTCCTCTGCCCCATGAAACAGGCAAAAGACAGTCCCTCCAGAACTGGCTGGGCCAGAGCCCACCCACTTAGGGTCCTGGAGTGTCACCCTGAAGAGGCTCACATTTTTAGCACTACTAAGGGTTCCCAAAGCCAGATGTAGAGGAGAGGCATGGAAGTGACCATCTCCTCTCAGCTTTCAATACATCTAGAACAAGAATGGCCCTGAATCCATCCTACCTCAGTAAAATGGCCCAAGGCCATGCACAGGGTCCCGATTTTTCCTCTTTTTCTCCTGGGGTTTCTAAAGACAACAAGCTCTTCCCACCCATGCCTAGAGTGAGCCAGGGGTCATTTTATCCCACTGGGAGCAGCCCCCCTGTTGTCGGTAATTGTATCTGTTAATGATGTTCCAGTGACAGGGAACAAGAAGGTGGGAGCAATGCAATTTGTAAAATGATTCATCAAGAGTAATTTGCTATTGATGCGTCCCTGGTAATCTCAAGAAATCTGATGAGGTGGAATTGAGGGAAATTTAATTAGAGAGGCGAGCATCGTGGGCTGATGCTGTAATAGCATTTCCCACATTAACCTCATTTTTCATAAGGGTTTTCTGCACCAACCACAATATTTGATTCCCAGTATTCAAATGTTTGTTAATTGCTCTTTCCACTTTGCAAGTCCTGCCTTTTCTCAGTTCGGGTGTTTCCCCGATCTCCAGCTTCTCATCTTTGCAATCTCTGCTGAGATGGGGGCAGGAGCTGCCCACCCTGTGGTGCGTATCAGGGAGAAATGGGAGAGAGCCAGACTTATTAATGAACTTGAAAAAGAGAGCCTCTGCTAAATACAGCAAGACAGGACATGCTTGCTTTTCTGCTTTCTCCCACCTGTCTGCCTCCTAACCACAGAGTCCAGCCCCCCCAGCTTCCTGGAGCATTGGGAACTGAAGGAATGACTTTCTTGTATAGTTGGTTTTTTTTTACTGGAGTATAATTGCTTTCAATGTTGTGTTAGTTTCTGCTGTACAGTGAAGTGAATCAGCTATAAGTATACCTGTATCCCCTCCTTCTTGGACCTCCCTCCCACCCACCACCCCCACATCCCACCTCTCTAGGTCATCACAAAGGACCAACCTGAAC
The DNA here is from genome assembly GCF_029407905.1 of Bubalus kerabau. Taxonomy (NCBI): domain Eukaryota; kingdom Metazoa; phylum Chordata; class Mammalia; order Artiodactyla; family Bovidae; genus Bubalus; species Bubalus kerabau. The sequence goes on from NC_073646.1 coordinate 16,845,802, forward strand.
TCCCTGTGCTTTATAGCAGGTTCCCACTAGCTATCTGTTTTACATATGGTAATATATATATGTCAATCATCATCTCCCAATTAGTCCCACCTTTAAATGCCACGGACGGAAGAGCGTGGTAGGCTACAGTCCTTGGGGTCGAGGAGTCAGACAAGACTGAGCGACTTCACTTTCACTTTATCTTTCCCACCCTCCTGGTGTCTGCGTGTCCATTCTCTATGCCTGCATCTCTATTCCTGCCCTGGAGATAGGTTCATCTGTACCCTTTTTCTAGATTCCACATATATGCATTAATATACAGTATTTGTTTTTCTCTTTCTGACTTACTTCACTCTATAACAGACTCTAGGTCCATCTACATCTTTACAAATGACCCCCTTTTTCTTTCTTTTTGTAGCTGAGTTCTATATATATATATATACACCACATCTTCTTTATCCATTCATCTGTCCTTGGACATGTAGGTTGTTCCCACGTCCTGGCTATTGTGAATAGAGCTGCAATAAACGTTGGGTACATGCATCCTTTCGAATTATGGTTTTCTCAGGGGATATGTCAAGGCATATTTTTTTGCCTTTCTTTTTTCAAAATGTACTTTGAATTGAAGGATAACTGCTCTACAATACTGTGTGGGTTTCTGCCATACAGCAACATGAATCAGCCATAAGTATGCATGCGACCCCTCCCTCTGGAGCCTCCCTCCCACCTCCCACGCTGTCCCACCCCGTTGGGTTGTCACAGAGCCCTGGCTGGAGCTTCCCGAGTCATACAGCAGATTCCCGCTGGCTCTGTGCTTTACAAATGGTAGTGTGCGTGTGTCCATGATACTCTCTCCATTCGTCCCACCCTCTGTGCCCAGAAGTCTGTTCTCTGTACTGCAGCCCTGCAAACAAGCTCATCAGGATCATGTTTCTAGATTCCGTATATTTGTGTTAATATACGATATTTGTTCTTCTCTTTTGACTTACTTCACTCTGTATGATTGGCTCCAAGGTTCATCTGCCTCATTAGAACTAACTCAAATGTGTTCCTTTTTATGGCTAATATTCCACTGTGTATATACACCACAGCTTCTTTATCCATTCATCTGTCGATGAACGTCTAGGTTGCTTCCATGTCTTAAGTGAGTCAAGTGAAAGTGAAGTCGCTCAGTCGTGTCCAATTCTTTGCAACCCCGTGGACTGTGGCCTACCAGGCTCCTCCATCCGTGGGATTCTCCAGGCGAGAGTACTGGAGTGGGGTGCCATTTATTGTTAATTGTGCTGCAATGAACATTGGGGTCCATGAGTCTTTGTCAATTATGGTTTCCTCAGGGTAAGGCATATTTTTAATTCAACTAGGTTTCTCATTGTTTTTGAAGTGCAGGCATATATACACTGTCTTTCTTCCTCACTCAGGAACGCACATATTAGAAAATAACCTTTGGATTATCCAGGTTGTCCTGATTGTCTCCAAGCCACTTTCAAGTAAAGAGGAAGCATTGTCATCTGAATGCTGCATTGTCTATAGAAAGAGGTTTCTTCTAATCTCAGGCTATAGCAAAACCTGATTTGGTAAAACATGACTTACCAGATCATGATCTAGTCTTTCTTTAATATATATTCTTGTAATTAGCAATGAAATAAGCCATGCGTGGGAGCTTCCTCAAAACAGAGATGTCTAGCTTCTTTTTGTCAGCCCAAATATCTATATTTTCTGCTTCCCCATCTTTAAGCCCTGGGAAACAGTCAGTGTCTCTCTTGTTCATATGTTACTTTACAAAGCACATGGGCTTTTCCCCGAGCCTCGTGCCAGTCTTGTGAGTCTAATTGCTGGAACGGTAAGTATCCCCATTTGCAGTCGGGGAACCGACTCTGCAAAAGACTAGCCCCCAGATGGAAAAATAAAATAAAAATGAAAAGCACTGTTTTAACGTCCTGTGGATGTATGGGCTTGTTTACCGTGTTTACTAATGCAGTGTATAAATGACATGCTCTGGCTTTGGAGTCAGCCAGCCCTGGATTTAACTCCAGATCTAAACTATAGCTGCTTCTGTTTCCTCATCTGTAAAATGGGGATGATAAAAACCAGTCCTGTAGTTGTGTGTGTATGTGTGTCTGTTGCGTACTAATAATGCCAATAATAATAGTCCTAGCTAAACTTTCCTGAATACTTCGAATATGCTGGGCAGCATTTTAAGCACCTCACATGAGTCAGCGTACTTAATCATCACAAACAAAGCTACGAGGCAGGTAATAGTTCTCTACCCATTTTTGCTGATGAGGAAGAAGTCAGATGCCTAGCGTGTGAGATGTGGGGATTCAAACCAGGCAGCCTTACTGTGGTCCCTGTGCTCTGGCCTGAGACCCTGGTGCTCAGCAAGGCAGAGCTGTTTCAGAAGCCAGTTGGACCTCCCATCTACCCAACTCTGGTCCAAGTTTTGGGCTCCCCAGGACTCCCTGCTGTGGTCTATTCATGCACTACACCTTGGACCAAAGGAGAAATCCCTGTCTTATAGAAAGCTCACGGTGGGCATTCAGCAGCCAAGTGTAGGACTCCTGTCCAGGCTTTGAAATCCACAGACCCTGGTTCAAGCCCTGGCTCCAACTCTCATTACCTGTATGATTTGGGGAAAGGTGCTCCGTGAGGCTGAATACTTTCTGTTCCCAAAACCTAGAGTTCTCTTCTCCAGGATCTGTGTATAGCTTCTTCCTTCATGTGAATCAGCACTCAGATCAGATGTCACCACCTCGGAGAAGTCTTCACTGCCCATCCCATCTAAAATAAACACTTGGTCACTCTCTAACCCAGGAATCAGCAAGTTTTTACTGTAAAGGGCTAGATAGTAAATTTTTCAGCTTTGTGGGCCGTGTACAATTTCTATCACAACTACTCAGCTGTGCTGTGGTAACAGCCATAGACAATATGTTTCCAAATGGGCATAGCCATGTTCCAGTAAAATTTATTTGCAACAACAGGTGGTGGCCAAATTTGGCCCAGGGGCCTTAGTTTATCAAGCCCCTGCTCTGACTCCACACACCCCATTAATTCCTTTCATGACACTTATCAGTTTGGGGAATGACCTTATTTATTTGTTTGTTTCTTTATCGACATCATTCTTCCTTCATTGTCTGGTTTGCTCTACCACAGAATAGAGCCTGGCACTTAATATATCTGCATCAAATAAATGAATAAATGAATGCCTTGCAGATAGCAGATGTTTAATAAATATGTGTTGAATGAATTACTGTCTGGACTATAGTAGAAAGAAAGCAAAATTGCTCAGTTGTGTCTGACTCTTTGTGACCCCATGGACTGTAGCCTACCAGGTTCCTCCTCCCATGGGATTTTCCAGGCATAAGTACTGGAGTTTGCCATTTCCTTCTCCTGGGGATCATCCTGACCCAGGAATTGAACCCGGGCCTCCTGCATTGCAGGCAGGCACTTTACCATCTGAGCCACCAGGGACTATAGTAGGGGCTCCATAAATACATGCTGAATGGATAAATGAATGGACCATGCTCTACACAAAGTGGGTTCACACCTCTTGAAGGAAATATCCTCGTGGGTTCAATTTCTTTGCCTATACAATGGGATTTCTAAAAGGATTTCCTCATGAGATTGTCCCATGAACTGGACAGTGCTATGCAGTGCCCAGCATGGTGCCAGGCACACAGTAGTAGGTGACTGGTCCGTGGCTAGTCTACTGATGTCATTGTTCCCTTTGGCTTTCAGAGGACGCGTTGAGGCTGCACAACGGGCCCCTCCGCAGCGCCTACATGGAGCAGAGCTTCCAGAGCCTGAACCCCGTCCTCAGCCTGCCCATCAACCCTGCCCAGGTGGAGCAGGCTCGGAGGAATGCGGCCTCCACCGGCGCCACGCTGGAGCGCTGGCTGGACTCGCTGGTGGGCGGGATGTGGACTGCCATGGACATCTGTGCCACAGGCCCCAGCGCCTGCCCAGTCATGCAGACCTGCAGCCAGACAGCCTGGAGCTCCTTCAGCCCCGACCCCAAGTCGGAGCTGGGGGCAGTCAAACCTGACGGCCGGCTCAGGTAGCACTGGGCACGTGGGGACCCCAGCGGATCTCAAAGGGAAAGCAGCCAGATGGCCAGTGGGACCCAGACCCTGACCTCCCACCCCTGGGGCTGCCTTTTGTGAGAGGGGCTCTCCTGGCCATAGGATGTTGAAGAAGGAAGGTTTGGACACCAAAGCAGGTTCTGCCAACCACATGTACCCTGCAGGCTGGCTACTGAGGACAGCAATGGCTTGGTCCCAGCACCATGGTGGTCTTACCTCTTCTGGTTGATCCTCGAGTCCTACAGGTTCCTTGTCTTCCCCCTCAATGACATGAATCCCCCCCCACCCAGACAAGTGATTCCCAAACTTTTCTTTTGAGCAGCAAAGAATTTGTTTTACCGAGTCGTAGGTGGAGGTTCAAGCTACGGATGAAATCCAGGCTGCTTGGGTGGAAGCTAAGAGTGTGAGGTTCTATGTCAAAGTTCAGCCCACTGGGCAGTCCCTTTGCCAAGGGCATCTCCTAAGGTACCTCTTCAGAACCCAAGGGCTCTGCAGAAGCTAGTTTGGAAAGCAATGCCCAGAGGGTGGGTTTGATCTCCAGCCATGCCCTTCAGCTCATCTTCCTGCTCCTCTGGGCCAGGAAACCCTTGTGCCAGCCTTGAAGTGACAGAACATGAAAGTCACATCCGTGGGCTCATTCCCAGGGAGGTAGTAGTCTTGGCGGGGGTTGAGGGGGCGGCTTTGAGCCTCCCACCAACCCTTCTTGGGTTCAGCCATCCTCCTTGGTAACTAGATGAGCAGGAGAGCCTTGTGACGTGACTTGGCCAAAGTCCAACCAAAGTGTCACTGCCAGACATCCTGGGCTCCAGGCCACCCACTCTTGAGGCAGAAACGGGGTGATGCTCATGAGTCTGAGGCTAGCATCAAGCCCCCCAGCCATTCATGGGCCAGGAGACCAAGACCATGACCCCTCTGGTCTTTGACAGTGGGAACTTTGGGGGACCATGGCCATGAACCTCATAGAGATCTCTGGGAGCAAAACTCCTGAGCTGGTCAGCACAGCAATACCCCTCACCTGCCTGAGCCCTTCGTTCTGAAGTCGGGCGCTCGGAACTTTGTGAAATGTGTCTTTGGTGCTGCTGGGAGCAACCGAACCACATGGAACAGACTTTACACAGCGAGGAAAAAGCATTTCAGATTCGGTTTTTAAATTCATGGCCTTTCTTGTCTGAGGTGCCACCCAGCCCCGCCTGACATGCAGTGTGAAAGTGGGAAGCTCTGAGTATCTGGTTGTTTAAAACCTAAAGAGTAGGATTATTCAAATTGCTTGAGTTACTAGAAACCCAAAGGGTTTCCTTGCCATGTGCCCATTGGAGGGTCGCCCCGCTCATCCAGCGATCCCTCCCTGAGAACCCCCTCCTCCACTGATCCCGCCCCTAAAGGTTCCCTCGGAAAAGTCCCAGCCCTGGGTGCACTGTCCTTTCCCAGGAGAGCCGGTCCTCGTTGGGTTTCTCTCCAGTGTGGCTTTGAAGGTACTGCCGATTGCTCCCAGTGAACTGTCAGCTGTTGCCCCCTACTCGCCCCACCCCACCCCTGCAAGGCAGGATGTCCTGTGGGCCATGGAGGATACAGAGAAGGGACACTTTAGATATTTATTATTTATATGTTTTAGTCAATGACTAATTAGTAGGTGCTGTTTTTGCAGCTTGTCAATTATGTTATCTTACTAACTGAAGCTGCCTTTATTCACAAAAGGCCCCCTCCTCCTGCCCTTCTAGTTCCCCCAGCCCCTCCTGTCTGCCTCCCTCCTGCTTTCTCTATGTATCCATCTATCTATCTACCTATGTCTGCCTCTCTGTGTCTGCCTTCCATCCTCCATGTCCTCAGTGGAAAGCAAGGGAGTTGGACACCATGAGGGAAATGTTTCAACCAGCAATGTCCATGGGCTGAAAGTGGGGTGCCCTTGGGAACATCGGTCCCTCACTTTTCTTCACACAGGGTGGAGGACCACCCAGTTAGCCCTCCAGCTCTGGGGGTGTTGGAATTCCTGAGCCATCCCCGCCACCAGCCCCCAGCACAGGGATGCAACAGGCCTGCCACTTGTGGAGGTAGACCATCCAGCTGCAGAGCTTGGGCCATCCATGCGTCTCCATCACCATCCTCCCACAGCCAGTTTAACCATGGGCCTCCCTGTGACCAGAGGACAGAGGGAAAGCAAGCTCCTTGCATGCCCAGGAACAGAAGAGATCTATTTTAGGAAAAGGGTGGTGGGGGTGGCCAGACAAGCCAGGAGAACCCAAGGGCAGGGGCCTGGCATGGCTTTCTCAGAAAGCCCACATGATTGCCATGTGATTCTACAAGCTCACTGGGAGCCCAGAGGCCCATGGCATATCCTCTCTCTGCCCTCAGCCTCTACTTCTGTCCAAGGACTCTTTGAGCCTGTGGAAGCTGCCCAGGAAGCCAGCCTTGCTCCTCTTGGCCAGGCCTCTAGGATTCTGTATGTCACTTATGGTGGCTATGGGAGCCCTGCCCTGGTACATCCCTGCATGCAGCATGAGCCTGCAGACTCCTCAACGAGGCCCCTCCTGCACCCTGACATTCCTGACTCCTGTTCTATTGGGAAGATGTGGAGAAACAGCAGAGCTGGTTTATTACTCTGGGGATGGTCCCCTCCTGTCCCCTCACTCCCCGCTGACTACCAGGAAATTGGGAAGCTGAGCAGTCACACAGGATGTTCCTCAACATCTTCTGTTCTTGAACCAGAGAATCACTTTGAAGATGTTACATTTTGCTTCAAGGGGAAAAGAGAGAGTTTCAAGCAAAGCCCAGGATGATTTGAGCCAAGGTGATGTTTTCCCAGGGGAGATAGTTTAACTCATTTTTATTGTCTACCTGAGAATGATTTATTAGTTCAAGGCCATTGGTCAGGCAGCCTTGAGCTGCGGCTGCCTGAGGGTTTCAAAACCCGAGAATGTGGTCCCCTGGAAATTGTTTTAGAATTTAGAAGAGTGTGACTGAGTCTCTGACTGGGTCCCTGGACTTTAGGGGGCTTGAGAGGTGGGATGTGGGTTTAGGGGAGAAAGATGCATCCAATAAACTGTGATACTTTGTCCAGTTTCCCACTCACCCCTGTTATGGTCAGGCAGAAGCCACACCCAGGAGGCAGACAACTCTGATCCCTGCTTCCCAGGCCCAGCGCAAAACAGTCTGTCTCCAAGGAGGGCAGAGCGGTTGCTAGGCTCCTCACATTCTAAGTGTGTGCGCTCCTCCCTTAGGAAAAAGGCCCTTCTGATCTGACCAGGAGTCACTCTGCCTTCATTTGCCATTGTTGAACTTTCAAAATGCCAGTGGAGCTGAGGTTTCAGTCAATTCCCCGAAAAAAGGAGATGACAGCTGCTTTGGGCACAGGCCAGGATTGGGGGGACTGTGCTTCCTTCTGGTCCTCCAGTTTGCAGGTGCAAGGAGAACCCTGGCTGGAACCTTGATCTCTTTGCCAAGAGGGTCCCGAAGAGAGGAGAGCGGTAGCAGCTGGGTGTGGGGGCCTGAGCAAAGACCCCTTTCATAGTCCAGTTCACTGGGGCTGCAGGACCCAAGCTCCCTCTGCAGCACCCAAGGGGGATATACTAGAAACAGCTGTTGGCAAAGGCCTGCCAGGTCAAAGCCACACCCTCTGGCAGGGGTTGCCCGCGGCTATGCAGTCCAGGACACTAGCACAGACGAATGAAGTGGCTGGTGTCAGACAAGAGGGAATGGCGGGGACTGTGGTCAGCAAGTGGGCGCCTGACACAGACAAAAAATACGGCTGCGTCTCAGCTCCAGTCTGAAGTTGCGAGTGAGAATACAGGCACGGTGCAGCAGGATCGTCTAATTTGGTAAGATAAGCCAAAAATCCATATTTTGATAGGAAATCTGATTTTCAAACATTGGCAAGTTTTGTTTTTACCAGAGTGTAGGCAAAGGGTTCGGTCCAAGTTCAGCCTGTGCACTGCCCACTCTATGGAGAGGTGTTTAAAAGGAGGTTAGGTGGTGTCCTGGTGGAGGGGGAAAAGCCAGCATTGGGAAGGGGCAAAAATAACAGCTTATGTGGAACTCTGAAGGGAATGAGGGCCTCTCACTAGTCATTCCCATCCCGAAGAAATGGTCCCTCAGAGAAGTGTCCCATGAGAACTGGCTTGTTCAGCTCTCCTGATCTCAAGACAGTTTATACTGAAGGGGAGATGAAACAGGATTTGCTGACCTCGAAAGCTGCCCCTTGGACATCAAGGAGGTCCACACTGGCCAAGTCCCCACCTTCCAGAATTCCATCACACCAGGTGGAGATGTCCAGGAGATTGTTCATGGGGAGAGTTTGGCGTGTCAAATAGCCCGGCTCGCTCCAGATCCTGGGTTGGAGCGGCCACCTTGCCATGTGTCCAGAAGCATCTTTGGAAGCCATGCTCACTGGAGGTCCTCTCTGCTTTTCGCCTCACCTACCTTACTTTGCCCATGGGTCAACCACAGGCGCTACCTCATGTGTCTGCTGAGAAGTTTACCTTGGGGGAGGAGGGAGAGGAATAAAGGTGTCCAAAATCTGCTGGAGCTGAATGTATAATCTATGCAAATTCTCTCTCTGTCTCTCTCCCTCTCTCTGTCTGTGTCTCTCTCTCAGAAGTATTATTATTATTTTTTAACCTGGCAAACAAGATACTGTACTGACCCCTCTTAAGACTGAGGAGGGCTTCCGCATGCCACCTGTGTCTACCCCTCATGTTGTCGTTGGTTCTGTCCTTGCCAAGCCCCAGGCAGGGAGATGGAAGCCCTCTCTCCTCCCCTTCCCCTTGGCTGGGAATGCTCCATCCCCCTCTGCCTACAGGCCCTATGGGAAAGCAGGTTCTGCGTCTTGCCACTTCTGTTCCTAACTCCATCCTCTCCATTCCTCATTTGCCTCCCTTCTCTCCTTTCTCCACGCCACCTCCCCCCCTCAAAAGCCTTAGGTTTCTCCGTTTTTAAATGTGGCCTTAAAATTATTTTTGGAAAGCTGACCACCCTCTCTCTCCCATTTCTACCAACATCCAAGAGAAAAGAGCATCTTGAAGCTTTTGGAGCAACCTCCTAAGCCAGGGGCTGCCAATCTGTAGCTTGCAGATGTGGTAGAAATGGCTTCTATGTGTCGTCTTGAAGAAAAATATCCTTCTATTTTTCCTATGGGTAAAATGAAGGCTTGGGTGCTCGTCTAAACCTCAGCCGACTCCCGAAGCACTCTCTTGGAGCATAACGCCGCTGTCAATAGGCTGGTTTAATTACCGGCAGGATGCCAACATGGGCTTTCCAATCCTCCCCCTCCCCCGAAGACTTGGTGACTTTATGTACTTCATTCAAGGGTAAATCAGCAGAGTTTCTCAATTTATCTCTTCGTCCTTCCTGCCTGGAAAGTGATAGAATTTAATATTCCCAGTGGATGGTCATGTTCTCAAAGGGATCACACTCTCCCTACTTTCAGAGTCCCTCCTTTTCCCTGCCATTGCTCCAGGGCTGATGGAGGCCAAAGACAACCCCAGGGTTTTCATAGGAAATTCACTGGAATTGAGCTCAATCGTCTTTGTCGTCCTTTGTCTCTTTTTTTGGTATTACTATATTGTCAATAGCATTTGGGTATTTTTTAAGAGGCCTCACAATAAGTTATTACCGTCCCTTTCATTGTTTTTCAAAGACATGTGGTGATATAGTTTTTAAAAATAACTATTTTGTTATAGATCATAATATGCATAAAACTGTACAGAAATATTTTGTAATGTATTGATTTTAAAAAAAGAGAGACTCTGTAAATAAAGTTTTAAAAAAAGAGAGAATTCAAATGGCACACACTGAAAGATGTAGATATTTTGCTATTTATTTAAAGGAGTATTTTAAGAGATATTGAACTATCTGAAATTGACCAGTAATCAAATTCCAATCATCTGAATGCTTTTCCTCACGGTAGAATGTGATTCTCGGAAACAATTGCACTACCCACCCATTTTTGCACCTTTTCTGTCTTTTCATTTAGCAGAAAAATAACAACAAAATTGTGCCTTAGCTGTATTTTTTTGTCTAGGGGAGTTTGTTTCTGTCTGACAAAGCAAAATCTTTTGCAGAAAACAGTGGATGTATTGAATCCTGTATCATACCAAAAACACTGCAGGTGTATATAGATGCTTTCTGTCATACTGTGTTTTCAGATGCAGAATTTTAAAATTAAAAAAAAAATACTGTCTTTATGGAACAGTAGGTGTGTGACTTTTCAATGATATCTTGCATCTCCATGCCATGCTGTGTTCTCCCCGCTCCTCTGCACTGTCCTCATGCTGAGACCACCTCTCCTGGGAAATCCTGATGTGTGCACACACTCCCTGACCAAGCCTGCTGTCATCTCTCAACGTAGATGACAGTGAGGAAGACTGCCATCTAAAGGGCCAAATGTTTTCTCTAGCCAACTGGCCGGCTGTGTAGCAAACCTGTTTTCCTTTCCTCTTCTCTACACAGCTAGACTACATTTCCCCCCAAAATTGTGCATTAAATCCATTATATACAAAGACTTGGGGTCCAGCAGTTAGGACTCCATGCTTCCACTGCAGGGGATGCAGCTTCCATCCCTGGTCAGGAACAAGAATCCTGTGTGCCACGTGCCCCAAAAAAGGGGGAACACTGGGGCTGGCAGAGGAGAACACTGGTTGCCAGAAGGAAGAGGGTAGGGGGTGGGTGAAATAGGTGGAGGGGACTAAGAGATATAACCCTCCAGTTATATAGTAAATAAGTCACAGGGTGTAATAGACAGCATAAGAAAGTGAAAGTGGTTGCTCAGTCGTGTCTGACTCTGTGATCCCATGGACTACAGCCCGCCAGGCTCCTCTATCCATGGAATTTTCCAGGCAAGAATACTGGAGTGGGTAGCCATTCCCTTCTCCAGGCGATCTTTCTGACCCAAGGATCAAAGCCAGGTCTCCCACATTGCAGGCAGATTCTTTACCGTCTCAGTCACCAGGGAAGCCCTGGATCATAAGAAATGCAGTCAGTAATGTATCCACTTTTGATGGGGACACATGGTTAGTAGAATTAGCATGGTGGTCACTTCATAATGTATGCAAATGTCAAATCACTCTGTAGTACACCTGAAACTAACATACATCAACTCAATATTTCAGTTTAAAACACTAGAATAAAGTAAAAGTAACTGGGTGCTTGGAGGGCTGCTCCAGTTGAAGTGGGAGCAGAAATAGCCTTTTCAGTGTCTCCCTCTCTCCCACTCCATCAGTCCCTTTGGTGGCTCCAAGGGGGTATGTAGCCAACAGGTCTCAAAACTCTCACCTCTCACGGAAGCAGCTGGGCCTTTGGTAAAACTGACCGGAGGCCTGGCTGCCAGGTGCTGAGAGTTGTGTTCTAGGCTGAGTCTTTGAGAATGAGACCAGACAGAATCATTTACCCCTTACCTAAGATGGAATCGAAAGAGTGGAAACTTAGAATTGGTACCCAAAGGAGGTAGGTCAAGTGTTGGAGACTCTTGAGCCTGTGCCTCCATATTTAGTTGATTTGGTCTGCTGGGAAACCGCCTGCTGCCCAGCTTCTTACAAGAAAATGCTCTCTAAATATGATTTTTGATGTTCCTATCTGTGTTAGAGTTCTTTCACTTGGAACCAACAGTAGCCTAACTCAAGGTTAATCAGATGAGGAAACTATTGGCTCCTGAAATTGCAGAAGGAAACAGTTAAAATGCAAAGGGCAAGGATGAGAGATTCTCCAGGAGACTCAAGACTGGGAACTAGAACCTTGACACTCTTTGTCCACTTTTGCTCCATTTCTGGTGCTCCCAGTTTGATTCTATTCCCCTCTACAGACAGCCACACCATGTGATAGAGACAGGAGGCCTTAGAAGTCACTCCTTAGCCTTCAAGCAGCACAGCAGAAAAAATCTATGTCCTTTGTTCTCATTGCCAAAGGAAGTGGTTCCAACAAATCACTGGGGCCAGGCAAACAAGGCACTATCATTGGCTGAGTCTGGATCATGTATCTACCCCTGCGGCCAGGTGATTGGGCAAGAAACCGTGATTGGCAGCCCCATCCCAATCACATGGTCAGAATGGAAGAGGAGCATTTTCCCCAAGGGTGTGCTGAACAGACAAAAACATCAGATGTCCATCCACTGGCCACAGAAACTCCAGGCTCAGGTGGATTCTCAGCTTGCCAGTCCAGTTCATTCCTGCTCTTCAAATGCCCAAATTGTCTCCACCCAGCTCCTAGCTATCTCCCCAAGGAGAAGGATTCTGGGATTCATTTAAAGGATTCATTTAAAATGAACAAATCATTTTAAATAGATATCACATAGATGGTTCAGATTTCATCCTCACTTAATTAGTCATGAGACAACATGATGAATCTCTCCTTTTCTCCTTGTAGTCTGGGCACAGGACTCATTTAAAAGACCCAAGTAACTGCCCTTTGCTAATTATGGTGGATGATTCTTACTTGTATCAAAAAGCAGAGTCTGTGTGCCTGCAAAGAAGAACATCTTCTCCAAGTTTGTGTAACATCGACCTGCTGGGATCCCAGTCTCTCCTCTGCCCCTGCAGCAGGCACCCAGATCCCCTATGCTAGCAAACTCATCCATAATGAGGTGATGGAGCCTTGCTGAATTGGTGTCAATATTCTAAAAATGGGGATGAGGTGGACAGCAATGGTTCACCCAGTGAAAAGCACTGAAAGCAGATAGACTGATGGGCGTTATGGCAGACTGGGTAGGACTCAGGACAAATATGGGGAGTACTTTTCAAATCACACTGTCGAGCCTGAATGCCTACCAATTTTCCCGTGCCCCTGACCAAAATAAAGACCCTTCCTCCCAATTTGGAGTCAGATAATCCTGTGTCCAAACACAGATTTCATTATGGATTAGTTGAGTCAGATTTGGGTCAAGGTCCCTAACATCTCTGAGCTTCAGTTTACCTATCTATATGGGGATAATAGATACTTACTCATAAAGCTGTTGGGAGAATTTTAGAAAGACAGTGCATGTGAAATACAAAGCCCACTGTTTACGCATAGGAGGAGCTTAAAAAATGTCAGCTCCTCTTGCCTTCACAACCAAAAGGTAAAGCTCCTTGAGGGCAAGGGATGATGTCTATATTTTCAGCATGCATTGAGGGGCTTGACACACAAAATGATGTCCCAGTGTGTGATGAAAGAATAAATGATCAGGACTGCTACTACTTCCATAATCTCTTTAGGGGCATTTCATTTTGTCTGTCACTACAATTGTTCTCTATTTGAGACTTGATGTCTTCTACTCGTAAGATGGTATCACCTTGACTTCAAAGATTCAAGTGATATTTTTCAAACGCCCTGAACAAGGGAAACACAGCATTGCCCCCATCTCTTTGGAGATTCTTGGGGACCCTCAAGTTCAGCTACCACCTAGGCTCTAATTCCACTAAATTGGTTCATTTGACAAATCATTTCTCTATTCTGTGGATTCTTTATTTCAGTTCTAGGTACTTCTTCTGTAAGCATCTTTGCCATAAACATCTTGGCTGCAAAACATTTTTCCTCACACCTAATCGGCCATAAGGCAATCGTGCTGTGAAAGATAACCAGTTGACGGTTTTGTTCTAAGTGGTTGACAGTTTTGGTTTCATTTCTCCATTGACATAGAACTTCCATTTTTGCATTCCATCAATCTTAGCCCTCATAAGAGTCTGTGCAGTGATGAGTAGATGTGGCACTCTTAAAATAGTGGACCGTAATTATGTATATGGACTTGATAGAAAATACTATGATAAAACTTACTGGACATGTGAATGAGAGAATGTAAAGTCAGGGCACAGGCTGTGCTAGAAAATGATAATGTCTTTTGCAAATCCTCCAGTGATTTAAAGGTGCAGAGTTGAATCCACACCTTCCATAGAACTTTGGAACGTCTATCAGTGGACATGTGACAATCTGCCAAGAACAAAGAGCTTTCTCAACATGATTCAAAACTTGGATGCAAATATGCATCCTAGAATTTGGAAGCTGAAGCCTCTGTTAATGAAGAATTTTATCAAAATAGAAAAGTGTGATGCCAAGTGAGGAGACACATCAACAAGCCAAAAAAAAGTATAAAATTCTATGAATGAAAAACTTGGAAGACAAGTGCTTAGATATAAGAGGCAAAATAAAATCAGTTATTTGCACAGTATTGCCATGAATCTAAACACATTTCAAATGGATTCAAATACATTTCAATAAAGCCTTTTTAATTTTTCTACTCATTTTTCATGTTTCATTATGTCCTTTTTAATGCCCTTCTTTTATATTTCCTTATTTTCTCTTTTACAACAAAATTGCCTTATGGTCAGTTAGTTATACAGCAAAAATGTTTGTGGCTAAAAAGCTTACAGCAAAAATACCAGACATACATTTTCTTGTCTCTGTACTATATCACCCCCTAATGAACACCCCAAGCCATCACTACCCCAAAATACTACTGCCAGGCTATGTAAACAGAAGAGTTTGCCAAAGCTTTCAGGTAAGAAATTGCCTGAGAGTATTTCAAATGATTTAGAATTTAATATCAGATGCTCCCATTCACAAAAGCCCCAAATCCCCGATCAGCCACCTTCCCACACAACCTCCAGCATCCAGGCATGTGCAGGCCTCCTTCTCTTCCTCTGACTGCCTTCAGGCAACCCTCCCATAAATGCTCTATTATCTCTTGACCCTCCACCTCTTTGCAGACCAGTCTTTCAGGCCCTCCTCACATTCCACATCTACAGAAAACTCTAAAGGTAAGACTCTCCTTGATTCTAGACAGACAGTTTTCTCCTAAGAGGAATGAGCTCTGGAAGCAGCTTCAACAACAATTACTCCAAAGCACTTTTCTCTCTTGGTTGCTCTGATTTAACACACTTCCTGGCTGCCAAGTGGTATCTGAGCACTTTGGCTCCATTCTTTAGCTAATGCTTTTTCTTTTTCTTTTTGTAAAACCTTTGGAATCTCCCTCACCATCACGGTAATCTTTTCAGCATGCCTAGATCACATCATGACCGTCTGCTGATTTCGCTGGGCTTGGATGGTGGGCAGGTAAGATGCAAGGGGCCAAAGGAGAACTTGGATGAACTCCAGGACCAAGAATCATTCCAAACTAAGAACACTGATGTTTTTGGTTTGGTTCCAGTAAAGTATAGTCCTTCCTACCAACTTTTATTTTCTGACCTAGACTATTCATGGCCTGCATCCACAGATTCTGACATTGAGCTTGTCATCAAGGACTCTAGGGTTTGTTCATCTAATATGGGTATTGGCCCAAACTTAGCTTCAAAGACTGGTAACAGAAGAGGAAGGAACATCAGGGGTGTAAGGGACATGGAACCCTCACTAACTGCCCCCTAACTCAAAGTCAGATCTTTACCCAGAAACCTAATTGTTCCGTCCCTCAGTGTCAGTGTTCTCCAATAGGCGCTATTATTAGAATATAAGATTTACTATTATAAATAAGATTTATTATTATAAGGAATTGGCTCCCATGATTATAGAGGCTAAGTCTGCAGATCAGCAGTCAGCCAGCCGAAAACCCAGGAGAACTAATAATGTAAGTTGCAGTCCATGTCCAAAGGCCTGAGAAGCAGGAGAGTCGATGGTGCAGCTGCAGGTCCACAGGCTGGTGACTCGAAACCCGAGAAGAGCTAATGTCTCAGTACTGGACTGAAGAAAGGAAAAGACCAATATCCCAGCTCAAAGGATTCAGGCAGGAGGCTTTCCCCCATACGGGCAGGAGGGTCTGTCTTTTTATTCTACTCAGACCTTCAACTGATTGAATGAGGTCCACCCACATTAGGGTGAGTGCTTTATTCACTCAATTGAAATATTGATCTTATTCAAGATGCACTCAGAACAATGTTTAATCATGTAACCAAGACCCTTTGGCCCTGTCAAGTGGAAACAGAATCAACCATCACACTCAGCTTTTCTTTCTTTGTAATGGGCATAATACTGGCCATCTGGAGGCAACACTGACGCAAATTGAAAAAGCACAAGCGGCTAACATGGGTTTGAGTTCTGACCCTCCTGCTTATCGGTTGCGTGACTTTGAGCTAGTCACTTGACTTTGTGATAGAGCTTTTTAATTTCAAGAAAGAAAGGAAAAGTGAAGCAAAAGTCGCTCAGTCGTGTCCGACTCTTTGCAACCCCATGGGTTATGGAGTCCATGGAATTCTCCAGGCCAGAATACTGGAGTGGGTAGCCTTTCCCTTTTCTAGGGGATCTTCCCAACCTGAAGAAAGGAAAGAAAAGAAGGGGAGAAAGAAAAGAAAACAGAGGTAGAGAGAAAGAGAGAGAGATGGAAAGTGGGAGAGAGAAAAGGAGAAGCAGATTATCTTATCTGCCTCACCTACTAGTTAAGCTTTTACGTAAGGTTAGTTCAGTGCCTCTCAACAATGGCCACACAATGGAATTACCTGGGGAGGGTTTTTTAATGCTGCTCAGGCCACATTCTAGACCAATTAAATCAGGAGATGGGACCCATGCATCAGTAATCAGTAAAGCTCCCTGGTGATTCTAATGTGCAGTCAAGGTTGAGAACCTCTAGATTAAATCTGTGAAACTTTTCCCCAAATGTTGGGAATTATCATTATCACCCTATGCTTATGTCAGCCCTTCATGTAGTAAGAAGAAATCTCCCGTTTTGAGACTTTACACGTATATACCAGTGCCCCACGTTGTTCAAATCAGAGACATAAGGATAAAAGTGAGGTTTATGGTATTAACTACACTTGATCTTAACCAAAAGGCCGAGAAGCAATCTTAAAGGAAATCAGTCCTGGTTGTTCTTTGGAAGGACTGATGTTGAAGCTGAAACTCCAATATTTTGGCCACCTGATGCAAAGAGCTGACTCATTTGAAAAGACCCTGATGTTGGGAAAGATTGAAGGCAGGAGGAGAAGGGGTCAACAGAGGATGAGATGTTAGATGGCATCACGGACTCAATGGACATGAATTTGGGTAAACTCCAGGAGTTGGTGATGGACAGGGAGGCCTGGCATGCTGCAGTTCATGGGGTTGCAAAGAGTCGTACACGACTGAGCAACTGAACTGAACTGATACCTTATTTTATTCTGCTTCACTTTATTGCACTTCACAGATATTGAATATTTTTAAAATTGAAAGTTTGAAGCAACCGTCCATCAAATAAGGCTACCAAATCATTTTTCCAACAGCATTTGCTCACTTCATGTCTTTGTGTCACATCTTGGTAATTCTCATGATATTTCAAGATTTTTCATTATTATTATATTTGTGATGATAACCTGTGATCAGTGATCTTTGATGTTACTAGTACAACTCACTGAAGGCTCAGATAATATTAGGCATTTTTAGCAATAAAATATATTTTAATTAGGATATACACATTATTTTTTAAGCATAGTGCTATTATCGCTCACTTAATAGACTACTACTGCTGCTTCTGCTGCTAAGTCGCTTCAGTCTTGTCTGACTCTGTGACCCCATAGATGGCAGCCCACCAGGCTCCCCTGTCCCTGGGGTTCTCCAGGCAAGAACATTGGAGTGGGTTGCCATTTCCTTCTCCAACGCATGCAAGTGAAAAGTGAAAGTGATTTCGTTCAGTCGTGTCCAACTCCTAGCAACCCCATGGACTGCAGCCTACCATGCTCCTCCATCCATGGGATTTGCCAGGCAAGAGTACTGGAGTGGGGTGCCATTGCCTTCTCCAATAGACTACATGATAATATAAACATAACTTTTTATGCACTGAGAAACCAAAAGTTTGTATGACTTATTTATTATAATATTCACTTTATTGCAGTAGCTTGGAGCTGAACCTGCAATATCTCTGAGGCATGCCTCTGTCAGGCCAGCACCCCATACCATCCCCCAGAATGAAAGCAATGGAAATTTGGATCCTGGAGAAAGTTGCAAGGCAAACTTTCCAAGAGGAAGAGGTCCAAGAAGCCTCACTTTAGGAGGTGGAGATAATAAGAGACCTTTCCATGTCCCCCTCACTCTCAAAAGATGACTTTTTCTTCTGACCAGAATATTCAAATCTAGGGAGACAGGAAATATATTAGTTGCTGCCCAGGGCTGGACGTATGGGCTGGGTTAGAAGATGGTGATACCTAAAGGTTACCATTTCTTTTTGAGGTGATGGAAATGTTCTAAAATGGACTGTGGTGAGGATTTTTACACATGAGTGAATACACTAAAACCACTGAATGGTTGAGTTCTATAGTGTGTGACCTATATCTAGCTCAGCTGGTAAAGAATCTGCCTGCAACGTGGAAGACCTGGGTTTGATCCATGGGTCTGGAAGATCCCCTAGAGAAGGGAATGGTTACCCACTCCAGTATTCTGGCCTGGAGAATTCCATGGATTGTATAGTCCATGGGATCACGAAGAGTCAGACACGATTGAGCAGCTTTCACTATCACTTATATCTCATGCTGTTTCTTTTTTTAAAGATGAACTTTTTTCATATTAGTAGAGAATGCAGGGTGGTGCTTCCCAGGTGGCTTGGGCTTCCCAGGTGGCTCAGCAGTAAAGAATCTGCAATGCAGGAGACACAGATTTGATCCCTGAGTCAGGAAATTCCTGGAGAAGGAAATGGCAATCCACTCCAATATTATTGCCTAGGAAATTCCATGGACAGAGGAGCCTGGCAGGCTACAGTCCATGGGTTCACAAAAGAGTTGGACACAACTTCATGACTAAGCAACAACAACAATGGAGAATATAGAAGCATCAGATGGAAATGCTGCTTGACATTAAGTCATGTATTCATTTGATTATTGTTTACTGACCTCAGAACATAAGCTTCATGAGGACAGAAGCTTTGTTTCATTCACCAGTAGTTCTCCAGAGTCCTAAACAGAGCCTGAC
Source organism: Bubalus kerabau (assembly GCF_029407905.1). Lineage (NCBI taxonomy): Eukaryota > Metazoa > Chordata > Mammalia > Artiodactyla > Bovidae > Bubalus > Bubalus kerabau. The sequence goes on from NC_073646.1 coordinate 16,864,680, forward strand.
ACATAGCAGATGCTTGGAAAAGATTTGATGAATGAATGAATGAATGAACATCTTGACCAAGCTTACCAGTCTCTGAAGCAAATCTTCTCCTTGTTCTAATGGAATAAGTGTCCTTCCTCCTTGCAAAGGTCTCTGGGGTGACACTGTCTTCCATAAGAGTAACTGGAGGAGATTTCCCCAATAACCTATGCCACTGGCATCATGCAGAACCCTGATTCCCAGAAGGCCCCAGATCCAACCATCACACCAGGATGGTCCTCTTCCATTTGACACTATCCATTTTAAACCAGCTAAGTCAGCACCAATTAACACTCATTAATCTAATTTTCATGAAATTGGACAAGAAGACCCAGAAGTTCACACTGCAGAACAAATTACTGGAAACCAGAGTGAAATACCTCTTCTGGCTTAGTAGCATGCTAAGATGTAAAGGGCCCTTCCAGTGGGAATTGGAAAGCAGGTACAGTTCAAGGTCACCTTGCATGCAGATTGCTGCCTTACCATCATCAGAGGCTTGAGAAATGAAAGGTCTTGTAATAGAAGCCCTTTCAGTCTCGTTGGAACTGGAGCATAGTGAATCAATCACAGCACCCTTTCTGGCTGGTAATTCCTGGTGCCTGTCTGTACGTATATGTCCTTTCATCCAACCTTGAGATTTGAGGAAGAATGGAATCTTCCATCTGATGAGTGAGAACATGAAGGCAAAGAGGATCAGCTTATGACTCGTTTATGGACCCAGAATCAGTAAAGGAGTCCTTGCAGTAAAATAGCTAAGCCTGTGAATTTTGAAGTCATCCCCAAGTTTGAGTACTAACTTTGCCAATCTCTCTCTGACCTTAGGCCATCTATTGATCTCTAAGCCTCAGTTCTCTCATCTACAAATTAAGTAGCAACTACAAATTGACTTCCCAGCGCTAAATAAGATAACACATATAAAACATTTATCACAGAGCCCAGCAAAAAGTATATTCTCAATAAGTGTTAGCTTAAAAAGAAACCATGCAGGCTCTTTCTATCCTACATTTTGTGAAAAACTTCAATATACCATGTTCTGATCAATAATCATCCCAAGCCTTCACTTCCCTAATTCCTCCTGAATGAACCTCAGCTCAGATAATAAGATGGGCATTAAATCCATGATGCATACAAACCTTCATCTGACATTTTCTGAAGGGTGAATAGATGGATGGATGATTGAGAATCAGTCACTGAATTACTGAATGAATGGGGAGGCAAATGGATGAGTGGCTAACAAAACTAAGGAATTAATTAATATACAACCTCTGTGTGCCATATAAAGGCCCTTACTTGGATTTTATTTCAGGTCTGCTCAATTGTCACATTCCCAATATTTTCCATGATATTTTTATGTCATATATATATATATATATATATGACTTTTATATTTTTATTGCCTGTCTCCTCCTACTAGAATGTAATCTTCAAGAAGGCAGGGATTTTTGCCTATTTTATTTACTTTGGTGCCTTCAGCACCAAGCATAGTGTCTAACAAATAGAAAAACCTAACCCTGGATTTGGAGAAGGACATGGCAACCCACTCCAGGATTCTTGCCTGGAGAATCCCATGGACAGAGGAGCCTGGTGGGCTACAGTCCATGAGATTATGAAGAGTCAGACATGACTAAAGTGACTTAGCACACATGCACGCAACCCTGGATAAATATTTGTTAAAGGTACGATGGTGACTGCAGCCGTGAAATTAAAAGACGCTTACTCCTTGTAAGAAAAGTTATGACCAACCTATATAGCATATTGAAAAGCAGAGACATTACTTTGCCAACAAAGGTCCATCTAGTCAAGGCTATGGTTTTTCCAGTGGTCATGTATGGATGTGAGAGTTGGACTGTGAAGAAAGCTGAGCGCCGAAGAATTGATGCTTTTGAACTGTGGTGTTGGAGAAGACTCTTGAGAGTCCCTTGGACTGCAAGGAGATCCAACCAGTCCATTCTGAAGGAGATCAGCCCTGGGATTTCTTTGGAAGGAATGATGCTAAGGCTGAAACTCCAGTACTTTGGCCACCTCATGTGAAGAGTTGACTCATTGGAAAAGACTCTGATGCTGGGAGGGATTGGGGGCAGGAGGAGAAGAGGATGACAGAGGATGAGATGACTGGATGACATCACTGACTCGATGGACGTGAGTCTGAGTGAACTCCGGGAGTTGGTGATGGACAGGGGGGCCCAGCGTGCTGCAATTCATGGGGTCGCAAAGAGTCAGACATGACTGAGTGACTGAACTGAACTGAAAGGTACGATGTACCTTGATGTTCTCAGCCAACCAATGAGGAAGGTATAATTTTTGTTCTTGTGTGACTAATGAAAACACTGAAGGCCAAAAATGTAATTTGTCCAAGGACATACAGCTAATTAGTGACAGAGCACAGATTCCTACTAAACCTAAAGAGCACTCTTGACTTTTGTCAAAAATGAACAGACCCAAATGGAATCACTTGTGCTAAGCTCACATCACCAAACCAGGGCTTCATACCTAACCTAATTACTCTTTCAACCTCTCCCAGGAATGTAGTCTTAGCCAGTCAATTTGGAACTTTCTGGATAGCTTCAAAGAGGTAATCTGCCACACAGACCCTTCCCATCCCCCAGAGAAAGACGAGGTTAATCAGCCCGCTCCTTGTCCCTTCCCGCTTCTGCCCATAAAAGCCTTCCATTCTGTACACCTCCTCAGAGGGCCTTTCTGCTTGCTGGATGGGATGCTGCCCAGTTCATGAATTGTTCAATAAAGCCAATTAGACCTTCAGGATTTACTCGGTTGAATTTTTCTTTAACACTATCAGGCAGTATTACCGCATTTTAGAATGAATGACTGCAGGTCAACTCTTCTAAAGACTTTCCTGGCTTCAGTTGAATTTCTGATAACGGAACACAGCTGGTCCCTAAGCAATCTTTTTCCTTCCCAGGTGGAACCATGATTGAATGAGGATTGCAAGGCTCTGGCTGACAAGACAGGGGGCATATCCCCCAACCTAGCACTCCTAGAGGCAGGCCAGACTCAGAGGAATGTGCTCAGGGAGTGCTGGACTCAAGTCTCTTTGTTTCAGCTTACAAACTTCAATTGGTTGCTAAGAGACTGTACAAAGGGAGGCCCATTAGAAGCCCTCAGAACCCACACACAGTTACATAATACCAGGCCCTTCCTTCATAGAAATGCAAATAATACAAGTCCAAGACCAGCCTGCAATCTGTACTGCCTGTGATAAGGGGATTTCTGTTTGGGGCCCCAAAGAAACCCCTCTCAAGGGGGATGGGCTGTAGAGGAACCAAAGGATCTGGGAGGGGGGTCACTTCCAAAAGGACTTCAATATTAATTAACATGAGATCCAATCCCCACTCCACAATAACCGGAATTTATACAATCAGTATCCACATTAATTAATTCAATGATCCCATTGTGTTATTTCTAGCATTGCTTTTCTAGAATTTCCAATCAACAAGCAGGGAAAGTCATTTTATGACCCCAAGTGTTGCAAAAATGACATTTTTCTCATCAAGTATAAGTACTTCTCACTCTTGAAACTGTTTCCTGATCCATACTTATCAAATCTAATTCAAACAAGGGGTAACAAAGAATAACCAGGTAATCTCTGGGTGCACCTGTGTACCCAAAGTTAGCTTTACTTGGGATCTCCTGATGTGGAGATGAATATGATTCCTGGTCAGCATAGGAAGGCAGGTTTTGTTATTCATTGTTTTAAATAACAAGAAACGTGTAGCCAGGATAACTCACCCACCCACCTGACCCATAGCAATTACAGTGCCTTACATTCAATACACTTTATTCCACACATATTCACAGAGCATCTCAGTTCAGTTCAGTTGCTCAGCGGTGTCCGACTCTTTGTGACCCTTTGCATGAATCGCAGCACGCCAGGCCTTCCTGTCCATTACTAACTCCCAGAGTTCACTCAAACTCATGTCCTATGTTCTAAACACATAGTTTAGTTTTCAAGAGGATGAGGGTACCACAGTGAACCAGAGAGACAGCAGCCCCATCCTCTTGGAGTTTACATTGTAATAGAGCAGAGAGGTAATACATATGCAAATAGAGTATCAGTTATTGACAAGTGCTATGGACAGCAAGGAGATCAAACCAGTCAATCCTAAAAGTGAATTGACCCTGAATGCTCATTGGAAGGACTGATGCAAAAGCTGAAGCTCTAGTACGTTGGCTACCTCATGTGAAGCGTCAACTCATTGGAAAAGACCCTGACGCTGGGAAAGAATAAGGCAAAAGGAGAATGGGGCAGCAGAGGATGAGGTGGTTAGATAGCATCACAGACTCAGTGACATGAATTTCAGTCAATTCCAGGCGATAGTGAAGGACAAGGGAGCCTGGCACGCTGCCATCCATGGGGTTGCTAAGAGTCAGACACGACTTAGCGACCGAACAACAACAATGAAGATTTTATTTTTATTTTTATTTTATTTTATTTTTTTAACAATGAAGATTTTAAAGCACAGTGATACAATAGAGAAGGCATAAATAAGGAGGAGGGGAACCACACAACTTGACTAAACCAGGACTATTGTCCTGGCTTAGTTGTTATAGAGCCCCTTTCACTAGTCAAATAAGTCCTCTAGATTTGACCATAAATCATATGAGCACCTTATTAGTGATCCTACAGTGATAAGCTACATTAGACAAGGTAGTCAGGGAAAGCCTCACTGAGGAGGTGACAATTCTGCTGCAACCTGAAGAATGAAAATAAGGCATCCTGGAAAGGGCATCCTGGGCTGAAAGAACCAGAAATACAAAGTCGGAAGGGAAGAATGAGTCTGACTTTCTGGAGAAACAGAGAGGACAGCGCAGCAGAACCATGATGAGCAGAAGGGAGGGTGCAAGATGAGACTGGAGAGATGGGCAGGGGTCTGATCACGGGGAGCCATGAACAGCTGCATCCAGATCTTTTATTCTAAGTGGTACGGGGGCCCGTTGGTAGTTTTAAGCAAAGGGGAGACATGAGTTGAGGTTTTAAAAGATGATTCTAACTGGCACAAGGAGAATGGATTTTAAAAGACCGTGGGTCATCACAGAGTGCCAGGCTGGGTTCCCTGTGTTACATAGAAGCTTCCCACCAGCTACGTGCTTTACACATGGTGGGGTATAATATGTCAGTGGTACTTGTTCAGTTTTTCTCACCCTCTCTTTCCCCTACTGTGGGGTGGGAGGGAGACATAAGAGGGAAGGGATACGTATGGCTAATTTTCCTTGTTGTACAGCAGAAACCAATACAATATTGTAAAAATAAAAATAAAGTAATTAAAAATAAACAAATAAAAGACCACGGGTCAAATAGAAGGATTACTTAGGATGGCACTGCCACAGCCAAGGTGATGGAAGTTGGAAGCCTGTAAGAAGATAGAGGCGGTAGAGTTGAAGAAAGAGGAATGGACTCAGGTGTGTTTTTGAGGGAGACCTCGCTGGACTTACCAATGGGTTAAAATGCACAGTGCATCGGAGAAGGGGAAGAATCCTCAGTTTTGATGGGAGTGACTTTGGGACTAGGATGCAGTGGGGCCCAAGAGTTGAGTGGAGATGAGACTCCACGGACAGACTGAGCACTAAGCTAGTGGGGAGATCTAAGGAGGGACCCCCGTGGTCCAGGCACTATAATGATTGCTGCACATCTGAATCTTGCCAAGCCTCACTACAGCCCCATAAGGGTAAGATTATGAATGGGAACAGGATTCTCTGCCCCAAAATATGTCTCTTTAGCATAAAGATTACGTTAGGCTGATTATTTTTAAGAAACAGCAGATGCAGGAAAAGTTCTGAAAACAGAGTAGAAATCATCCTTTTGTAAGAGACATTTATATTTATGAGGGAAATATTCATCTGCAAGGGTGTCTTTCTCTCAGTACCAGGAAGAGCAGGATGGTTCTAAATCACAGGAAACTCTTATCTGTGGAGAAGGCTTGACTTAAATCTGTGTATCAACCACACCCTTGTTTACTATGCTCTGCCTGATAACCTCCTGTAACTGACACCCCAATATCTTCCTTTTGTCTTTAGCTGGATGTGGAACTAAAGGTAATGGTTTCAGCCATCTGGGGCGTTACTCAGTTTTCCTGGGTATCTCGCGTGTATGCAGAAGGTATGTGTGTGTATTAGTCACTCAGTCGTGTCTGACGCTGCGACCCTATGGACCGTACCCTGCCAGGATCCTCTGTCCATGGAATTCTCCAGGCAAGAAAACTGGAGTGGGTAGCCATTCCCTTCTCCAGGGAGTCTTCCCGACCCAGAGATTAAACCTAGGTCTCCTGCATTGCAGGTGGATTCTTCACCAGCTGAGCCACTAGAAGCTATTCATTTTATTAAACTTCTGTTTGTTTTTCTCCTGCTAATCTATCTTTAATTATGGGGTTGGAGAAGGCAATGATAACCCACTCCAGTATTCTCACCTGGAAAATCCCATGGACAGAGGAGTCTAGCAGGCTACAGTCTATGGGGTCGTAAAGAGTTGGACACGACTGAGTGATTGTCACTCTCTGACTGAGGGGGTCTCAGCCAAGAACCTAGAAGGGTATAAAGAAAATGACTTTTCCACCCCTACAACATAGATGAAAGAAAACATCCTCAGAGAGGATACATGATTTGCACAAGTAACTAAGCTGTGGTTCAAAGTTGTGCACCTGAATTCGTGTAACATCACACCCTACAGGAAATCCGGCAGAATTTCACATACACACACAGAGACTGAGCCCCATTCTGCCAGATCTAGGATTTTTACTTTGAAGTAATCTTTAGATAATAAAGATTGGATTGAATTGGTTGGAACTTATCCTAGGGAAATGTTACAAGGCAATACTTTGGAGGGAGGTGAGGAAGGGGAAGTGTCCAGGGCAGGGCTGTAGCTTCTTTTCAGACTCTGAAAAATAAGGAACATAGTCCAAAGCCTTGAACAAACAATTGAAAGAACCTCCCAAGATAAGTTTTTTAAAAATCCCATAGAGTAAGCTCTAAACATTTTCTTGGCTTTATTCAATGATTCCTGAGTTATGCAGCATGTAACACCTAGAAATGAGCTCGGAGAAGCTATGCAGAATGAAAGACTTTTAAAGGCAGAAGGAAACAGAACAAGGAAGTTATGCTAGATGATCTAGGGTTGGTCATGGCAAGGTCACTTTCCTTCAGGGGCTGGTGGGGGTCTGTCAGCAGATGATCTCAGTGGTGCTGAGCAGGTGCTTCCTGACTGTCAAGATTCCATTTCTGAGAGGGCTGAAACAGTGGTTAAATTGAGTCTCAGTTTGGTGATGTGGGGCTTAGCATAAGCGACTACATTTGGGGTTTGTGTTTTGTTTTTAACAACAAAGAGTCTTAGACTGAAGGATTCAGCCACCAGGATAAATAGAGAATTTTTTTTCAGGAATCTTCAATTCTTGACATGAGCGAAAGTTATTCCTTCTGAAATCCCAAGCCCTCGTAAGATTCCTCCAACTCTGAAGCAGACAGAGCACTGATGTCCGAGGAGATTTCCAGAGGCCCATTGCACAGACCAATGCATGTCTGAGAGTCCCAGCATCCTGGAAGTCTGCTTTGTCCAGATGGGACTGTCTGTTGCAAATCCCACTGTTAGTCTCACCTTGGGAGGGTCTGGCTCTAATCCAAACTGGTCCTCACCAGTCTAGCCTTTGGTGACAGTATCATCATTCCTCCCAAGGGCTACCTTTCCCCCACCATCTGGTAGGGAATTATTTTGCTGAAATACAATGAAGGCTGGGCTCAGGGAGGAGAGGAGAGAATCCACCATGGTCTCAGGAAACAAGAGGAGGTTGAACACTTAGTTTCAGACAAATCCTATTAGCAATAACATGGATCCATGGAAAGATTCTGCTCAACAACTCAGGACAGACAGGAATGTGACAGTATAAATGTGCTGAACTTGTCAGGTTAAATGATAAAAAGTCAGTTCATTTTCAATTTTCTAGATGCAGGATCTGGGCCACTATTTTTGTTCCTTTTAGCTTCACTGAGAGAGTGATGCCAGCCCAGGGGCTCTCAAAGCCCTCACAGAGCAGGATTATTTGATTTTTGATTTATTTTAATGAAAACATAGCTGTGGCCTCAGAATGGGAGACTCTACCTCCCAGGACGCATTTTGTAAATGTGTGGAAGCTTTGAAGTGAAAGTCACTTAGTCGTGTCCGACTCTTTGTGACCCCAGGGACTATACAGTCCATGGAATTCTCCAGGCCAGAATACTGGAGTGGGTAGCTATTCCCTTCTCCAGGGGATCTTCCCAACCCAGGGATTGGACCCAGGTCTTCCTCATTGCAGGAAGATTATTTACCAGCTGAGCCACCAGGGAAACCCAAGAATACTGGAGTGGGTAGTCTATCCCTTCTCCAGTGGATCTTCCCGGCCCAGGATTCAAACTGGGGACTCCTGTATTGTAGGTGGATTCTTTACCAGCTGAGCTACCACTGGAAGCTTTGAGCTGCCCTGATTGTGGGGGTGGGACACCATGGGTGTTGACAGGGTGGAATCCATGCTGCAGAGAGGAGTACTTCAGGCCCTGCAGAATTGCCCCACATCCCAAGTGACTTTCTAATGTTCCTCTGGACACTCAATCACTGAAAAACTTATTTATAAAGTCTGCTTTCCCTAGAAACACAAAGTTATTTTTTCACAGTCTTAATTTACACTGAAATGTTTATGGACTAAATTGTAAATCTTGCTTTGTTTTATTCAGAACTTTACCAGAAATTTGTTCACTATTTCAGGAACACCCATTACTGGTGGCAAAGCCATTCAAAGTAGGAGAGTCCCCAGTAAAACACATCTGTATCAGTTGGCTTCTGTCAGCATGCCATTCATGATGATTTTAGATAGAGATGCAAGAATCTGTCTTCATCATCTCTTCTATCGTCACAACCAAGTAGTTACATATTAAAATACAAATTATTTTATACAAACTACTTTCTCTTACTCTCCTGTATAATATAGGTAGGACATTCTACTAAATTTTATGAAATTATGTGTGAGTTATATAACCTATGAATTTCATTTCAGGATAGTTAAGGGGATGTCACAAAATATTAGCTATAAAAAAAGGGCATTGGATCTGACAGGGTAGAGAACCATAGAAACACAATGAAATAATATTATTAAAGAAAATTTTGAAGACAAAGAAAATCACCCTGGTCGGTGATTCTCAGCCATTCCTTCCCAGTCCTCTTCCTCACACTTGTCCCCTTTGGAAGAGTTGCGATTACAGTTCACAGAACTACACAGTCCAAGTTGCAGTTACACTTGCCATTAAAATTTGGCTATTCGCAGCCACCCTTTGAGGAAATCCACATGATGGATCTGAAATCTGAGGCTCAGAGAATTTCTGCATATTCACAACATTTATGAGCACCTGAGCCAAGTGTTCACTCCAACTTTGACTTCAGAATGGGCTGCTCCCAAACCAAAGTCTGTTTTCATGATAAATGTTAGCTTTTGCTGGTGCCATTTGTGGCTCAGATGGTAAAGAATCTGCCTGCAATGCAGGAGAACTGGGCTCGATCCCTGGGTTGGGAAGAATCCCTGGAGGAGGGGAATAGCAACCCACGCCAGTATTCTTGCCTGGAGAATCCCAGGGACAGAGGAGCCTGGTAGGCTACAGTCCATGGGGTCGCAAAGATTCAGACACTACTGAGCAATTTTCACTTTCAATTTTGCTGGTGCAAATGATTCTTGGATACAAGTAAGTAGTAGAGGCCAAGGATTCAGGAGAAGAAGACTGGAAGGAGATGGAAAAGAAAGAGACAATGGAGGGTTAGAAAGTGGAGGAAGAAAAGGTGGTGGGGAGGCTGATGGATAAGGCAGATGGAAATGGTATGGACAGAAGGGAAGAGAGAGCAAAAGGAGGATACAGAAGTATTCACCTGGTGAGTTGTTTTATCCACAAGAAGGAAAACAAGATTTAATTGACAGATTTACAAGCCAAGATAAAATAAAAATGAAAGGTGGGAAATCAAACAAGGCCAGCAGCCCAAGAGTCTATAATCCCACCCCAGCACTGACAGGCATCGGGTGTGTTCACTCAGGACAGGATCTGGGTCTGTTTTCAGCACCAGCCTCTGATCTTGTCTGGGCCTCACCAGCTGGTACTCCCAGGGTCTGCCTGGGGTCCACGCTGAACCTCAGAACTTGAGGATGAAGCTGAGACCTGCAGCTGAGGCCCCCTGGTTTTTGGTGACTGTCACTCAGCCATGTGCAGCCCCGGCCTTCCTCAGGGGGACTTCAGGCTGGTGCCAACCTTCACTCTGTTGCTTGCTCTTGGGGGGCCATATGGGAACATCAGGGAGCCAATGGGATGGGGTGGGAGCATCTCATGGAAATACTCAGCTTGAAGCAATCTTCTGAGTTGACCCTGCACCCTGGGAAGCAGGTCACAGGTGGAAGCCCGGGTCAGAGTGGAGGATGTCACAGGGGTGCTTGGTGGAGGTCACCTTCTGGACTGCAAGGAGGTCTTTTTGCAGCCAGCCTCAATTTTCTCACTGGGGGGTCTTCAGTTCCATAAATATCTAATTGATCTGATCAATTTCTACCTTCCCAGGGAACAGTGGCTTCTGAGTCAGCATCACCCCCCCCACAAGATGCAACCCACCAACCACATGTCCACAGATATCCTGTTCCTAGACACAAAGCAGCTGCTCTGGGGTAGAGGACCATGGGGTCACACCAACCATGGTGTGACCTTCAGTAAGGGTGTGGCCTGACTCCCTCTTGGAGGATGACCACCTGGCTCAGCAGCAGTTTGGCCAGCTGTTCTGGATCCAGTTTTTCCTGCAGAAGCTTCACACAATGCAGCAGCTGGAAGGAGCATCAGGGTCTTCACCTCTTCAACAAAAAAGACTGCTTCACAGTCTCCATCAGACTCTTGAGATCATCCATGCAGGTCCATGCAGATCTTTATACTGTAGATCTGTCCTTGTTCCCCCTACAACTGTTCCTCTGATGGTGATGATGTTGGGGTGCTGGGCCTTGAGGATGAGAGTGACTCTCCCCCAGGAGCGTGATCAGAAGCCCTCTTCTCCTCTTGCAGCCCCTTCATAGCCACGATCCATCTGTTTCCTGTCCCTGCTCTCTGCTCCGCCCCTCGGCGCCTCCTTCCATCCTCCGCGCTCTGACAGGCCTGGAGGCACATGGCTGCTGGGCGGCTTCTGTTTGAGCTCAGTGGGCTCCCAGGTTGGGCTTCACAGATCTCCTTAGACCCAGCACTGCTCTGAAGGGAGCCCTCGCCCACCAAATGCCTCCCTCCCCTTCTTCACTCTCCCCAGAACTTAGTCAAATCATACTCTGGAACAACTGTCATATGACTTCAGTCTCCCACTCTTCATTCATCGCTTCAGCCAACCATCCAGAGGGTTCTTGGAGCTGCTCCCTGCCTCCTGGTGGCCCCCCTGCTCAGTCTCCCCTCCTCCCCTCCTTCCCCTTTCCTCCCCCACCCCATCGTCTTCCTTTGATGAACTTGGGCTGGAGTCCACTGACAAGGATTCAGCTGGTTTTCCTTTCAATGTCCCTGATTTCCTGTGAGTCAGACAGCAGGTCTCTCTCTTTCACTTTCTCCTCATTTACTGGCTTCCTGCAGGATCCCCGAGTATGCAGCTGTGTCCAGTGGCAACTTCACTTAATGCCACGCTCCTGCCTCAAGGTCCAGTAGTGGATGTGCAACTTCCCTCCAGCCTCCTGCTCCCTGTGCTCTGCCTCCTCCTGCTGCTCCTTTCTAACTGCTCAAGGTGGTCCCTTCTCTCCTGAAGTGTTCTCTTGCCATCTCCCACCTGCTTTGTCTTTCTCAGTGGCCTTTATCTTGTTCTCAGATTTCTTTTACCCTGGCAAGCATCCCACCTTCTGCTGAATGGCTGTGATGCCTACCTTTCTCTTTTTGTCTTTCCTCCAACCAGTCCATTCTGAAAGAGATCAGCCCTGGGATTTCTTTGGGAGGAATGATGCTAAAGCTGAAACTCCAGTACTTTGGCCACCTCATGCGAAGAGTTGACTCATTGGAAAAGGCTCTGATGCTGGGAGGGATTGGGGGCAGGAGGAATAGGGGATGACAGAGGATGAGATGGCTGAATGGCATCATTGACTCGATGGACGTGAGTCTGAGTGAACTCCGGGAGTTGGTGATGGACAGGGAGGCCTGGCGTGCTGCGATTCATGGGGTTGCAAAGAGTCAGACACGACTGAGAGGCTGATCTGATCTGATCTGATCTCATGATGAGCTTTTTCTTTCCAAAATATTCTCAGAGGATTTGAGAGCCAAACAATCATGATCTTCTCTTCTGTCTTCCACAGGATCCTCTCTTCCAAAGTATTCTTCCCTTCTCTGATCGCTCTGGCCACGAGTGGTCCCTCAGCTTCCCCTCCTCAAGGGAGTCACATTTTGCACCCAAGTCATCAGAATTTGTTTAAGGATTTTATCTCTGCCTTCTCCTCTGGTTCTTTCCATGGTACCTTTGCCTGAAGGCTTTCATCTAAAGTTTTCACTTTCCAAGAGAACTTTGCATCACCCATTTGAGTGAAATACCCTATGCTGCCATCACTGGTCTCAGAACCTGAGACCAGAAACTGGTCACTTCCTGTGTTGGCACAGACTGATTTATTTACACCAATCCAAATTGTTTATTTAAGCCATATGCTGCCATAAGCGAAGAAAGAGAAGATGAGATTCTGGTAGGAAGGGAAGGAGATGGGGAAAGAGGAGATGCAGAGGAGAGGAGTGGGAGGGGAGGGGAGTATCCAGGGAGGAGGAAGAGTTGGAGAGTGAAGAGGTGGGGGAGGGAAGATGGAGGAGCTAGTGGAAGACCCTGAAGTAGCATCGAGCTCTGCTATCTGTGTGACTACAGGCCAGTCACTTCTCTCTGTGTCTGCTTTTCCATTTGCAGGTCTGCCTTGTAATTGCACAAGGTTGCAGAAAGGCCAACCAGCACCACAGATGAGAGAGAATGCTGGGAAAGTTTAAAGGTCTGACACTGAAGTGGAAAGGGCCATGCTCTAGCTTCCTTTGGGGGCCTCCCTGCTGGATACTTGGTGCCCCAAGTGGGTACGTTTGTGAGGATCCAAGTGTGCCTTCTCTCACAGCCCCACTCACACAGAGGAACCAACTGAAATCCAGCCATCAGCAAGCAGCTCATATGCCAAGATTTCCCCCAGTCTATGCCATTCCCATGCTAAGAGGACAGTCTTGGCCCGACCAGAGGGATATGTGAAGCATTTGTCATTGAGGTCCATTGAATTTTATTAGCAATTTTCTCCTTTGTTAGCAATTTCACGTTGCATATTAGCATTTGTTTTCATATCATATTAGTATTCATCACAAAAGGCTAATCCCATTAGCACTTTTTACATTGTGTTAGAGAAAACAAATAATCGCTCGGTACCAACGCGTCACTGCAACAAGAATGGCCTTGTTCATCTGCTGTTTACTGCAGATCTGCCCCACCTCTCTGCAGAATTACCTACAAACAGAGACAGCTCACACATTTAGATTCTATGAGCCTCGTGAGCTGTTTCAGAACTGGGATTTGCACTTCCAAAAATTCCCACCCAATCGTTCATGCATTCAATTAATATTTATTGAGCTTATACGTGTACCAGGTATTATGCTAAATACTGGAGATGGAATGGCTAGTAAGACTCTTTGGACAAAAGACAACCAAATATTTTCCTCAGGTTACAGTAATATAGAAACAAATTGCAAGGATATATTTAAGCAGACTTTTAAAGAGCATCTTGTGCCTGGCTGAGCCTATTAGAAATAATCCTGTATTTTCCTTAAATTTCACAGTTCAACATTGTCTTGATTTGTTTCTGAAAAAGTAAGGTGTTTTGAGCATTCTGAGCTTTACAAATGTAGATATTTGGAGCATATGCACAAAATTTCAATAGATTTTTTTTATTTTATTTTATTTAACTTTACAATATTGTATTGGTTTTGCCATATATCAAAATGAATCTGCCACAGGTATACCTGTGTTCCCCATCCTGAACCCTCCTCCCTCCTCCCTCCCCATACCATTTTATTTCTCTAAAAAATGAATCTACTTTCTTATATTTTCAGTTTTTCTCAAAGAAAAATTGACCACACCTCACTCATCAGGTCCAGATACTGAAATTCTTGCAATTTCTGGTAAATGGCTCATTTACCAGAGGAATGGCTATTAGAACCCTGACATGGCTATGTCATCTGCAGGTGCCAGAGGCTATGCAGATGAAATGTAAATATGGGGGAAGAGACTTTGCCAACTGTAAAACTTGCTACAAATGTGTAGAGCTATGATTACAAATCAAGTAGATGTGTTGTGCTAGGGGAAAACATGATGAAGACCAAGAGTTAGGAGTATTTAGAAATACTCTTAATTTAAGTATTTTAAAAATACTCTTTTTCAGAAGAAATCTTTAGCTGCCAGGTGAGGTCTATGAACTCCATCTCAGAAAATTTAGGTTTTTAGATATATAATGTAAATTACATAGTAATTCAAAAGAAACATTATATTGAGCTATAATCACAATATTTTTTTAAATTGTGATAAACCAATATATGAGGTTATTTTTTAAATTTTAAACATTTATTTTTAATTGGAGGATAATTGCTTCACAATATTTTATCTGGCATACATCAACATGAATCAGCCATAGGTATAAAAATGTCACCTCCCAATTGAGCCTCCCTCCCACCTGCTACTCCATCCCATGATTCCAAGGAGTCACAAAATGCCAGGTTTGTGACTACCTAAAAATATTTAATGGAAAACTTAATCCATTTAAATGACTAGCTGCTCCAGTAATGACTGGTGCTCTTAAAGAGCTTTGTAAAAAAATCATTTATTACTTAAACATGAAAGTGTTAGTTGCTCAGTCATGTTCAACTCTTTTAGACCCCATGGACTACAGCCTGCCAGGCAACCCCATCCATGGGATTCTTCAGGCAAGAATACTGGAGTGGGTTGCTATTTCCTTCTCCAGGGCATCTTCCCAACCCAGGGATCTAACTCAGATCTCCCGCATTGCAGGCAAACTCTTGACTGTTGAGCCAGATCAAAGAGAGGCCTGGTCCATAGAAGTGATGATGATGAGGATGACGATAACAATACCTGTACAACCTTTTGGGCCCCGGTTCTTCATCCCTCTCTGTATCCACATCCTTGCCATAAAACTTTGCAATTCCTTTCACAAAAGAGAGGGGGTGTATTTCCTACTCTGACTTTGGGCTCAACCACATGCCTTGCTTTGGTAAATGGGATATTAGCAGACATGACACAGGAGGGATCAAAAATAAACTTGTGTGGTTGAGCAGACTCTTTATGACTCTACCATCACTGTGAGAAGAGCTTTCCCTGGGCAGTTGCCTCCCTTTCAGCCCAAGCCCCAGAAAAAACACATGAGGGTCAGAGCCACCCTATGCTGAAGTGAAATATTTATAATCATGTGCCATTAAGATTTTGTAAATGTTTGTTATGCAGCAATAGCCAGCTAATACATGGTGGTGAGGACAATGATTATAATAATAAACAAATTCAAAGGAATTTTCCTCCAGTTAACAAATAAATTAAAACTAATAAACAAATTTGCTTCTATTTATAGAGTGGATGAAGGCCTGGGTGGTGAGATCTGACCTGATTCAAATCCAGGTTCTGCAAATTATTATGTAATTAGAGCCTTCAACCCCTCTTAATCTCAGTGTCCTCATCTGTAAAATAAGAATCATATTTTTCTTACTGTGTAGTCATGAAGAATAATGCCTAGTAAGTGCCTGGTACAGAGTAAGCACACAACAAAACAAGAAGAAAGAGAGGGAAGGAAGGGAGGGAAGGAAGGAAGGGAGAGGGAAGGAGAGAGGAATAAGGAAGGAAAGTTCATGAAAACAGAAAGTTCACCTGGAAATGAGGGCAAAGATTCACAGTTCACATTTCACCTGCCTCCAAATTCTTTCCATCCAGCCTAGATACTGAGAAGGATGCTGCACCATCCTCCCTGGGCCTCCCAAGACAGACAGCATCTCCAGGAGTAGCTTGCCTGGTGTTTAATGCTCTCACAAGGCCTCTCTACCTTTTAAACCCGTTGCCACAGGAATACTGCTCCCATACTGGCAAAAGACTGGCAGAAAGAATGAGGAGGAGGGAAAAAAAATCTACCCTCATGTATTCTCACTGGGAAATTACCCCTAGCCTTTGATACATTAAAATGAAGAGCCAGTAAATGCCTGTTGTCATGGCAACATTTTGCATGCCCCCCCATGATTGGTGGTGCAAGTTCACTTTCCTATGGGTGTTGCAGCCTAATTAACTGTTATTTTTGTCAGTGTGGAGGAAGAGCCCACACTTGGGGGGGTTTGGCAGTGATTGCAGCCCCTGCGGACCAAGTTAATTTTCATAGACTACAAAGAGAGAAATGGCTGAGTCCCAATCATATTTATAGTCTCAGGAAAGTTGCCAATGTTTAAGTAAGAGTCAGAGAAAATATTCAAGCACCTCCAACTTCACTCTCTGGCAATTTCAATTTCTCTAGGAGCCACAAAACTTATTTGGGTTGGAGAGGGGATACTTGCAGTGGTTAGCCCACATAATGAATCAGACTTTTGTTCCTGGCTCCAACCGAGTTGGCCCCCACTCCCCGCACCTTGCCTGCCCCACCAGGCACTCATACATTCATATGCCTGGCCTCGCTAGAATGTCTAGCTTTGCACCATCATTCCATCTAGGTTGGTACCACACAGTAACAGCATGCAAGCAAGACTAGCAGGGACATGTGAAAGCTGTTCGATCTATTTCTCTATCTCCACACCCAACTATATCCCAATTATGCTAGCCAACTTGGTGGAGCTGGTCAATTCCCCAGAGACCTCCAGGAAAGGAATTCCATGTTGCCACAAGTCTGAACATCAGAAAACTGTCTTGTCTCAATTTAAACCAATTTGCTTTCAATTTAGATTCTTCGACGAGCTGGACTTGACCTGTTATAATGTGAATTGCTTAACTCATACTCTCTCTCTTGGTTTTTTTCCTGCTTGCTGCCATGTGTTTTTCAAAAACGGAAACACTCGGCTCTTCAGGAAAGGGGAAAACAAATGTTGCACTGCTAAGAACACAGGTTCCATTCTTAGGAGAAGTAAGCGCTTCCTGAGGGGCTAGGGGCTTACAGCTGATAATATAACACATGCTTTGAGGGCTAAATAATGTAGAGGATATGGGTGGAAAGTGAAGTTAATCTGGGAAGAGGGGAGAAGTAGAAGAAACCTTGGATTGAACCCCTAGTGCAGTGAACCTAATGCCCAACAGCTGTCTCAGGAGATCTTGTTGCTGTTCAGTCTCAGTCATGTCCACCTCTTTGTGACTCTGACCACTCTGCTCCTTTGCATACCCTTTCTTTTTGTTGGGAGACTTCTCCACTTTGTGGTAGAAGCTTAAGACTTTCTTTCCCAGGAGCTCTTGCAGCAAGGACATAGGCATGTGGAATAAACTCCTCTAATCAGCCAAATCGGTGCAAGACTTTGAGGGGAAGCTGGTTGCCCCCAGAGATCTACTCTGGGAAGAAGGGCAGCAGGAATGCTTAGCTTCCAGAGGCAAGAAAGACAGAGATTCTGGCAACAGCATCACTTGCTAGGTGCCAGCAGTTGGACCAGAATGTCTGGATGGGTAAGCCCCTTGCCCAAGGCTGTAGTGCAGTTTCAGCTACGCTTCTGAATCCATGGCTTCTAAGCCAGGTTCTCTAGAGATTTTGTGAATGTATGTGACAGATAGTCTTTAATAAAAAATTTCTGTGTATGTGTGTGTGTGCATGTGAGTATACACATGTGTTGGATATAGCAGATTGGGGGTTCAAAGTAGAATGAAGCTGGTCCAAGGAATCTTTGAAACAGACCCCAGTTCTCATCCAGGAGATCACATCTGGGATTATCTGACACCATAACCTACAGAGTCACTGTGATCTCAAACTAATAATTAAGCCAGATTGGGTAATGTCTGGCTTCTTGGAGATAAGACTTTTCTGGCATCCAGGGAACTGGAGTTTGGTCCTGAGTTTGAGAAGTAAGAAGTAACTGACAAATAGTAACAAATAAGAAGTAACATCACAAAGTGTGATGTTATTATAAGCAGTGGCCCATCACAAACATGTCATCTGTGTGGTTAGAGCGGTGTCTAAGTCAAAGGGGAGCAGTTGCCTGTCTTTCCACGCAAGGCTCTGTCTGTGGTTACACCCTCATGAAGGGATCATCAGTTCTATGGGTGCTCCCAGAACCCTGAGCTTCCTTTCCACAATTTAAGATTTTCCACTCATAATTTCCCTTGTGGCCATTCAACCATCCATTTGACAGCTTAGTAATGACTGAGTGCCTACTGTCTGCCTGGCACTGCACTGACCACATGAGAGAGAGATGTAAACCAAAGGTCGTTCTTATTGAGAATATCTCAGTGCAGAGCAGTGTTTAGCAGAGAGGAATGCCCATTTTTTCCCAAATAAGATCTTATGCAAAAGGCACTGAAAAGAGAAATAAAAGTGAAGCCCGGAGGGGTCTGAGCTCAACCCACTAAACTTCCTCTTGAATCTTACTCCCCAATTCATTCTAAAGGATCGTAAAGAATCCTCCCAGAGCTCTAGGAACTTTTAGCACAAAAACAGAACAGCACTGACCTATGTAGGATGCATATGGGAATCAGGGCTGGACTTTTAAAGCATTTTTTTCCTATGTGTTCTCTCTTGAGGAGTTGAGGGAAATCTTTCTGGTTCTTCTCTAGTTCTGTGTTTCCATTTCTGAGCAAACCTCCCTGTAAGCTCATTCTGTCTTTCCCTCTTATCTTCATTCCCCCTGTCTCTCCTCAAATATCCACCTCCCCCATAACCTTCAGAACCCAGAGAAGACAGGAGGCAATGAGGCTTGACAAGTATGGTGGGCATTTTTTGGTTTTGTCTGATCAGCGTTTCTTTCTCCTTCTTCTGGGTACAACACCCCCATTGTCCTGAGAGAGGTCACACCTTCCTCCTGCTCTCAGACCACATCACTCAGGGGATGGTGACTTCATTCTTGACTCCAACCAGAAGTATGTGACTCAGGCTGGCCAATCAGAGCCCACCACATCCTCGATCCTTGGTGATTGATTTATTGGAAGCAGGTGGCCTAGTAAGCAGGCTCTCCAAGCCTTCTCAGAGCTTGGAGAAGCAAAAGTTTTTCTACTGAGCTTGAGCTGTGAGACTGCAAGCCTGATTGTCTCCAGAGCATGATATAGAGGGAATATAGGTCTCAGACCAGCACACCTTCTTGGCCTGCATATGCACCTCATCCCACAGGTGAGAGGCAGCTGGAAGGGGCCAGGGGACCAGAGTGTCCAGGTCTCAAGTACATCCTTCACCAGGGTTCCACTTGCTCAAGATTTGTGTGCTCATCCTTAAAAAGACACCCCTCCCCATCGTTAGATCAACATCATTTAATAGTAAAGGGAGAGGTCTCCACTCCTGCTCCCACCAATCATGGGCTGCATGAATCAAGGGCCAAGTCACTTGGCCTCTCAAAGCCTCAATTTCCTCATCAGCAAATTAGGGATATTAGCACTTTTGTCATTGATTGTTGTGAGAATTTAAGGAAGGCATAGAGGTGTGTACTTTATCACAGTACCTGGTTTTTAGTAAATATTCTAAAATATCACTATTAGCTCAAAAGGGAAGAAAAACAAGAGTAGCTATCTAGGCTCTAGAAGACTTTGAATTTTCCATGGTCTCCCCCAGTAGGTAGGGGAATAGGCAGTCAGTTTATTCGATCACTTAGAAAGAAAAGACTTTGGGGGTGGGGTGGCCATGAGGACTGGAATATAAAATTTTAAGGAATGGTTTAAGACTTAGTCTTCAAAGAGCTGCCACTCCTTGACAGGAGCCATTTTATGCTTGACTGTCAGCTGTGACAAGCGGGAAGTGGCCGATCTCTGCAGACGGGCAGATAGTGTAGCTCTCATGGTGTCATGCTGGGTGTTGAAATGCTGCTCAAATCGATTCCACCATTCCCTCTTCAGTCTTGCCTTGCATTTATTGCCCTCTGATTCTTATTGAGCAGCCAATGAGCCAATGGAGCAGTCTCTGCTCCATTCTTATTGCCAGCCAGAGCAAAAAAAGGAGGATTCTGTTCATGCCCACAGAATAACTCAAAACAATGGTGAGCTCGTGCCAGTGGCTGGCTCTCTGTTGCCGCCATAGTTGTCTCCTTATCAGCCATTATCATTAGCTTCTGTTGGAGATTCAAGCAGTGTCTGAAATCTCAGCCCCTTTCATTTCTCCTCTGCTTTGAAGGGAACAGCTATGCATAGCCCACCGGAGAGGTGATCTCTTCCTCTATCATTTTATGCCACATTACAACAGAAGTTGCATGACTCCAAAGGATGTTTCTGACTTTAAAGTTCTTGTGATCTATTTGTCCAATACACATGTTGAATTAGAAATTCAGTTGTCACTCCCAGATAATAATGCTCAGAATGGTGCTGCCTGCATGAATCATTATCTTTGGCCTGGAGTTGTTCTACTAATGAATATGCATGAGCCCAGAGAGGGGGGCTGTGAGATTTGCACAACCTGTTTCCTGGAGGAGCCTCAGATGGTTCAGCTCAATGTTCTGAGCTGAAGCTTCCAGAGCCAAGCCCAGCGTCTGTCTCACCACCCACAGCTCGTTCAGGCTTCTCGAAACACCTGCTCTCTGGTGATGGTGAGCGCCCGGTGACAGTGGGGAGTCCACATGGTCAGGAAAACACTGCTGCTCATTCATTCATGAGCCATGATCTTAGCGGAGGGTCAGAAGGCAGCAGAAGTGGAAGTGGGCTCAGAGTGTCCTTCAGAAATGCCAGCTGGAGAGTCGAGAAACCACGAGGGATGCCTGCTGGCTCTGCCCCTAGGAAGCAGGAATTAGAAACAGGAGTCTAAAGACCGATTATCAACGACAGACAAATGCTGTCTGCTGGCTACAGCCATGATGAGAAAAAGGAGGCTTTTCCCAAATAAGCAGCTGAATGTCAAACAAAGGCGAGATGGGGGGATGCATTGGTGAGAAACAGCTGCCCGGGAGTCCCGTAGCAGTTTGGCCACATCTGCATGATGTCATGGTTTCAGGTCCTTTTCTCAAGATCTAGGCTTCAGTCTCTAAGACAGAGCTCATTTCCTGCCACAGAAGAGGCAGTTCTTCAGAACACCTCCTGCCATTTCTATGGATTTCTTATCCGATCAAAATTTCTTTATGCTGAAGCTTTCTCTCATATCCTCCAGCTTGATCAGAAGGGATCATGTTTATGGATCAGTTACTCTGTTCTAGGCACTGCCCCAGATAGAACTACAATCATTTTTGAAATTGTGTATACCAATGTCCTCTTTCTTCCATCAGAGCACCCACTGCCCTGGAAAGGAAGCCTTGGGATAGTTATGTCAGAAACACAAAAAGAAAGGAGCAATGTCCAGCATTTGACTCCCTAAAGAGGCTCTCATTGCCCATCGTGAGCCAATAGTCTCTCTTTCCAATATGGAGAAAGACCAACAGATTGATTTATTAAAGGAATTGGCCCATATGATGACAGAGGCTAAGAACTCCCATAGTCTGCTATTTGCAAGCTGAAGCCCAAGAAAGCTGGTAGTGTATTTCAATCTGAGTCCAAAGGCCTGAGAAACAGGAATGTTGATGGTGAAAGTCTTGGTCTAAGTCTGAAGGCTCAAGAACCAGGAGCACCAAGGTCCAAGGGTAGAAGAAATTGGACATCCCAGCTTGGACAGAGAGTGCATATCTCTCCTTCCTCTGCCTTTTTTTTTTTTTTCTATTCAGGCTCTCAATAGATTGAGTGATGCTCATTTGTACTGGTGAGCATAGATCTCCTTATTCAGTGTACCAATTCAAATGCTAGCTTCTTACAGGAACATGGAGAGACCTGGAGATTATCATACTAAGTGAAATCGGAAAGAGACAAATACCATATCATTTATATGTGGAATCTAAAATATAATACAAATCAACATATCTACAAAGCAAAAACAGACTCACAGATATGGAGAATAGGCTTGTCATTGCCAAGGGGTTAGGAGTAGTAGGGGAGGAAAGGATCAGGAGTCTGGGATTAACAGAAGCAAACTACTATATATGGGGTGGATATACAATTGTTATAGCACAAGGAACTATATTCAATATCCTGTGACAACCATAATGGTAAAGAATATGAAAATATATAAATATATTTTTATATTTATATTCTTTTCATAATGGAACAGATATGCAAATATACATACATGTGTGTGTGTATATATATATATATATGAATATCTATATGGGCTTCCCTCGTGGCTCAGTGGTTAAGAATCTGCTTGCCAATGCAGGAGATGTGGGTTTGATCACTGGGTTGGGAAGAGCCCATGGAGAATGAAATGGCAACCTACTCAATATTCTTGTCTGGGAAATTAATCCAATGGACAGAGGAGCCTGGCTGACCATAGTCCATGGGCCGCAAAAGAAAATTAATACATTTTAAATCAAGTATACTTCAACACCACAGTTCAAAAGCATCAGTTCTTCTGCACTCAGCTTTCTTTATAGTCCAAATCTCACATCCATACATGACCACTGGAAAAACCATAGCCTTGACTAGATGGACCTTTGTTGACAAAGTAATGTCTCTGCTTTTCAATATGCTGTCTAGGTTGGTCATAACTTTCCTTCCAAGGAGTAAGCGTCTTTTAATTTCATGGCTGCAGCCACCATCTGCAGTGATTTTGGAGCACCCCAAAAATAAAGTCAGCCACTGTATGGATGTGAGAGTTGGACTATAAAGAAAGCTGAAGTTTAGCAACTGACAGAGAACTAATCTCAAAAATATACAAGCAACTCCTGCAGCTCAATTCCAGAAAAATAAACGACCCAATCAAAAAATGGGCCAAAGAACTAAATAGACATTTCTCCAAAGAAGACATACAGATGGCTAACAAAACATGAAAAGATGCTCAACATCACTCATTATCAGAGAAATGCAAATCAAAACCACTATGAGGTACCATTTCATGCCAGTCAGAATGGCTGCTATCCAAAAGTCTACAAGCAATAAATGCTGGAGAGGTGTGGAGAAAAGGGAACCCTCTTACACTGTTGGTGGGAATGCAAACTAGTACAGCCACTATGGAGAACAGTGTGGAGATTCCTTAAAAAGCTGGAAATGGAACTGCCTTATGACCCAGCAAGCCCACTGCTGGGCATACACACTGAGGAAACCAGAATTGAAAGAGACACGTGTACCCCAATGTTCATCGCAGCACTGTTTATAATAGCCAGGACATGGAAGCAACCTAGATGTCCATCAGCAGATGAATGGATAAGAAAGCTGTAGTACATATACACAATGGAGTATTACTCAGCCATTAAAAAGAATACATTTGAATCAGTTCTAATGAGGTGGATGAAACTGGAGCCTATTATACAGAGTGAAGTAAGCCAGAAAGAAAAACACCAGTACAGTATACTAATGCATATATATGGAATTTAGAAAGATAGTAATGATAACCCTGTGTGTGAGACAACAAAAGAGACACAAATGTATAAAACAGTGTTTTGGACTCTGTGGGAGAGGGAGAGGGTGGGATGATTTGGGAAAATGGCATTGAAACATGTATAATATCATATATGAAATGAATCGCCAGTCCAGGTTCAATGCAGGATACAGGATGCTTGGGGCTGGTGCACTGGCATGACCCAGAGGGATGGTATGAGGAGGGAGGTGGGAGGGGGGTTCAGGATGGGGAACACGTGTATACCCATGGTGGATTCATGTTGATGTATGGCAAAACCAATACAATATTGTAAAGTAATTAGCCTCCAATTAAAATAAATAAATTTATATTAAATAAATAAATAAAGTGAAGCAAAAGTCAAAAAAAAAAAAAAAAGAAGAAGAAGAAAGCTGAGCACAGAAGAACTGATGCTTTTGAACTGTGGTGTTGGAGAAGACTCTTGAGAGTCCCTTGGACTGCAAGGAGATCCAACCTGTCCATCCTAAAGGAAATTAGTCCTGAATATTCATTGGAAGGACTGATGCTGAAGCTGAAGCTCCAATACTTTGGCCACCTGATGCAAAGAGCTGACTCATTTGAAAAGACTCTGATGCTGGGAAAGATTGAGGGCAGGAGGAGAAGGGGATGACAGAGGATGAGATGGTTGGATGGCATCACCGACTCAATGGACATGGGTTTGGGTGGACTCCGGGAGCTGCTGATGGACAGGGAGGCCTGGTGTGCTGAAGTTCATGGGGTGGCAAAGAGTCAGACACGACTGAGCGACTGAACTGAACTGAACTGATACTTCAATAATTTTTTTTTTAATGCTAACTTCTAGGAAGACCTTCACAGACACACCCAGACACAATCTTTGACTAGCTATCTGAGCGTCATTTAGCTCAGTCAAGTTGACACACCAAGTTAATGACCACAATGGTCACCCTGCAGTGGACACCAGCACAGGACATGCAGAGCCAAGACATGAACCAGAAGCCCACCGTGTGGCCAGAAAGTACAGTGGGCAGCACATGGATGGAGACCACTTCTCCTTGGCTTTGAAACACCTGACCTCTCCATGAGGTCGGACACCACCTTCAAGAAGTGGAGGAGAAAGAGCCCTGGAGAGAGGAGAAAACCACCCCCTGAGGGCTTTGACTGTGACTGTTGGTCAAGACTGAGTTAACTGGGAAAGGGCTGTAAAACCAGGATCCCTTGAACTCCTGTCCCAGGCATCCCAGGGGTGGAAATATTGAGCACGATGAGATCAATTTAAAAAAAAAAAAAAAATGGAAGACTCTACACAGATCCCTCAGTCATCTGAAGTCTAGAGAGAAAATGTTAAATCTCCTGAATGCAAGGCTGGTCCAGGGTCTCTGGGGATCTCAGAGCAGCACCTGATGGGCAAGGCCAGAATCATGAGCCATTGATGCAAAGCCACTGCTTTTCACAGCAGCAGGCAATGCCCAGCTGGGGAAGGGAGCATTCGTATGTGCATGTCCTACAATCCTCTTACTGTGCTGGATATCCTGGAATGTTCTTTTTGTTTACTCATTTCTCCACGGCAAGCCCTGGAGTGGCATTTGGTCTAATGAAAGGGTGACAAGGACAAAGATTGTTAGACTCTAACATGGGAAGCTGCCCATTTGAAATATGACAGAAAGCTCTGTGGGCTCTGTGGGAGCAGAGAAGAGGGGAAACTCTTGCTGCCAAGTGAAAATTTGAGCATTTTGTGGCAGAAGGAACATTCCTAATGGCCCACGCACTGCATCCTGGCTACTTCAAGTGTGGGCCACCATCAGCATTCACTGGGAGCTAGGGAGAAATGCAGACCCCAGGTCCTGCCCCAGTCCTGCCAATTCAGAATCTGCATTCAGCACTCTGTGACAATGTAGAAGGGTGCGATGGGGTGGGAGGTGGGAAAGAGATTCAAGAGCGAGGGGACATATGTATACCTATGGCCAACTCATGTTGGCAAATAGCAGAAACCAACACAATATTGTAAAGCAATTATCCTCCAATTAAAAATAATTTTTTTTTTTTAAAGAAAGACTGCGTTTTAACAAGATCCTGGGGGATTCATATGCACGTTAGAGTTGGGGAAAACACAAGGTTGGCACTCTATTGTGAGGAGCCTGGAGACTCTGGGGCCCCTAAAGCCCTCCATGGTCTGGGAGGAAGCAGCTGACAGCCCACACACCCACCCCTCTCTGGGTTCCCAGAGCCTGAGCTGCGTCACAAACTTTCCAGGACATAATCAAACTGAGAGTCCCCTGAGGCATAAGTGCACAGACTGTGGAAATCAGATTTTCCTTTAAATCAAGCCTTACAAAGTGTTTAAAATAGAGTTAGAAATGCCAGAGAATCCCACCTGCTAAGGAAAATGATACAACACAGAGCCAAAGAAGAACTTGTCGGAGGGAGAAAGAGATCCAAATGCACATCTCAAGACAAAGAGAGAGAGAGAGAGAGAGACAGCATGAGCCATGGTGAGAAGCAGCTACTGGGAAGGAGGAATGAGAGGGAGAGAAATGGGACAGGAGGAGGTGATGGAGGGAGAGAGAAAGCCCGGGGAGTGGGGTGGAAAAAGAGGGTTGGGGAAGAAATGGATGGAGAGAGCTGAGGGGGTAGAGAGAGTTGAGAAGCAGAGATGGGGGAGAGAGGAGGGTGGGAGAAGGAAGATGGAGAAGAGTTGGATGTGCTTGGGAGAGAGACGTGATCTGGGGGAGATGAAAGCGGGAAAGAGAAAGGAGTGAGAGAGGAGAAAGGAGAGAGGAAGAAAGAAAGATGGAGATGTTAGGCTGGAGAAAGAGGAGGGAAAAATGAGAGGAGAGAGAGGATTCAAGTGAAATTGGAAATCAGAGGTGGAGAGGAAGAAGAAAATCACCAAAAGAACTTATTGGACCTGCTCTACTTGCTGGAGTCAATCAAGTAATGACACAGGGAGAAGCTGCCCTTGTGCAGAGCCTGGGGTGCTCTGTAAGGGGCCCTAACTCCCTTTCCAAGAGGTCTTCACCCCCTTTCCAGCCGCAGCCACCGCCCCAACCAGCAGGCGTCTTTCCCAGATACGCTTTGTGCACGCACACTCCCGTGCACTCCTGCCTTATCCCAGGGCAACTCTCAAGTGCTCTTCAAGACCTAATTTCAGTCCCAATTCCAGCACCTGTTCCTGGCCCAACTGGCTTCACACAGAATGAACTGTTCCATCCTTTACTCATCACAGTGATTCCACTCATCAGTTCCTTTACAGGACCACATTTCTCCCCAGCCAAGGTTCTTATCTGCATGTGTGTCTCCTCGAGCAGACCTTGAGCTCCTTGAGTACAAGGGACGATGTCTTATTCAGTTCTATAACCCCGTCTACCATATGCTTTGAACTACCACATGCTTTGTCAGAATTGGTACTCAATAAGTGTTGGAGATCAATCTTGAATATTCATTGGAAGGACTGATGCTGAAGCTGAACCTCCAATACTTTGGCCACCTGATGCGAAAACCTGACTCATTAGAAAAGACGCTGATGCCGGGAAAGACTGAAGGCAAGAGGAGAAGGGGACGACAGAGGATGAGATGGTTGGATGGCGTCACCTACTCAATGGACATGAGGCTGAGCAAACTTCTGGGAGATGGTGAAGGACAGGGAAGCCTGGTGTGCAGCAGTCCATGGGGTCACAGAGAGTTGGACACGGCTGAGTGACTGAACAACAACAAAAAAGTGTAGGTGGAATAATTTTATTCTTTCTGAGAGATATTGAAAGAAAATAATATCACAGCCTCAAAGAGAGTAGAATTTTCCTCCGTGCAAATGAGTATGAGGCCACAATCCAGATGCCATGAGACCAATATGTGATTTAAATAAGCATTTCCACTCTCCATCTCCATGCCAGTGGCAGACATCTCTAATCAATCAGGGCACTCTCCCACTGAGCCCAGATGTGACCTCAGAATCTTTCCCAACATAATTGTAACCCAGACACTGACAATTTACTGGAGTTAGCTTCTTGATTGCTATCACCCACATATTCAAAAGAACTAGCAAAACTGGTTCTGTTGGGTAAAAAAAAAAATGTTTTGTATGCAGTAAGCATTTATGAACATATGCAATATGCATGTTTAAAATAATTAGTGATAAAAGTTATTGGTTGTTGTGCAAAGTGCTTTCCATACATTTTCTCAGTTAATTGTCAGAAAAACCTCATGAGTTTGGGGGGGGTTTAAGATGGGGGCACACATGTGCACCCATGGCTGATTTGTGTTGATGTATGGCAAAAAGCATCACAATATTGTAAAGTAATTATCCTCCAATGAAAATAAATTAATTAATTAAAAAGAAAAAACTCATGAGTTTGGTACTACAATTACCCCCAATTTACAGACAAGAAAACTAAATTTCATGATTAGGTAGCTGTCCAGGTTAGTAAATAAAGTGGAAATTAAAGTCTTGTCTGAAGTCAAGATAAATGCAGTGAACAATTATGCTACAGTGGATGGAAGTCTTCAGTAGGAAAAACAATTAGTAAATTCAATGATCTCCTGTTCAAATTATTTCTGAGGTGGTTCTCATCATTGTTGTTAATCATTTCTTCATTTTTCCATCAATTTTTAAAGGTTGCATCAGAGAACCAGATCTAGTCATTCCTTCTGTGTGTCTACATCTTTAAAACCAGGTATAAGATTTCACCCATTTTATAAATCTGTTATCATAATAGTTACGACTTACTGAGAATTAGCCATGTGCCTGGTACAATGCTAATTAGACAATCCCCTCGTCTGTCCCTCGGTATTCATGTGTGTGTGCTAAGTTGCTTCAGTCATGTCTGACTCTCTGCAATCCTATGGACTATAGCCCACCAGGCTCCTCTGTCTGTGTCATTTCCCAGGCAAGAATACTGGAGTGGGTTGCCATTTCCTTCTCCGGAGGATCTTCCCGACCCAGGGATCAAATCCTGGTCTCCCTCCTTGCAGGCAGATTCTTTACTATCTGGGCCACCAGGGAAGCCCACCCCTCAGTATAATCCTCTGCAAAAGGCTAATTATAAGATGCAGAAACTGAGGTTTAGAGAGGATTCCAAATGTGCTTAAGACTGCACAGCTGGTAAGAGTCAGGATTTGAACTCAGGCCATCTGACTCCACATCCTACATCCCTCATCCCCACACAGAGCCTCCAACAGGTCTCAGTACAGCTCTTGCCCTAACACAGCTATAAACACGCAGGATAAAAAAGACATAACAAATTCCATGATGCCTATAAACTAGAGTTTATTTTTACTTCCTAGTAAAATTGTTCCCAGTGCTGACTTACTTAGCAAAACATTAGGGGTTTTTTTTTAATCCCATCTTTTTGCTGTCATTAAACTAACTGCCATTCTTTGTCTATAATTTTCAGATTTCCGTTTTCCACTTCAAATCTATCATGTAAGTCAATGTTGACAAAAAGCGAGCACAGGAGCTCCTGGAAGCGGGTCTCTTCCATCTGACGCTCTTTCTCCACCTGCCTGACAGCAGGAGCCATCACAGCCTGATCATTTCAGCTCCATGGTTCCTGCCATTCAGTTTCTGCAAAACTACCATCTTCTCCTCAACTGAAATATCACAGCTTTATTATTTGCAGGGAGATTCAGCTGGCCAGGGGAAGAAATTGGAGGTTGAAGTGTCTTGAGCAGAGGCAGAACTCTTGGGTGAGAATTTGCAGAGAGAGGAGGTTGGAGCTTCTGGACCGCCGCTTCATTCTAAACGCATCCTTTATTAGGTCACCAAATAAGGAAATGATGATGTCTCTTTTTACCTGGTATGCTGGGATGGCAGCCAATTGCTTCTTAGGCTCTGGTGATCTTGTGCAAAGAGACAATATATTAATAACAGACCAGCTAGATCCAAATCCAGCCTTGCTCTTTCCTCCTAGCTGTGTAACCTTGGAAGGTTGATCAACATCTCTTGGCTTCACGTTCCTCATCTGTAATATACGTATAAAGAACTTACTACAATGTTGAGAACTTACACTAGTTTCTGCCATGTGAATGTTAGCTATAAATATGAGGCACATTAACACATCAGGTTGGAGGAATATGTCTGATGTGTAGATATTGAAGGATTGATGAGACCTTATGTCTCCAGGGGAAGCAAAAGGACACTCCCCTCTACCACAGCAGCTTCAGAATGGGAGGACTCAAGGGTGCTTCATCCTCCCCACTCAGGACATAGCCCCCTTCCTGCCCTTTCCTTGTTCTCATCTCTTGCCTTGAATGACAAAGATGGGTAATAAAAGTATGTCAGTCACATCATAATAACAGTTTCCATTTTTTAATAGTCTATGCTGTGCCAAGCATTCAGATAGGCAATTACATGGATGCCTTCCTCCTCCTGACAAGCAGGCAGGGTGCACATTAGTATCTCCACTCACTGGAGAAGCACAAGGAAGTTAAGAATGATACACAGGGGCACAGGGGTGGAGCTGGAATTTGAACGTGGTTCTACAGTGGGGTTGCAAAGAGTCAGACATGACTGAGTGACCAACACACTTTCTGTCTGATTTCAGCTCCTGAGCTCCCCTTAGCAGGCACCCTCTGAAAGCAGAGCCTAAGACATGGGCACAGATGCAGGAAATATGCTTGGGAGGTGACTTAGGGGCCAGGAGAAGAGAGAGGAGAGAGTGTGATGGAGAAGGAGGGAGGGCAGCAGAGTGTCAGTGGAGCTGCTACCATGGTGAGCAAGCAGCGCACAGTCCTGCAAGGACCTTCCGAGAACACATGGAGACTGTTGCTCAGCCTCACTCCAGCAAGTGTGGACCTGGGGCGTTTCTCCCCCGATGCCTATTGGTTGAGGGCAGGTGTCCAGGGACACTACCTGCCGCATGCAGCCAGGTAACTTCTGCGTATGCACTGAGCTCCCTGGTCATAAAAAGCCAGAGGCTGGGAGAGGGGAGAGATAACCTGCAGTTTGTACCTGAGGTGAGAAACCTGGAGCATGCACACAGCTGGCCACATGTGAAATCAGGTGAGCCAAAGGGGTGCCTCTCCAGGCACCAAACGTGTATAAACAGTACTACCTCACACAGCCTCATTAGATTCCTGGATATGTCTGGACGGGAGTTTGCACTTTTTGAGGGGAAGGGGCTACTATAGGTTGAATGTATACACTCAAAATTCATATGTTGAAGCCTAATTTCCAGTGTCATATTAGGAGATGGGGCCCTATGGGTGGTGATGAGGTTATGTGGGTGGAGCCCTCATGAATGGGATTAGTGCCCTTATAAAAGGGACCCCAGAGAACTCCCTTGCCACGTGAGGACACAGAGAGAAAACAGCTGTCCTTGAACCAGAAAGTGAGCTCTCAGCAGACAGTGAATCTGCCAGGTGCCTTGATGCATGCATACTAAGTCGTTTTAGTTGGTACGACTCTGTGTGACCCCATGGACTGCAGCCCACCAGGCTCCTCTGTCCATGGGATTCTCCAAGCAAGAATACTGGAGTGGATTGCCATTTCCTTCTCCAGAGGATCTTCCTGACCCAGGGACAGAACTCAGGTCTCTTATGTCTCCTGCATTGACAGGCAGCTTCTTTACCACTAGCGCCACCTGGGAAGCCTAGGTGCATTGATACTGAGTCCAGTTTTCACTTTCCAGTCTCCAGAACAGTGAAATATGAATCCCTGTCATTTTTAAGCCCCCCAATCTGTAGTCTTGTTACATTGACCCAAAAGGACCCAAAATGACTTCCTTATAGCTCAGTTGGTAAAGAATCCACCTGCAATGCAGGAGACCCCGGTTTGATTCTTGGGTCAGGAAGATACCCTGGAGAAGGTATAGGCTACCCACTCCAGTATTCTTGGACTTCCCTTGTGGCTCAGCTGGTAAAGAATCTGCCTGCAATGTGGGAGACCTGGTTCGATCCCTGGGTTGGGAAGATTCCCTGGAGAAGGGAAAGGCTACCCATCCCAGTACTCTGGCCTGGAGAATTCCATGGACTATATAATCCATGGGGTCACAAAGAGTCGGACATGACTGAGTGACTTTCACTCACTCACTCAAAAGGACTAAGATGGGTACACGCATTTCTGTTGCTTCTCACTTGACCTGGGAGGAAGACAAGCAAGATGTTATCACCTAAACTTTTCAGCTGCTGAAATAAAGGAATCTAGATGAATATGTGGGCTTCCCTGGTGGCTCAGTTGGTAAAGAATCCATCTGCAATGTGGGAGATCTGGGTACAATCCCTGGGTTGGGAAGATCCCCTGGAGGAGGGCATGGCAACCCACTCCAGTATCCTTGCCTGGAGAATCCCCGCGGACACAGGAGCCTGGCAGGCTACAGTCCACGGGATTGCAAAGAGCTGGACACAACTGAGCAACTAAGCACACACACAAATGAAAACACAATCTTCTCTCATGTTAAACTACCAGGCTCCTAATTCTGCTCTGCCACACGCTTGCTCTATAACTTTGGGGAAATTATTTTAACATTCTACATTTCCATTTCCTATGTCCATTCTTCCAACAAGACATATCTACTGTGCAATAATGATCTATCTCTATGTGTCAGGCCTCATTCTAGGTACGAGGAATACTGTAGTGAACAAAACAGAACCCATCCACCCCAAAATCTCCACTCTCACTCACCTTACTTGCCACAGGGTGAAGACAGACAATACACATAAGAAATGAAGACAGTGTAAGAGACTGCAGATTAAAGGATGAAAGGGAGATATAGAAATGTGGGGTGAGGGGAGTGAGGAGGGGCATTCAGCATCGGGATGATTATCAGTTAGAGCCTTCCTGAGAAGGAGGTGTTTGCATCAAGATCTGACAGGGATGGAGGAGGAAGCATGTGGCTACCTGACAGAAGGGCTTTCCAGCCAGAGGAGACAGCAAGTGCAAAGGCCCCGGGGTGGAATCCCGCCAGTGTGTCCAGGAATATCAGGAGGGCTGTGTGATGAAGTGGGTTGAGTGGGAGGGGGGCATGTGAATAGGTGATGGAATCAGGCAGGAAAAGTGGGGAGTGGAACCCTGAGGACTTGGGATTTCACTTTAAGTGGGATGTGAAAGCATAGGAAAGTTGGGAGCAGAGAAGTGATGTGGTGTGACATATTTTTGTACCATCACTCTGGCTATGTGAAATATTAATAACCTCAGATGACACCTCAGATGCAGATAACACCACCCTTATGGCAGAAAGCAAAGAGTAACTGAAGAACCTCTTGATGAAAGTGAAAGAGGAGAGTGAAAAAGCTGGCTTGAAATTCAATTTTCAAAAAACAAAGATCATGGCATCCAGTCCCATCACTTCATGGCAAATAGATGGGGAAACAATGGAAACAGTGAGATACTTTATTTTCTTGGGCTCCAAAATCACTGCAGATGATGACTGCAGCCTTTAAATTAAAAGACGCTTGTTCCTTGGAAGAAAAGCTATAATAAACCTAGACAGCATATTAAAAAGCAGAGACACTGCTTTGCCATCAAAGGTCTGTCTAGTCAAAGCTATGGTTTTTCCAGTAGCCAGGTATGGATGTGAGAGTTGGACCATAAAGAAAGCTGAGCGCTGAAGAAGTGATGCTTTTGAACTGTGGTGTTGGAGAAGACTCTTGAGAGTCCCTTAGATTGCAAGGAGGTCAAACCAGTCAATCCTAAAGAAAATCAGTCCTGAATATTCATTGGAAGGACTGATGCTGAAGTTGAAGCTCCAGTACTCTGGCCACCTAATGCAAACAACTGACTCATTGGAAAAGACCCTGATGATGGGAAAGATTAAAGACAGGAGGAGAAGGGGATGACAGAGGATGAGATGGCTGATGGCATCACCGACTCGATGGACATGATTTTGAGCAAGCCCTGGGAGTTGATGATGGACAGGGAAGCCTGGCATGCTGCAGCCCGTGGTGTCGCAGAGTTGGCCATGCCTGAGTGACTGAACTGACTGAACTGAACTCTGATTGTGTGTTAAGAATAGGCTGAGGGGCCGGGGGAGAAACAAGGAGAGAGTCAGGAGGCCACTGAAGTGATGGGGGTGATCTATGATGGGGGCATGGGCTAGGGTGATGTCTATGCAGGTGGTGAGAAGTGGTAGATTTTGTAAAATATGCATAACACTTTCCAGACCTTAGACACACCATCTCATCCAATTTGCACAAAATTTGAATGAGTTCGTGATGATCACTGCCCATTTTTACAAAGAACAAGAAGCTGAGCACCTGACCAAGATCACATATCTGAAACATGGTCAGACCAAATCGAGGACACAGGTCTCAAGTCAATTCTTTAGAGTATTTTCCCCAATCCAGTAATTCTCCTGCTGCATTTCAGTCAATAAATTGTGTTGTCTGTAAAGACTCCACTTCTTGAAAATAGTGCTTCCTAAATGTTCCCCACCACCAGGCCCTCACTTCTAGAGCCAATCAGGAATTGAGAATTAAAAATGTTCTTGGCAGATCCAAAAACAAAAAAAAAGAAAGAGAGAAGCAGAGAAGGGTAGCCACTGAAAATTCCAGTGCTTTGCCTGCAGGGATCAATTCCTTAGGGTATTTTTCCCCTTTACTTGAGGTTGTAAGTGGAAACATAATTAAAAGTGTGACTTGATTCAGAGGGGCAGGGAGGATGTGACACTTTAAAAATATCACAGTGTCGGGCTTGGCAGTGATTCTGAGAAATGCCTCCCTGAGACTTTAGACATCTGCACACAGGATGATATGGAGGGAGACTTCAGCAAGACAGAACAGTACCATCCAACGTGTTATTATGTATACAGGTGGTGAAATGTACTGCTCCAGCCCTGACCTCCCCCTGTAGCTCTAAACTCGTATATTGAGCTGTGGACCTGCCTCTCCACTTGGATAGGAAATCAGCATTTCAAACCTGTAAGCCCCAAATGAGCCCCTAGTTCCCATCACCCCACCTGTGCCTTCTGATCTTTCCAAGTCAGTTAGCACACCCCCACCCACTCAGTGCCTCAAGCAAAAACTGAGCAGGAGTCCTTGACTTCTCTCTCTCCTCCTCCTCACCTCTAAGATCCAATGTCTCTTAACCACTTGCTGTTCTGCTTGCAGACTATGTCTCTACTCTTCCATTCTCTCCACCCCACTGATAATCTCGGTGTCACCATCTTAAGCATGAGTTTCGGCCACAGCCTCCTAGCCCTGCCCCCCTCCAATCCACACAGAGCCAGCGTTAGCTTTTTACAACATAAATGTAAACCTGAACAGATTTTTCAGCGTGTGCAGTGGCTTCTCATTATTCTTAGAATAAAAGACAAACTCTTAAAGATCTTGTGTGATCTGGCAGCTAACTTATTCTCTGCTAATACAGAGATTATATCCCATTTATCACAGTTTACCAGCCACCTGGCCTCTCTTCTGATCCTTTGATGCACAAAGTCCTTTCCCTCCTATGGGCTATGCAGACGTTTCCTCTGCCTAAAATGCTCTGAAAGTGAAAGTCACTTGACTCTTTGAGACCCCATGGACTGTAGCCTGCCAAGCTCCTCTGTCCATGGAATCCTCCAGGCCAGAACACTGGAGTGGGTAGCTGTTCCCTTCTCCAGGGGATCTTCCCAACCCAGGAATCCAACCCAGGTCTCCCGCATTGCAGGTGAATTCTTTACCATCTGAGCCACCAGGGCACTCTAGGGTCAGCTGTTTTCAAGACTGGTTCCTCCTGTTTATCCTTCAGCTCCCAGATCAAATACACTCTCCTTGGAAAGACCTTCTCTCGTGACCGTTTCTCAGACTTTCTCAACCTCGGTTCTGTTGTCATCTGGGGCCAGGTCTCTATCTGTTGTGGGGACTGTCTCGTGCATGGTGGGAGGCTTAGCAATATCCCTGGCTTCGACCCTCCAGATGCCCTTAGCACCTCCCTCCAAGTCATGACTACCAAAAATATCTCAAGTTATTGCCAAATGTACCCTGGGGAGGGGATGAAACAAGTCATCTACTGTTAAGAACCATTTCCCATCTAGAGTTTCCCTGACAGCTGTGTTTTATCTCTTAGCCCTTTTGGCTTTTTTTTTTCTCCCCCATATATTTCACATTCACTGCAGTTAGCTTTTGTATTTTTATATGTTCTCATGTTGCCCTCAAGAATGTCATCTCCAAGAATGAAAGAACTTTGACTATTTTATTTATAGTCTGAACTCCCAGAACCTAGAAAAGTGGAAACTGTGTGACAGATCTCCCCTGAATGAACAAAGAGCAGTTGATGTTCTTTAAATGCCTACTGTGAGCTGAGCTCTGTGCTAAGTGCTGCTCGTGTGTGAGCTTATTTTAACACAGCTAATGAGATCGGTAATACTGTTATTCCTACTTTCGGGTGTGGAAAAGAGGGATTCAGAGAGATCAAGTCATGAAGCAAATAAGGATCAGAACCAGAATACAAATCCCTGAGTTTGCTTAAGTGCTGGGCTCTATTGCCTTCCTGTCTCCATTGATGAAAATAGCAACCATACAGTCTTCCGAGCTGAAGATTTTTGTTTTGTTCTTTTAATTTTTATTGGAATGTAATTGATTCACAATGCTGTGTTAATTTCTGCTGTACAGCAAAGTGAATCAGTTACACATATACATATACCCACTCTTTAGTAGATTCTGTTCCCATATAGGTCATTACAGAGTATCGACAACAGTCCTCTATGCTATACAGCAAGTCCTTAGTGGTTATCTATTTTATATATAGTAGTGTGTATATGTCACCAATCTCCCAATTTATTCCTCCCCCTACCTTTTCCCCACGGGTAACCATAACTTTGTTATCTACATCTGTGACTCTATTTCTCAAACTGGAAGTTTTTTTTTTTTTAACTTTACAATATTGTATTGGTTTTGCCATATATCAACATGAATCCGCCACAGGTATACACATGTTCCCCATCCTGAACCCTCCTCCATCCTCCCTCCCTGTACCATCCCTCTGGGTAGTCCCAGTGCAGCAGCCCCAAGCATCCAGTATCGTGCATCCAACCTGGACTGGCGACTCGTTTCATTTATACCCCAGTATACAAGACAGCAAAAGAGACACTGATGTATAGAACAGTCTTTTGATTTGGGAGAATGGCATTGAAACTGGAAGTTTTGAATAATCATTCTTGACTCTTCCTTCCTTTCTGGGTCCTATCAACCCTTCGATCCCATTAATTAGACCTCATAATGCTGCTTATACTCAGCTCCTCCTCTCCTTCCTGTTGCCATCAAATTCAATAGGGGCCTCATCAATTCACAGCTGGTACTGGGAAGAGCCTCATAAATCTGGCCTCTACACTGCCAGCCTCTACCCACTCTTTATCACTTCTATATGGCACCAGCGTTCACATCTCCATCAGCTCAGGTCATGCTCTGGCTTTGAAAATGTGTGTTGACTCCCTAGTACCTAGAAGACAAAGTCCAAACTATTTAATGTGACCTTGGGTAATTTATTGATCCCTCAGAACTTCAATTTCCCATCTATAAGAATGGGGAAAAGAAAATAACCTTTTCAGAAATATTTTAAGATTCAGTGGGACAAGACAGGTGATCACTTATAGTGAAAGTGAAGTTGCTCAGTCGTGTCCAACTCTTTGCGACCCCGTAGACTGTAGCCCCCCAGGCTCCTCTGTCCATGGGATTCTCCAGGCAAGAATACTGGAGTGGGTTGCCATTTCCTTCTCCAGATCACTTATAATGGATACTCAATAACGTTGATTTCCTTTCCTTTCTTCATTATTCAGATGTAATCCGAACCCAATCTACTTCTTCAGCTTCATCTCCAGTCAGTCTCCCCACTTATTCTCCTCTTCCTTGTGAGTTCCTATTTGTCCCTCAACTCACAGCTCAAAAAACTTGTTCAAAAGTTCACAATTCAAAAACTCATGGTTCAAAGTGGGCTTCCCTGATAGCTCAGTTGGTAAAGAATCCGCCTGCAATGCAGGAGACCCTGGTTCGATTCCTGGGTTGGTGGGATCCCCTAGAGAAGGGAAGGGCTACCCACTCCAGTATTCTGGCCTGAAGAATTCCATGGACTCTATAGTCCATGGAGTCGCAAAGAGTCAGACGTGACTGAAAGAATTTCACTTCTTTTCACAGTTCAAATGTCTCTGACACAGTCACATCTCCCCCACTGTCTCTGGCAGAGTTGATGATGCCAGGTCTGGAGTCTCAGATCTCTACTCTAGCATTTGACATGGTGTCCTTTAAACACTGAGTCATCATTATTTGTCTACACATCGTCCTTCTCTATTAGACCAGGACAGGAATCTGCATTTCTGGATGCTTCAGTTCAGTTCAGTCAGTTCAGTCGCTCAGTCGGGTCCGACTCTTTGTGACCCCATGAATTGCAGCACGCCAGGCCTCCTTGTCCATCACCAACTCCTGGAGTTCACTCAGACTCACATCCATCGAGTCAGTGATGCCATCCAGCCATCTCATCCTCTGTCGTCCCCTTCTCCTCCTGCCCACAATTCCTCTCAGCATCAAAGTCTTTTCCAATAAGTCAACTCTTCACATGAGGTGGCCAAAGTACTGGAGTTTCAGCTTTAGCATCATTTCTTCCAAAGAAATCCCAGGGCTGATCTCCTTCAGAATGGACTGGTTGGATGTCCCTGCAGTTAAGGGACCCTCAAGAGTCTTCTCCAACACCACAGTTCAAAAGCATCAATTCTTCAGTGCTCAGCCTTCTTCACAGTCCAACTCTCACATCCATACATGACCACAGGAAAAACCATAGCCTCGACTAGACAGACCTTTGTTGGCAGAGTAATGTCTCTGCTTTTGAATATGCTATCTAGGTTGGTCATAACTTTCCTTCCAAGGAGTAAGCGTCTTTTAATTTCATGGCTGCAGCCACCATCTGCAGTGATTTTGGAGCCCCCCAAAAATAAAGTCTGACACTGTTTCCACTGTTTCCCCATCTATTTCCCATGAAGTGATGGGACCGGATGCCATGATCTTTGTTTTCTGAATGTTGAGCTTTAAGCCAACTTTTTCACTCTCCACTTTCACTTTCATCAAGAGGCTTTTGAGTTCCTCTTCACTTTCTGCCATAAGGGTGGTGTCATCTGCATATCTGAGGTTATTGATATTTCTCCCGGCAATCTTGATTCCAGCTTGTGTTTCTTCCAGTCCAGTGTTTCTCATCATGTACTCTGCATAGAAGTTAAATAAGCAGGATGACAATATACAGCCTTGACGTACTCCTTTTCCTATTTGGAACCAGTCTGTTGTTCCATGTCCAGTTCTAACTGTTGCTTCCTGACCTGCATACAAATTTCTCAAGAGGCAGGTCAGGTGGTCTGGTGTTCCCATCTCTTTCAGAATTTTCCACAGTTTATTGTGATCCACACAGTCAAAGGCTTTGGCATAGTCCATAAAGCAGAAATAGATGTTTTTCTGGAACTCTCTTGCTTTTTCCATGATCCAGTGGATGCTGGCAATTTGATCTCTGGTTCTTCTGCCTTTTCTAAAACCAGCTTGAACATCTGGAAGTTCATGGTTCATGTATTGCTAAAGCCTGGCTTGGAGAATTTTGAGCATTACTTTAATAGCATGTGAGATGAGTGCAATTGTGCGTAGTTTGAGCATTCTTTGGCATTGCCTTTCTTTGGGATTGGAATGAAAACTGACCTTTTCCAGTCCTGTGGCCACTGCTGAGTTTTCCAAATTTGCTGGCATATTGAGTGCAGCACTTTCACAGCATCATCTTTCAGGATTTGGAATAGGTCAAGTGGAATTCCATCACCTCCACTAGCTTTGTTCATAGTGATGCTTTCTAAGGCCCACTTGACTTCACATTCCAGGATGTCTGCCTCTAGGTAAGTGATCACACCATTGTGATTATCTGGGTCATGAAGATTTTTTTTGCACAGTTCTTCTGTGTATTCTTGCCACCTCTTCTTAGTATCTTCTGCTTCTGTTAGGTCCATACAATTTCTGTCCTTTATCGAGCCCATCTTTGCATGAAATGTTCCCTTGGTATCTCTAATTTTCTTGAAGAGACCTCTACTCTTTCCCATTCTGTTGTTTTCCTCGATTTCTTTGCATTGATCACTGAGGAAGGCTTTCTTATTTCTTCTTGCTATTCTCTGGAACTCTGCATTCAGATGCTTATATCTTTCTTTTTCTCCTTTGCTTTTCACTTCTCTTCTTTTCACAGCTATTTGTAAGTCCTCCTCAGACAGCCATTTTGCTTTTTTGCATTTCTTTTCCATGGGGATGGTCTTGATCCCTGTCTCCTGTACAATGTTACAAACCTCCGTGCATAGTTAATCAGGCACTCTAACTATCAGATCTAGGCCCTTAAATCTATTTCTCACTTCCACTGTATAATCATAAGGGATTTGATTTAGATCATACCTGAATGGTCTAGTGGTTTTCCCTACTTCCTTCAATTTCAATCTGCATTTAGTAATAAGAAGTTCATGATCTGATCCACAGTCAGCTCCTGGTCTTGTTTTTGTTGACTGTATAGAGCTTCTCCTTCTTTGGCTGCAAAGAATATAATCAATCTGATTTCGGTGTTGACCATCTGGTGATGTCCATGTGTAGAGTCTTCTCTCCTGTTGCTGGAAGAGGGTGTTTGCTATGGCCAGTGCTTTCTCTTGGCAAAACTCTATTAGTCTTTGCCCAGCTTCATTCTGTATTCTAAGGCCAAATTTGCCTGTTACTCCAGGTGTTTCTTGACTTCCCACTTTTGCATTCCAGTCCCCTATAATGAAAAGGACATCTTTTTTGGATGTTAGTTCTAAAAGGTCTTGTAGGTCTTCATAGAACCGTTCAACTTCAGCTTCTTCAGCGTTACTGGTTGGGGCATAGACTTAGATTCTGGATGCTTAGCACTAAGTAAATTGAAGAAGGAAATGGCAACCCACTTCAGTGTTCTTGCCTGGAGAATCCCAGGGATGGGGGAGCCTGGTGGGTTGCCATCTATGGGGTCGCACAGAGTCAGACACGACTGAAGAGACTTAGCAGCAGCAGTAGGAGCACTAAGTAATGGGCCAAGCACATAGTGACTACTCAACACTTTACATGTAGGAAGATAGGAACACAATTCTAGAATCACACAGACCTGGGAATCAATGCTAACACTGCCCCAAATTTGCTGGATAATCTTAAGGAATTTATGATTACTTTCTGAACCCTGTTTTTTTTCTCTCTCTCTCTCTTAAGAAATAGAGATTGTTAAATATTCCTTAAAGGATATAGTAAATAATTAACATAAAATATCTAGCATAGGCCTACACATGGTTATCATTCAATAATGGTATGATATTATTCCTACCCAAATTTATTTGCTAATTACTATATTCAAGTAAATTAGAGTATACTAATATTCCAGGGAATTAAGGAAGCTAAAATATTGATACTTGAAACAACTTGGAAATAGCATAAATTTTATACTTTTAAAGAGTATAAATTTTGTACTTTCTGCAAAAGTATGGAAATTGCATAATATAAGCCTCATTAAGGCCCCAAACAATAGTTGTTACATAGTGGTAGGAAGCTGGTCTGGAAAAGTCAGGAAATACTTCCTGGAAGCAGTGGCATGATAAATAACCTTCAAAGATAGCCACCACTGATTCCTTCCCTTCTTGTTTTTACACGCTGCTCTATGCACCAAGACATGAAACCATTTCTACTCCCAGTAAATCTAGGCTCCCTAGTGACTTATCAACAGAATGAAAATGGAACTAACTCTTATGAGACCTGGCTGCTGCTGCTGCTAAGTCGCTTCAGTCGTGTCTGACTCTGTGTAATCCCATAGATAGCAGCCCACTAGGCTCCCCTGTCCCTGGGATTCTCCATGCAAAAACACTGGAGTGGGTTGCCATTTCCTTCTCCAATGCATGAAAGTGAAAAGTGAAAGTGAAGTCGCTCAGTCATGTCCGACTCTTCGTGACCCCATGGACTACAACCTACCAGGCTCCTCCACCCATGGGATTTTCCAGGCAAGAGTACTGGAGTGGATTGCCTTTCCTTCTCCGATGAGGCCTGGCAGCTTCCACTTTTGTCTTGGAATCAGCCACCATGATACAAGGTTCTTGACCAGGACTACTGAATTATGAGAAATAACACAGACAGAAAGATTCGTGTGAAGGAGAACTGAAGTACCCAGAAATGTGAGGGAAGTTTCTTGAACCTTTGATCCTGGCCCAGGCAGCCAAGAGGGTATCTGAGTGAAAGACATCAACCAACACCAATGGAGAAAAGAACCACCCTGCTGACCCTTGTCTCAATTCCAAATTCATAGAGGCATGAAAAATAATAAGCTATTATTGATTTAAACCACTAAATTTGGGGACTCTTTGTTGGAAAGCAATAGATAAAAGAAAGAGGTGGGAATTTGAATGTATGTAGGCCTGACATGAAGGGGCGGACATAGTGAGAAAGGCCTTCCAAATAGGGAAATTGAGTGTACTGTTTGGATTAATCTAATGACTGCCCCCAGGCTTCCCTGGTGGCACTAGTGGTAGAGAATCCATCTACCAATGCAGGGGATGCAAAAGGAGTGGGTTTGATCCCTGAGTCAGGAAGAGCCCCTGGAGTAGAAAATGGCAACCTTCTCCAGTATTCTTGCCTGGGAAGTTTCATGGACAGAGGAGCCTGGCAAGCTACAGTTCATGGCAGAGAGTTGAACACAACTGAGCAACTAAGCCCAGCATGTAGCAATGACTGATCCAGGCTTACATTTCAGCTTCTCAACCCACAGCTTCCCATCTGTGACTCTCCAAGCAGGCTGACTACCCCTCAGGCTTTCTTTCAACTCCCAGCCTTTGGACCTGCTCTTCCCACGGCTTCACTATTTCTAGTCCTTTTTCAGCCCCATTTTAGGCCTCAAATGTTGTTTCTTTAGGTTAGCCTTCTTTTGCTGTGTCCACAAGTCCAACATGTATCACAGTGTTGTTCTTGTTAGACTAATGACCTCATTTTTTACAAGATCATTAATTAATTGAGAGAAGGGAAAGTGTTTTCTGTAGAATGCAAACTAATTGATGAGGAAGGAATAAAAGAATTGAAAATTATCATTGGCAACCATCACTGTAATAACTGATTCAGGCATAAATCACCAACAGATACTAAAAGGAGTGGGTATAAGTTTGATAAGGTACAGGATACTTGCATAGCCTCAGAGTATATACCCTAAAATTCTTTATTACTTACAAAGGCATAAAAGTAATTCTATAATGGAGAAACCTTTAATCAAGTGATCAAAGTTAATTCCAACTATGATGGAACAAACCAACGTCATACACTTACTGAATTATTACTGAGAAGGACACAATATCCCTTGTGTAATAATCTGGCAAAAATGTATAACCTGAATCTAATCAGGAGACAGCTGATAGACCAAACTTTATGGACATTCTTAACAGTTTTCAAAACATACTAATATTCTAAAGACAAAGAAAGACTGAGGCAACATTCCAGAGTAAAGACAGAGTCATGAAAACTAACTGCAATGCATGATCCTGGATTGAATCCTGAGCCTGAA
Source organism: Bubalus kerabau (assembly GCF_029407905.1). Lineage (NCBI taxonomy): Eukaryota > Metazoa > Chordata > Mammalia > Artiodactyla > Bovidae > Bubalus > Bubalus kerabau. Next base: position 16,907,643 of record NC_073646.1, read on the forward strand.
GAAATACGCTCTAAAGGGCACTATAGGAACATTTGGTGAAAGTGTAATAAAGTCTATAGATTAGATAATTATATTGTGTAAATACTGAATTTTTCCTTATTTTGATTACTGTACTGCGACTTAAAAGATGGTTTTTGACAAAAACAAAAAAGCATTTCATGGTAAATGGGGCATGATATATTAAACAAAATGTTTTAATAACACTATATATATATGCACATGTAGAGAGAAAACAATAAAGCAAATGTGGAAAATTAACAGTTGATAAAAACAAGTGAAGAGTATACATAGTTTGTACTAGTTTTGTAACTTACCTATAAGTTTAAAATTATTTCAAACAGAAGCATTGGAAAAATAAAATATAATATCAGATATTTGGTAGATAAAATACAATATCATACAGCTACACAACCACCAAATTGGCTACAATGAAAAAGATGGACAATATTAAGAGTTGGTAAGGAGGAGGTAAGAGAAACCCAAGTAAGACGGTAGGTGCTGCGAGAGGGCATCAGAGGGCAGACACACTGAAACCATAATCACAGAAAACTAGCCAATCTGATCACACGGACCACAGCCTTGTCTAACTCAATGAAACTAAGCCATGCCCGTGGGGCCACCCAAGACGGGCGGGTCATGGTGGAGAGGTCTGACAGAATGTGGTCCACTGGAGAAGGGAATGGCAAACCACTTCAGTATTCTTGCCTAGAGAACCCCATGAACAGTATGAAAAGGCAAAATGATAGGATACTGAAAGAGGAACTCCCCAGGTCAGTAGGTGCCCAATGTGCTACTGAAGATCAGTGGAGAAATAACTCCAGAAAGAATGAAGGGATGGAGCCAAAGCAAGAACAATACCCAGTTGTGGATGTGACTGGTGATAGAACCAAGGTCCAATGCTGTAAAGAGCAATATTGCATAGGAACCTGGAATGTCAGGTCCATGAATCAAGGCAAATTGGAAGTGGTCAAACAAGAGATGGCAAGAGTGAATGTTGACTTTCCAGGAATCAGAGAACAAAATGGACTGGAATGGGAGAATTTAACTCAGATGACCATTATATCTACTACTGTGGGCAGAAATCTCTTAGAAGAAATGGAGTAGCCATCGTGGTCAACAAAAGAGTCCAAAATGCAGTACTTGGATGCAATCTCAAAAATGACAGAATGATCTCTGTTCATTTCCAAGGCAAACCATTCAATATCACGGTGATCCAAGCCTATTCCCCAAACCAGTAACACTGAAGAAGCTGAAGTTGAACGGTTCTATGAAGACCTACAAGACCTTTTAGAACTAACACCCAAAAAAGATGTCCTCTTCATTATAGGGGACTGGAATGCAAAAGTAGGAAGTCAAGAAACACCTGGAGTAACAGGCAAATTTGGCCTTGGAATACAGAATGAAAGGGCAAAGGCTAATAGAGTTTTGCCAAGAGAATGCACTGGTCATAACAAACACCCTCTTCCAACAACACGAGAGAAGGCTCTACACATGGACATCACCAGATGGTCAACACTGAAATCAGATTGATTATATTCTTTGCAGCCAAAGATGGAGAAGCTCTATACAGTCAGCAAAAACAAGACCAGGAGCTGTCTGTGGCTCAGATCACGAACTCCTTATTGCCAAATTTAGACTTAAATTGAAGAAAGTAGGGAAAACCACTAGACCATTCAGGTATGACCTAAATCAAATCCCTTATGATTATACAGTAGAAGTGAGAAATAGATTTAAGGGCCTAGGTCTGATAGAGTACGTGATGAACTATGGACGCAGATTCATGACATTGTACAGGAGGCAGGGATCAAGACAATCCCCATGGAAAAGAAATGCAAAAAAGCAAAATGGCTGTCTGAGGAGGCCTTACAAATAGCTGTGAAAAGAAGAGAAGCAAAAAGCAAAGGAGAAAAGGAAAGATATTCCCATTTGAATGCAGAGTTCCAAAGAATAGGAAGGAGAGATAAGAAAGCCTTCCTCGGCAATTAATGCAAAGGAATAGAGGAAAACAACAGAATGGGAAAGACTACAGATCTCTTCAAGAAAATTAGAGACACCAAGGGAACATTTCATGCAAAGATGGGCTCGATAAAGGACAGAAATGGTATGGACCTAACAGAAGCAGAAGATATTAAGAAGAGGTGGCAAGAATACACAGAAGAACTGTACAAAAAAGATCTTCCTGACCCAGATAATCACAATGGTGTGATCACTGACCTAGAGGCAGACATCCTGGAATATGAAGTCAAGTGGGCCTTAGAAAGCATCACTATGAACAAAGCTAGTGGAGGTGATGGAATTCCACTTGACCTATTTCACATCCTGAAAGATGATGCTGTGAAAGTGCAGCACTCAATATGCCAGCAAATTTGGAAAACTCAGCAGTGGCCACAGGACTGGAACAGGTCAGTTTTCATTCCAATCCCAAAGAACGTCAATGCCAATGAATGCTCAAACTACCACACAATTGCACTCATCTCACACACTAGTAAAGTAATGCTCAAATTTCTCCAAGCCAGGCTTTAGCAATACATGAATGGTGAACTTCCAGATGTTCAAGCTGGTTCTAAAAAAGGCAGAGGAACCAGAGATCAAATTGCCAGCATCCGCTGGATCATGAAAAAAGCAAGAGAGTTCCAGAAAAACATCTATTTCTGCTTTATTGACTGTGCCAAACCCTTTAACTGCATGGATCACAATAAACTGTGGAAAATTCTGAAAGAGATGGGAACACCAGACCACTTCACCTGCCTCTTGAGAAACCTATATGCAGGTCAGGAAGCAACAGTTAGAACTGGACATGGAACAACAGACTGGTTCCAAATAGGAAAAGGAGTACATCAAGGCTGTATATTGTCACCCTGTTTATTTAACTTCTATGCAGAGTACATCATGAGAAACGCTGGACTGCAAGAAGCACAAGCTGGAATCAAGATTGCCGGGAGAAATATCAATAACCTCAGATATGCAGATGACACCACCGTTATGGCAGAAAGTGAAGTGAAGTCGCTCAGTCATGTCTGACTCTTTGCAACCCCATGGACTACAGCCTACCAGGCTCCTCCATCCATGGAATTTTCGAGGCAAGAGTTCTAGAGTGTGTTGCCATTTCCTTCTTCAGGGGATCTTCCTGACCCAGGGATCAAACCCGGGTCTCCTGCATTGCAGGCAGATGCTTTACCATCTGAGCCACCAAAAACCCTCTTGATGAAACTGAAAATGGAGAGTGAGAAAGTTGACTTAAAGCTCAACATTCAGAAAACGAAGATCATGGCATCTGGTCCCACCACTTCATGGGAAATAGATGGGGAAACAGTGTCAGACTTTACTTTGGGGGGCTCCAAAATCACTGCAGATGGTGATTGCAGCCATGAAATTAAAAGACACTTACTCCTTGGAAGAAAAGTTATGACCAACCTAGACAGCATATTGAAAAGCAGAGACATTTCTTTGCCAACAAAGGTCCATCTAGTCAAGGCTATGGTTTTTCCAGTGGTCATGTATGGCTGTGAGAGTTGGATTGTGAAGAAGGCTGAGCACCGAAGAATTGATGCTTTTGAACTGTGGTGTTGGAGAAGACTCTTGAGAGTCCCTTGGACTGCAAGGAGATCCATCCCGTCCATTCTGAAGGAGATCAGCCCTGGAATTTCTTTGGAAGGAATGATGCTAAAGCTGAAGCTCCCATACTTTGGCCACCTCATGCAAAGAGTTGACTCATTGGAAAAGACTCTGATGCTGGGAGGGATTGGGGGCAGGAGGAGAAGGGGACGACAGAGGATGAGATGGCTGGATGGCATCACTGACTCGATGGACGTGAGTCTCAGTGAATTCTGGGAGTTGGTGATGGACAGGGAGGCCTGGTGCACCTCAGTCCATGGGGTCGAAAAGAGTCGGACACACTTGAGCGACTGAACTGAACTGAACTGAAGGATATTGAGCTACTGCAACTTGCTTATGTTATTGGAATGGAATGCAAATTGTTACAACCACTTCAGAAAACTATTTGATTGGCAATGGCAACCCACTCCAGTATTCTTGCCTAGAGAATCCCAGGGATGGGGGAGCCTGTTGGGCTGCTGTCTATGGGGTCGCACAGAGTCAGACACAACTGAAGTGACTTAGCAGCAGCAGTAGCAGCAGTTGAAATTTAAAATAGCCATACTATGTCTCAACAATTTCATGCTGAAATATAGGTCTATAAAAATGCACATAGGGCTTCCCTGGAGTCTCAGTGGTAAAGAATCCACTTGCCAACACAGGAGACACAGGTTTGATCTCTGGTCTGTGAAGATACCACATGCTGCAGGGCAACTAAGCCCATGTGCCACAACTACTGAGCCTGTGCTCTAGAGTGTGGGAGCCGCAACTACTGAGTCCGCATGTCACAACTACTGAAACCTGAAAGTTCTAGAGTCTGTGCTCTGCAATAAAAGAAGCCATCACAATGAGAAACCCATGTACTGTAAATAGAGAGTAGTCCTTTGCTCACTGCAACTAAAGAAGAGCCTGCTCAGAAGACATCAGATCAGATCAGTCGTGTCCAACTCTTTGCGACCCCATGAATCGCAGCACACCAGGCCTCCCTGTCCATCACCAACTCCCAGAGTTCACTCAGACTCATGTCCATTGAATCGTTGATGCCATCCAGCCATCTCATCCTCTGTCATCCCCTTCTCCTCCTGCCCCCAATCCCTCCCAGCATCAAGGTCTTTTCCAATGAGTCAACTCCTCACATGAGGTGGCCAAAGTACTGGAGTTTCAGCTTTAGCATCATTCCTTCCAAAGAAATCCCAGGGCTGATCTCCTTCAGAATGGACGGGATGGATCTTCTTGCAGTCCAAGGGACTCTCAAGAGTCTTCTCCAACACCACAGTTCAAAAGCATCAATTCTTCGGTGCTCAGCCTTCTTCACAATCCAACTCTCACATCCATACATGACCACAGGAAAAACCATAGCCTTGACTAGAAGGACCTTTGTTGGCAAAGTAATGTCTCTGCTTTTGAATATGCTATCTAGGTTGGTCATAACTTTCCTTCCAAGGAGTAAGCGTCTTTTAATTTCATGGCTGCAGTCACCATCTGTAGTGATTTTGGAGCCCATAAAAATAAAGTCTGACATTGTTTCCACTGTTTTCCCATCTATTTCCCATGAAGTGGTGGGACCAGATGCCATGATCTTCGTTTTCTGAATGTTGAGCTTTAAGCCAACTTTTTCACTCTCCACTTTCACTTTCATCAAGAGGCTTTTGAGTTCCTCTTCACTTTCTGCCATAAGGGTGGTGTCATCTGCATATCTGAGGTTATTGATATTTCTCCCAGCAATCTTGATTCCAGCTTGTGCTTCTTCCAGTCCAGCATTTCTCATGATGTACTCTGCATATAAGCAGAAGATATTAAGAAGCGATGGCAAGAATACACAGAAGAACTGTACAAAAAAATCTTCATGACCCAGATAATCACAATGGTGTGATCACTCACCTAGAGCCAGACATCCTGGAATGTGAAGTCAAGTGGGCCTTAGAAAGCATCACTATGAACAAAGCTAGTGGAGGTGATGGAATTCCACTTGACCTATTCCAAATCCTGAAAGATGATGCTGTAAAAGTGCTGCACTCAATATGCCAGCACATTTGGAAAACTCAGCAGTGGCCACAGGACCGGAAAAGGTCAGTTTTCATTCCAATCCCAAAGAAAGGCAATGCCAAAGAATGCTCAAACTACCACACAATTGCACTCATCCCACACGCTAGTAAAGTAATGCTCAAAATTCTCCAAGCCAGGCTTCAGCAATATGTGAACCGTGAACTTCCAGATGTTCAAGCTGGTTTTAGAAAAGGCAGAGGAACCAGAGATCAAATTGCCAGCATCCACTGGATCATGGAAAAAGCAAGAGAGTTCCAGAAAAACATCTATTTCTGCTTTATGGACTATGCCAAAGCCTTTGACTGTGTGGATCACAATAAACTGTGGAAAATTCTGAAAGAGATGGGAATACCAGAACACCTGATCTGCCTCTTAAGAAATTTGTATGCAGGTCAGGAAACAACAGTTAGAACTGGACATGGAACAACAGACTGGTTCCAAATAGGAAAAGGAGTACATCAAGGCTGTATATTGTCACCCTGTTTATTTAACTTATATGCTCAGAAGACATAAATAGACATTTTTCCAAATAAGACATACAAATGGCTAATAGGCACATAAAAAGATATTCAACATCACTAATTATTCAGTTCAGTTCAGTTCAGTTGCTCAGTCGTGTCCAACTCTTCGTGACCCCATGAATCGCAGCACGCCGGGCCCCCCTGTCCATCACCAACTCCTGGAGTTCACTCAAACTCATGTCTATCGAGTCGGTGATACCATCCAGCCATCTCATCCTCTGTCATCCCCTTTTCCTCCTGCCCCCAATCCCTCCCAGAATCAGAGTCTTTTCCATTGAGTCAACTCTTCACATGAGGTGGCCAAAGTACTGGAGTTTCAGTTTAGCATCATTCCTTCCAATGAACACCCAGGGCTGATCTCCTTCAGAATGGACTGGTTGGATCTCCTTGTAGTCCAAGGGACTCTCAAGAGTCTTCTCCAACACTACAGAGTAAAAGCATCAATTCTTCGGCGCTCAGCCTTCTTCACAGTCCAACTCTCGCATCCATACATGACCACTGGAAAAACCATAGCCTTGACTAGATGGACCTTTGTTGGCAAAGTAATGTCTCTGCTTTTGAATATGCTATCTAGGTTGGTCATAACTTTTCTTACTCAGCCACTGAAAAGAATGAAATAATACCATTTGCAGCAACATGGATGGGCCTGGAGATTGTCATATTGAGTGAAGTAAAGTCAGACAGAGAAGAAATATTGTATGATATCCTTTATATGTTGAATATAAAAAGAAATGATACAAATGAACTTACAAATCTGAAACAGACTCACAAATTTAGAGAATGAATTTATGGTTGCCAGGGGAAGGACTGGGGGAAGGGATAGTTAGGGAGTTTGGGATAGACATGTACCCATGGCTATATTTAAAATGGATAACTGACAAGAGCCTATTGTATAGCACATGGAACTCTGCTCATTGTTGTATGGCAGCTTGGATGGGAGGGGAGTTTGAAGGAGAATGGATACATGTATACATATGGCTGAGTCCCTTGGCTATTCACCTGAAACTATCACAACATTATTTATTAATTGGCTATATCCCAATACAAAATGATTTTTAAAGTCTGCTCAACAACAAAGACCCAGCACAGCCAAATAAAATAAATAAATATTTTTAAATCCACCTATAAGCAAATTCTGCAAAAAATATGCATAAGAATAAACTATACCTTGGCTTTTCTTCATTGCCAAAAAATAGAAACAACTCAAATGCACACTACATAGATAAACACTTCGTTGCATATCCCCTAAATGGAACCTACACAGCAATGCAAAATGAATTATTTCTAACAGCTAGGAGAAAGAAACTCATACAAATATTAAGCCAAATAAATCAAAGTAGTGCATCTTCTATGAGTACATTTATATTGAATTCAAAAACATAAAAAACAAACTTGCAATTTTTAGAAGCCAGAATAGTGGTTACCCCTTGTGGGTAAAGCATTCTCCCAATGCTTTGTTTGGTGATCTGGGTGGTGCTTCCTTAGGTGCATCCCTTTTGGAAACTCATTGAGTTTTACCTTAATGACTGGGCACTTTTCTGTATGTATGTCACTCTTCAACAAAATGTTTACATTATTTTTTTTTTAAGGATGATAAAAATGCCTTAGAGTATATACCAGGCACTGTTTTCCATGGATTTCTGGAAAAGTTCTTGTTTCTTCAAATTCACAAGTCATGAACTGTGTGCTATTAGGGGGCAGTTATTGTTACACACCTGTCATTTTTGTAAATGGAGAAACTGAGGCCCAAAGTGGTTAAGCAACTTGCTGAGGGTCACACAGCCAGGACGTGGCTCATCAGAACTCAATTCAGGGGTTTCAGCTACCTACAGAGTCTGCAGTTCCTAGATGCTACATTCCACTGCATTTTAATGAAGAGCCCTTTGGTGTAGAGAGGATCTTCTTCATTCTTTCATCAAAGGGCCTCCTGAATAAACCCAGGATGGTAGGCATTATGCAAATGAACTTAAAGAATCAGACTCTGCTAATAAAGATGGAGAGAGGAACACAGTGCCAAACTGAAACGTGATAATGAGACTGATCTTAATGCCACTTCTCAGCCCTTATTTGCAAAATTAAGATCTAAGAGGAGGAGGGAAAAAAAAACACCCCAACCGTAAAAGGCAGGGTGGATACCCATGAGATAAGATGGTTGAAGAAGTGCTAATGACCCAATTAAAAAACGGAATGCAGTTCTGTGATCCTTGTTCCAATTACCATAGAATCTGGGCCCTGTATGTTCACTGCTGCAAGAGAAAGTGTAGGAGGATACTGATGTTTTGAGTTTGTTTTCTTCTACCTGTGGCAGATACATTTTTTGAATTATTAATCTGCAGCTTTTTCACTGCGTATGTGTTTGGTTTTCCATCCCAAGTTGAGCTCAGGGATCTTTGCTGAGCAGACTGCAAAGTCTTTATAGTCAGTAAAATTTACTATATTCTGTTAAAGTTTCACATGAAGAAAGGGATGAGGTAGCTTTACCAGATTCAGTGGAGTAGCAAATGGCCAGAGGGTGTCAGGGATAGGAAGAGGGTGAAGATGGAGAAAAAGGGTCACTTGAAGAGCAGAAGTTTTGGCCTGTGTAGGAGCAGTGCCTGGAAAATCAGGGCAGGCTATAAGGAGCCCCTGTAGAAGCTAGACCCAACGTGCAGGGACCCTTAGCCCTACCCAAGGGTCTTAGGTTTCAGGCTTAAAATAGAGTGGAAGGTCCACAGACCACATGCTTCTCAGGCAGTTGGTCTCCTACAAATAAGTGAGTGACAGTATGCTAAGTCACTTCAGTCGTGTCCAATTATGTGCGACCCTATGGACTGTAGCCTACCAGGCTTCTCTGTCCATGGGATTCTCCAGGCAAGAATACTGGAGTGAGTTGCCATGCCCTCCAGCAGGGGATCTTCCCAACCCAGGGATGGAACCTGCATCTCTTTTGTCTCTTACATTGGCAGTTGGGTTCTTTACCACTAGCGCCACCTGGGAAGCATTCAACTCAACAAATAAGTATTCAACTCAACAAATACTAAATGAACTCTAAGGATGAGGAAGCTCAGTACTGACTGAAATTAATTTTTTTTTTTACCAACCTTAAAGTTTGAGGGTTTGGGGTGAAACTGAATTAAAATAAGGAATATAAGGAGTGGTATTCTTTTACATTTGAGTCTAAAGACTTAGATGCATATCTCCTCCATATGAAATGAGTGATAACTACTCCATGTAGACTCTAAAAAGCATTTTGCATTGAGAAAAAAAAAAAATCACTTGCATGGAAAGAAGGTTATCTCCTCAGCTTTTTCTGACAGGTGCTTAATAATTCCCCAAGCCCCACTCTGCTGTGACAAGCAAGCCTGGATTTGACTGCACATTCCTTTCTCTTGACCTTGGGGTCCAATTGCTTATGAATTCCTGACGTTAGTATTTCTGTCAGGCAAGGCTGCTTTAAGATGACTTTGAGTCTTAACAAAACTGAATTAAATATTCAACCAAGAGGATCTCCCTCCTGTGAGTAAAGATACGATTGAAACTTGTGTGGTGGTGCTATTATCATCACATGTTATAAACCAGGTGTACCAAGCCAGGATACTTAAATGTACCTGCAAGCCAACTGTTCCCACTACCAGAAGCAGCAACAGAACTATTCAAGTACAGAATTGGGGGAAAAAATGAGAATCATCATGGAAGCTGGAGTCATTGGCCCAGATGTGTAGAAGGCTTGCGGTGATGATAATTACACATCATTAGTGCATTCACAGAATGAGATCCCTTCTTTCAGCAGGAGAGGAAACTCTACCCAGTGTAGGTGAACACACAGCATCATGCTGGCCATTCATTACTGTCTGGGCTCTAGGAAAAGTGCCTCCTTCCCCAGAAACTTTTTCTGCAGGCACGAGCATACTGGAATATTCAGTGAAGGATAATTGGCTAACAGAGAAAATGGCTGTTATCTGGATACCAGACAGGACTGCGGAAGCAGAGTGTCAAAGCTGGGTAGCAGGAGAAGATGTCTTGATTAAAAATGACAAGTGTTAGCAGGTGTATATGGACATCATTTGCAAATCCTCTCTCACATGAAGACTTTGTGCACAATGGGAGAAATGAACGGACTTGGAGCCACAGGGCAGCATTTTGCTGGTGTTTTTGGCTGGATGCATTTGTGTGGGTGATGTAAGCAGCTCCAGTCTTTGGAGAGACAATGTATGGATTACTGGCATTGCAGAGTCACCCACGTAGGGGTTCAACTCATCAAACAGGACTGGTTGCTGACTGAAGGCTCTGAGGGCTGTGGGACTATGTTGACAAAGGGGAGGTTAAGTTTGGGTGCCCTAGGCAGGCAAGATTCGAATCCCTGATCCCTCATGTATTGGCTCCATGACTTTGGGTAAATGACATCACCTCCCTGAACCTCCCATTCCTTCATCTTTAAAGTGAGAGCCTCTCTCAAAAGATTGGCTTTCCAGGTGGCACAGTGATAAAGAATCTGCCTCTCAATGCAGGAGACACAAGAGATGCAGGCAGGAGACACAAGAGATGCAGGCTCGATCCCTGGTCAGGAAGATCCTCTGCAGATGGAAATAGCAACCCACTCCAGTATTCTTGCGTGAAAAATCCAACAGACCGAGGAGACTGGCGGGCTACAGTCCATGGGGTCGCAAAGAGTCAGACACAACTGAGCATGCACATGGACTCTCAAAAGATTATTGTGAGGCTTCAGTGAGATTTTCATGTCAAAGTACATGCCCCACATACAGAGCTTGCTCACAAACATTAACTGCTGTCCTCATGGAGGAAGGTGTAGAGGAGAGTGAGACTGTGAGAAATGTATATTTGGTCTCTTCCCCCAGAGCCTGACATGGAGCTCTTGAATCCCTCAGAACTTCCTGGGTGAAGAAAGCATCTTTTGTTCTAATGAGGTGACTCTCGATGGGCTACTGGATACTTTCAGAATGGAGGTGGGTCACCAGAAAGACCAAGGTCTGTGTCCCATTCCCCCGTCCTCCAGGGAGGATGAGTTAATGATGGGTTGTGCTCAGGTGAGGAAGCCTCTGTGAAAATCCGTAAACAATGGGTTTTGAAGAGCTTCCAAGTTGGTGAACACAGCCACATGTTCGGAGGGTGCACACCCCAACTCCATAGGAACAAGCTCCTGTGCTCTAGACCTTTTTAGGTCCCCACCCTGTACCTTTTCATCTGGCTATACATTTTATATCCTCTGTAATATTCTTTACAATAAACCATTCAACATAAATGAAGTGTTTCTCTAAGCTTTGTGAGTGGGGTGTGAGAACCTCCAATTTATGGCCAGTTGGTCAGAAGTATAGTTCACAACCTGGGACTTGCAATTGGCATCTAAATAGGGGGATGGAGGTGGGCAGTCCTGTGGTACTGAGCCAGTCTGTAGGATCCAAGCTAACACTGGGGAGCTCGTGTCAGAAATGAGTGATGAGACCCAGCTGGTGTCTGGAAAATTGGAGAGTTGGTGGGTGTGGGGAAAATCCTGATACACAGACGTCCTGTGAGTAGAGAAATCATTTTCTTAAGGGTGACTTCCAGGCAGTTTGTGGCTTTGTCGATATGAAAAGCACCAAGACAAATGTATGGATATATGGGTGCTGCTCTCAGTCATGTCCAACTCTTTGTGACCCCCTTGGACTGTAGCCCGCCAGGCTCTTCTGTCCATGGATTTTCCAGGCAAGAATACTGGAATGAGTTGCCATTTCCTCCTCCAGGAGATCTTCCCAGCCCAGGGATGAAACTCATGTCTCCTGCATCACTAGGCAGATACTTATTACTGAGTCATCTGGGAAGCCCATATGGGTAGAGGAAAACAAATATAAATGTACTCAGAGTTCCCTTTGCCTCAACAACTTGAGGGACAAATGAGGTCATGAATAACAATTCATATTTCCATGACTTTTGACTTCAAATGTAAAATCCAGGACTTCTGGACCCACATTCACATTTCACATGGTCCCTTGTGAAAACAGCCCTTTTGGCTTCTCCCTACAGCATCCTCCCCAGCCCGACCATGATGGAAGATGCAGAAATAAGTCAATGGGGCCAGGTAAGGGGCTGCTGCTGCTAAATCACGTCAGTCGTGTCCGACTCTGTGCGACCCCATAGATGGCAGCCCATCAAGCTCCTCTGTCCCTGGGATTCTCCAGACAAGAGTGGAGTGGGTTGCCATTTCCTTCTCCAACACGTAGAAGTGAAAAGAGAAAGTGAAGTTGTTCAGTCGTGTCTGACTTTTCACGACCCCATGGACTGTAGCCTACCAGGCTCCTCCATCCATGGGATTTTCAAGGCAAGAGTACTGGAGTGGGTTGCCATTGCCTTCTCCTAGGTAAGGGGCAGACATTAAAATAGAAGCCAAGGTTTACTGAACACGTATCTGTATGCAAGACAGCAGGCTGAGTCCCAAGCATGCACTGCCATACTTCAAAAAGCATGCATTGCCAAACCTTCAAAATGACGGTTTGTAGTAATTGTCCTCATTTTGTGGATATGCAAACAAAGCCCAAAAGTTTAAGCAACTGGACCAGTATCATAGGTATAAGAACTGGGACCAAGAATGTCTGTCCCTAAAGCCACAGTCATCAAGACTTTGTTCTCCTGAGGTATCCTGTGTACAAACCACCTTCTCAATTGCCCCTTATATTTCTATCACCACCATAAAATCAGCTCATTCAGATAGATGCTTGATGGGCCCATAAGATATCCTTAGATAACTTGAATCTGGGCAAAAGCAAAAATTAGGCTCAAAATAAACCACCACACCTCTTGACATAAATCAGGGCATTCATAAACAACAGAGAAATTGCAAATGAGCTGAGAGCCCAATAACTTGCCCCAAATTCAAAAAGGCCATTAAAACCAAAAGTTAATAGACTTAGAGCAGCCTACTGGGTAGAGAGACCATTAATATAAGATAAATAATGGTAGTAAGGTGAGTGAGAGCAGGCTTATAAATTCTCACTTGCTTGTTAAGGGACGTGTCTTTTGGCCTCACAGTTATAACGTATATGACTGCAGATAGGTGAATTATAAATGTATGTTTTCCTTAAGTATCAAATGCAGGCTGTTTTTCCTCCCAGATACAAAATAAATAACAAGCCAAAAAGGAATGAATTAAGATTTTGTTTATCTTCCTTTTATCAAAGAGAATCCGTCATAGCTGGAAGGGAACTTTGAGGCTGGCTATCTTTTCCAACTCCCTCCTTTTGCACATGAGAAAACTTGCCATTTTGGCCACACCAGAATTTCAGATGATTTGAAATTCAAACACACTCGTGGAGCCAAACATATTTTAATTGACTCCTTACCACTGACAGCTCTAATCAAGGTCTAAGTCTTCTGTTCAAACACAACAACTGATTAGCCTTAAAGATGAATGGACACAGAATCCTAATTCATATTGATTCTAGCTTCAGGCCTTTGCTCTTATTTCAGTCCTGTACTTACATGGTTATTATCCATATTACAAAGCAGTATTGATTGTTTTCCATCTTCAGCTGAAGCACGAATCTTTTGAGGAGACTTTTTTGAAGGTCATTTGAAACTTCTAGGATTGTATATGCTGATAAACAGAATAAATATGATCTAGGATGATGAATGGAACCATAGATGAGTTTGGAGGACTCCTAGAGCAGAGTAGCCACTATCTCATTCTCCAGGAGTCTGTAAGATTATATGGAAGATCCTTATCCAACATGGCGCCCAAGCCATAGAGTAGGAGAGGCTGAGGGGACTGTCTGGGTGGTTAGGGGTGAGGGAAGCCCTGTAAACCCTGACCACATCAGTGTGGTGTGGGGAAAGCAGTTGAGAGCTCTCGCTCTCCTGAGAAAGGCACAGAAATGGCTGCGAGAACCCGGAGACCAAACAACATCCTCATGGTTGGTGGTTGTGGGTTGTGGAAGCTTTGACTTCAACACAAGAGGATAACGTCAAACCATGGTCAGCAGCAGTACAAGCAAAGGGCATGAGGTGGAGAGAGCAAAGGTTGATACTTCTCCCCATGATTCCGCACGCCCCCAAACCAAGTCTTCACTTCACACCAGAATCTACAAGCATTCCCGGTGAGAAGGACAGAAGGGAATTTGAGAGAGAAACTTGGGTCAACTGAGTAGTATCCAAAACAGACTGACTTATAAGCCACCAGTGATTTCATGTCCTCTAATTCAATTTTCCAGTGCATAGTGGAAATGAGTGCTTGAGAGTGAAATTAAATTCAGTTAGAGGAAAAATAAAGTTCCACTTTCACCGATCTGAGTTTTGTTACTAGGAAAATACCTGCTGCATAAAATAAGCTCCTAATACAGTGTCAGGCTTAATAACTCTTGGCTGTTGAGACTACTATTACTATTAATGTTACTGTTGTTATACTGTGAACTCCTGGAAGCAAGCATAGCATCTTCTGCTTCTGTGTCTGCAAGGGTCATTACAGAATTTCTTCAGTACACATTGGTTGACTAAATGACTCAAAACTTGAATTTACCCTAAGGAGCACTCAGTGCTATCATTTGTAAAACCCAGTGTCCAGGTAGCACCTTCACTGTGCAGTTTTCCTGAGTGACTGATGACAGAACTCATCAGCCAGTGTTAGGCCTAGAGCATGACTGAGAATTAAACTTCTGCTGTGTTGAGCTGCTGAGTTTGGGGTTGCTTGTTAACACAGCACAACTCAGCTCATCCTGATACAAACTAAAATGTGAAATGTATTCAAGAGAAAGTACCTAGTCTGTGACATGCCCTTTTACTTCTTTTATGAATTTAATTTTTACTATGCATTTTACAGTCAATGAATATAAAAGTCAATTATGTTAACTGATTTGTCTAAGACCACACAGTTAGTAAAGGACAGGACCATCTGAGTCCAGAATCCTAGGATTTTCCATTATACCAGACTGTCCCCAAATTAACCCTTTTTTGTAGCTACTTTTCAACTATGCATTTTACTTTGAATTTTAGTGAGATAGCTATTTGATTTGTATTCCTTTCCACTTCTCCAAGCAGTCCTAAAGTAAGTAATGTTTGGGATTGGGTACAAGGGATGATCGGAGAAGGCAATGGCACCCCACTCCAGTACTCTTGCCTGGAAAATCCCATGGATGGAGAAGCCTGGTAGGCTGTAGTCCATGGGGTCGCAAAGAGTCGGACCCGACTCAGTGACTTCACTTTCACTTTTCACTCTCATGCATTGGAGAAGGAAATGGCAACCCACTCCAGTGTTCTTGCCTGGAGAATCCCAGGGACGGGAGCTTGGTGGGCTGCCATCTATGGGGTCACACAGAGTCGGACACGACTGAAGTGACTTAGCAGACAAGGGATGATAGATGACAATTTAGAGAAATCCCAAGTAGAAATGAAAATGTGTTACTGTAACATTTGGGGTATATGTCACCAGTAGCAGTAGTCACTATAATGTGGCAGAAAACTCTGGTGGAGAAATGAATTGTCCTGTTTTCATGTAGGCTAGAAGAGAATAAAAAAGAATGATAGAAATATTGGCAAAGATGGGGAACAGCCAGAACCCTCACATGTTGCTGGTCGGAATGTAGAATACTTCAATTACTCTGTAAAACAATTTGGCTGTTTCTAACAAAATTAAATACACTTCTTCCCAATGACCTTGCAATTTAAATTCTGGAATTATACTCACTATAGATTAGTAATATGTTCACAAAATAATCTGCACAAGAATGTTCATAGAAGTTTAATTCATAATAGTTCCAAACTGGAAAAATGGAAGGGTCTTTGAGAAGGAAATCAGTAATTGATGTATATTTGTATAATGTGCATTTGTGCTGTACTCAGACATGTCAGACTCTTTGTGACCCCATGGACTATAGCCCACCAAGCTCTTCTGTCCATGGGATTCTCCAGGCAAGGATACTGGAGTAGGTTGTCATTTCCTACTCCAGGGGATCTTCATGACCGAGGGATTGAACCCAAGTCTCTTGTGTCTCCTGCACTGGCAGGAGGATTCTTTACCACCATGCCACCTGGGAAGCCCATGTTCATATAACACTAATCATCAATTAAAAAGTATGAATATAGAAAAACATAATAACATGGAATGATTTTCAAAAACATTATGTTGACCAAAAGAAGTTAGGTACAAAAGTATCTACTGAATGATCTAATTTATGAATAGCAAAAACAAGGAAATCTAATCTATAATGATTAAGGTCAGACGGTGGTTACATCCAAGGTGGGGGCACTGGCTGGAAAAGGTCATGAGGGATTTTACTGAGATGATGAAAATGTTCTACAACCAGATCCGGACAGTGGTTACAGAAGGCATACACATGTGCATAAATCCACTGAGCTGCATACTGTATGTATGCTATGCCTCAACATAAAATAATAAAACTTAAGAGAGGATGATAAAAATTGTATCTGCCTCTTAAGAGGGAAAGCATGGCTTTTGGGTCCTGGAGGCCTGGGCGCCCTCACTCAGCACCAGAGAATGGCTGTGGAATTTGAACAGAGCAGAAGTGAACCACCGCTGGGATGGCCTAAGTGTGAGACTAGGAATGGGGATTCTATAAGGGACGGAAGGCCTGGTGGTGACTGCTCATGAATGTAATGAATGACTCAAGACTATAGAGTGAATATATGTGGCTGAGTCTGTGGTCCACAGACATGATGCTCTCAGGAGCATCTCTGCATCACTAAGAACAAATGGCCCAGGGCTAGCTCTCCAAGGCATCGTGGCACAGCTGAAGAAGCACCACTAACAATTAAATCTCTAGGAAACTCAAAATCAAGCCTTATTTCACTTTCCTAACACCTCACAAGTCCCAAGATACTTGTATAACCCCAAGAGGTGGCAGGAGTCCCCTAAGAATGACTATCAAATTCCTCATCAAAACTTGTGGACTAAGGCTGAGAGCCAGAGTCAACCCTAGTTACTCCTTCTTAAGTGTCATGGAAACACTAGAGTCACATTTTTCAAAGTCAGCCACCCTGAAATTTTCAATGAATGGCACCTGCCAGAAAGGGGAACCAAATGTCACTTCCTCGGAACCAGAACACTCAACTCTAAATCAGTTTCAGCTGCTTGCTGCTGTATACCCCTGGGCTTGTCCGTGCTACTGTCTGAGATTCAGTGTTCTTGTCTATAAAATGGGGATGGCAGCTCCTCCTCCTCCCTCGGAGTTGTTATGAGGAAATGAGAAAATATGTGTCATATAGGAAGCCCTTACGCATCAGCCACTTGGTTGATTCAACTCCCTTGCCAGCTTTTTGCTCAGAGGCTGTGTGGAGGAGACATTCTATGTGAAGACAGTTTCTTTACCAGAAACGGACTCGCCGGGGTCCCCAGCCGGGAGCCTGAATCGCTCATTGACAATGGTGGCTATTCAGATGAAGTGGTGTGGAAATAGAGGTGTGATGACCCAGCAAATTCTAGAGCTGGGAAGGTGAGCATCAAAGCGTGTAAGAGAAGAGAAATCAACAGGCTGGGGCTGATTTCGGAGGATGGTGGTCTTGGAGGCTGAATCCGTCATGCTGTCTGAAACAATGTTTTCTTACATCTTCTTCCCCACAAAGTAAATACACATGCACACACACACACACACACACACACTGGATTCAGGGCTCAGAGACAGAATGGGACATCATAAAATGTAGTTTGAACCTTGTTTCTCATTGCCACCCAAATCTCTTCCTTTCTCATTGCCCCAGTCCAGCCCAACCCAGAGACATTCATGCTCTTCTGAAAATCCCTGTGGGTTAGACTTCTTCAGATAACAAAAGAGAATCAAGAGGCATACTGAGTAAAGTGGTATGGTAGAAAGGGAGAGGAGGAAGGCATGGGTCTGGGTCCTGTCCTGGTCTGCCCCTTTCCTGCCATGTGATGCTGCTAAGTCACTTCAAGGCTCTTGACACCAGTTTCTCCATCTCTATAATCAAAGTGTAAAGGAATTAATCAGATAATTTTAATTTTGCTATTTTCAATTTTAGAAATTATTAATGAAGCAGTGAAAACCTGGCACATGGAAGTTACTTAGAAGACAAAATTAGAGGATATTCTTAATTCACCACTCACTAAACAATTTTAGAACTAAAAGTTGAGTTTACAATGATGGAGAAAGACTTGCCTTTTCCCCCCAAGGAAATTAGAGCCTAGGGTGGAACCGCAGACTACATCCTGGTCTCAGTTCAACCCACTCATCTGGTGAGATGAGATAGCATGACAGCAGGCAGGGGCAGACAGGGATTTACAAAGACTGGGGGCAGGGGAACTTCCTAAGGACGGAACGCTTCAGCTGAGACCTGCTTTAACTTTTCCTCCTTGTGAACATATAGGTCAGTGAAAAGAAAAGAAACCTCACCTCTAATCCCACTACTCTGAAGTAACCCCCTCAAACAAACACACAACCACACACGTCCACACTGATGCATATCCTTCCAGTCTTTTGTCTGTGTGATATACATACATGCAAACTCCTTTTTAAAAGGCTGGATCATACAATAGATGCTATTTTTAAAAGTTAGCTCATTTTTCACTTAATATATTTTGAACATCTTCCTAAAACCTGAATTCATTTTAATAATTTCATATTATCTTATTAAGTGATTGTAACATAATTTGTTTAATGAAGACTCTAAATTTGGACACTTAGGTTATTTACAATTTTCTCTGCTACTATAAGCAACTTTGTGATGAATGTGTTTGCAGCTAATTTTTTGCACATATCTTCCTTTATTTTCTCAGAATGAATTCCTCTCCATGAAATTATTGAGTCAAAACCATGTATCTTTTTAAGGCTTTGGATACATGCAGCCAGAGTTTCTCTCAGAAGATTTTGTTAATTTTTAATATCACCAGAACTGCATGAATGTGCCAATTTCTCTCACATTCTCTCCATCAGTGGGTATTATTATTTAACTTTATGTATCAGTTATACTGACTTTGGCCTTTCAAAACTGCCTATTTTTTCCTTTCACTTTAATTTGAAAAATCTCTTTATATATTAAGGACATTGACATTCTGGTCTATTATGTTACGGATATCTTTCCAGGTTTTCATTCATGTAAGATGTTTTTAAGCTATTTTCCTCACAGAAAAATTAGTCTAGTTATTTAAAGTTTCCATCTTCTGTTCCACATAAGAAATTCCTTCCTTACCATAAGATTCTTAAAATAGTCTCAAATTGTTTATCCTAATGCTTAATACGGAGAAGGCAATGGCAACCCACTCCAGTACTGTTGCCTGGAAAATCCCATGGACGGAGGGGCCTGGTGGGCTGCAGTCCATGGGGTCGCTAGGAGTTGGACACGACTGAGCGACTTCACTTTCACTTTTCACTTTCATGCATTGGAGAAGGAAATGGCAACCCACTCCAGTGTTCTTGCCTGGAGAATCCCAGGGACGGAGACCCTGGTGGGCTGCCGTCTATGGGGTCGCACAGAGTCGGACACGACTGAAGCGACTTAGCAGCAGCAATGCTTAATACAGAGAAGACAATGGCACCCCACTCCAGTACTCTTGCCTGGAAAATCCTATGGACAGAGGAGCCTGGTAGGCTGCAGTCCATGGGGTCGCTAAGAGTTAGATATGACTGAGCGACGTCACTTTCGTTTTCCCACTTTCATGCATTGGAGAAGGAAATGGCAACCCACTCCAGTATTCTTGCCTGGAGAATCCCAGGGACGGGGGAGCCTGGTGGGCTGCCGTCTATGGGGTCGCACAGAGTCGGACACGACTGAAGCGACTTAGCAGCAATGCTTACTAGCTTGGTTTTATTTTTTTATTTTTTTTATTCTTTTTTATTTTTTAACTTTACAATATTGTACTGGTTTTTCCATATATCAAAATGAATCCGCCACAGGTATACATGGTTTTAAAGCGTTTAAATCTTGACTCAGGTGATTTGCCTCTGGGATACCATAGAGATGATGAAGGTCAGGTTTCAATTTTTTACTTTTGTGTACTTTAGTCATACTGGTCTCAGGATTTTTTTTTTTTAAAACAATGGGCAAGGACTACTTTCATAGTCTAAGAAATTATAAAAATGAAGGAATTCCCTGGTGGTCCAATGGTTAGGACTCCAAGCTCTCACTGCTGAGGGCTCTGGTTTGATCCCTGGTTGGGGAACTAAAATTCCACAAGCCACGTGGTACAGTCAAAAAAAAAAAAGACTCTTCCAATTATGAAAAATGTGTCACCATTGGGCTTTTCTTTTGAAATCTGATACATAGAAATATAATTTTTGTTGGCTTTCTAAAAGGTTCCACAGATGCCCAGAAGGAGTTAACCAGGCGAGGAAGGTGAAAAGCATGTTTTCAGTGAGGGGAAGCACTCTTTCAAAGAGGCTAGAGCACAGCCAGTGTGTTAGCCCAAGCAACAGAAGGACAAGGTGTGGAGAGATTCCTTTCAAATTCTGAGGGGATTTGGGGGAGAGATACATTTAAAAACCTCAGAATTCAAAGATGAGCATCATCCTGACTCGTGACAAAGTGCCCCCCTTCTATTATAACTATTAAACTTTTGCTACATTTGCTTTATCATCTTTTAATAAAAGAAATAAGACATATGAAGAAAGACAAGGTTCCCTCTGATCAGCATTCCCCATTCCTCTTGTTTGTCTTGTGTTCATGTGCTTCGTATGTTTCCACTTTTGTTCCAATAAATTATCCTATGAATGTGTATAAGATTAGCTTTGGCTACAAATAAAAGAAACTCCCCAGGTAAATGGAAGAGCAGTTTTAAGAGATAAATATTTATTTCTCTTGCATGTAAAAGTGCAAGAGATCTGATGTGGCTTCTTTAGATTTCAAGAACTCAGTTTTTTGGTTTTTTCTTAATCTTATAATGCCTCCATGCAGGAATTCAATTCTAAAACTTACTTCTTGGTCCAAGACGGGTGTTCAAGCCCCTGCCATCATATCCACATTCTAATGAGAAGGAAGAAGAGGAGGTGCCATGGTTTGAATTGTGTCCTCCAGAAGATATGGTGAGGTCCTAAGCCTCAGTATCTGCAAATGTGAGATTATTTGGAAATGGAGTTTTGCAAATGCAATCAAGTCAAGATGAGGTTCATACTGAATTAGTATGGGCCCTAATCTGACTAGTGTCCCTGTTGAAGAAAAAGGGGAGACTCAGACACAAATACACATGTGAAAACAGAGGCAGATATTGGAATGATGTGTCTGCAGGCCAAGGGATGCCAGGGATTTCCAGCAACACTAGATGCTGGAAGAAGACACAGAACAGATTCTCCCCTAGAACCACTAAGAGAGCACAGACATGCTGGTAGGAATGCCGGTCTCCAGAGTCAGGAGAGAATAGACCTCTGTCATGCAATGGCACCCCACTCCAGTACTCTTGCCTGGAAAATTCCATGGATGGTGGAGCCTGGTGGGATGCAGTCCATGGGGTCGCTAAGAGTCGGACCCGACTCAGTGACTTCACTTTCACTTTTCACTCTAATGCATTGGAGAAGGAAATGGCAACCCACTCCAGTGTTCTTGCCTGGAGAATCCCAGGGACGGGAGCTTGGTGGGCTGCCATCTATGGGGTCGCACAGAGTCGGACACGACTGAAGTGGCTTAGCAGCATTTAGAGTTACTTAGGTTAGGTTGCTTTGTTATAACAGTGGTAGGAAGGCAACACAGACAGCCAAGGGGTAGAAGAGGAAGAGACTGGAGAGGAGAAAAGTTTAAAGGCTCTTTACAGCTACACTTCAGGAAGTTTCCTGGAAGCTGCCAAATAACAGTGCTCACATTCCATGGAACACAGTGAGGCATGGGCTCACCTCCCTGTAAGGAAATCTTTATTCTGGATTTCCCTGTCCCCAGCTCAGGTTTTTTCACAGTGGGGAAAAAAGTGGAAGAACAGCAGTCTTTAAAATGTACATAAATGACATTATCTATGGTGTTCCTTTGTAACTTTTTTCCCCCACTCATTTCTTTAAGGTATGTATCTAGGTTGAACCATGTAGTTATAAATCACTATATTTAAGAGTGATATACTAGTCTACTGTGCATATTCACCACCATTTACCTTCTGAGTGATAATAACATTTTCTTCACTTTTTGTCTTACAGAGCTGCAATAAATGTTGCACTATCTCTTCTAATGTATATGGGAGTATTTCGCTAAAGCATGTGAAATTTCTAAGTGAGAGCATATACACATTTTCATTTTTAAGTTTTAAATTTTATTTTATTCATTTATTTTTTTGGCTGCCTGTCATATGGCATATTAGTTTCCTGACTAGGGATTGAACCCACCCCCTGACCCTGACTCCCAACATTGGGAGCATGGAGTCTTAACCACTAGAATGCCAGAGAAGTCCCTACATTGTCAACTTTTTTAAATATTTCCAAATTGTTTTCTCAAGTAGTTGTATCAATGTACATGTTTTCCTGTAGTGTATCTTGTTTTACCACCAACAATTTTAATGGACTTTAATGGACTTTTAAATTTTTCCAAAATTGTAAGTGAAATAATAAAATGTATTCACCTTAGGTGTACAGTTAAATAAATCTTGACAAGCATATACCCCCAAGTAAATATTTGACATGTCATAATCAAGACATATAACATTTCTATCACACAAAATAATCCCTTCATGTACTGTAGAAAGGTAATAAGCCAACAGATTTGAAAATTTAGATGAAATGGGAATTTCTCTTTAAAAACAGTTTAGCAAAATGGACATAAGAAACATCAGAAAATCTGAATACTTCCACAGCTAATAAATGAATTGCATTTGCAATTACAATCCATCTCTCCTGCCCCCCACCCCACACACACAGCCCAACTCCTGGCTCAAATAACTTTACCAGTGAATTCTTCTGAGTATTAAGGATAGAAAAAACACCAATCTAAAAATTTTTCAATTAATGTTTCTATTTAATACAATCTCATTCAAAATTCCAGCTGGAGTTTTTGTTGTGGACAATGACTCCAAAGTGTATATGGAAATGCAAAGGAGCAATAAAGACCATATTGAACAAGAATAAAGTTGGAGGTAAGCTGACAGGATGGTTAGTATATCCTGTACCTTGTTCAGGAGGTCGTCTCATAGGCGTCATCACTTTGCAAAAATTCAGTGAACCACAAGTCCGTTCATTACACTATCATGTGTAAAATAGACAGTTGGTAAGAAGCTGCTCTGCTTTTGAACTGTGGTGTTGGAGAAGACTCTTGAGAGTCCTTTGGACTGCAAGGAGATCCAACCAATCCATTCTGAAGGAGATCAGCCCTGGGATTTCTTTGGAAGGAATGATGCTAAAGCTGAAACTCCAGTACTTTGGCCACCTCATGCGAAGAGTTGACTCATTGGAAAAGACTCTGATGCTGGGAGGGATTGGGGGCAGGAGGAGAAGGGGACGACAGAGGATGAGATGGCTGGATGGCATCACTGACTCGATGGACGTGAGTCTCAGTGAACTCCGGGAGTTGGTGATGGACAGGGAGGCCTGGCGTGCTGCGATTCATGGGGTCACAAAGAGTCGGACACGACTGAGCAACTGCACTGAACTGAACTGAAGAAGCTGCTATATAACACAGGGAGCCCAGCCTGGTCCTCTGTGATGACCTAGAAGGGTGGGATGATGGTAGGGGAGGGAGGCTCCAGAGGGAGGAGATACACATGTACATATAGCTGATTCACGAGTTTGAGCAAGCTCCAGGAGATAGTGAAGGACAGGGAAGCCTGGCGTGCTGCAGTCAATAGGGTGGCAAAGAGACGGACATGACTGAATGACTGAACTGTACAGCTTTTTCACTTTGTTATATAGCAGAAACTAACACAACATTGTAAAGCAATTATCCTCCAATAAATAATAAATAAAATTTTAAAAAATTCAACATGCTCTTCGCTTGAGACTTATTCACATTGTTTGTATGTTATGGTTACATGTTAATTAAAATGTTTACAAAGCAAAGCACCACCACACTAAAAACTCTCTACTTAAAAAATAAAATAAAATAAAACTCTCTACTTGCCAGGAGCCAAGGTTCATGGAAAGCTCCCAGAATATTGGAAATAAAAGCAAAAATAAACAAATGGGACCTAATTAAAATTAAAAGCTTCTGCATAACAAAGGAAACTATAAGCAAGGTGAAAAGACAGCCTTCAGAATGGGAGAAAATAATAGCAAATGAAGCAACTGACAAACAACTAATCTCAAAAATGTACAAGCAACCCCTGCAGCTCAATTCCAGAAAAATAAACGACCCAATCAAAAAATGGGCCAAAGAACTAAATAGACATTTCTCCAAAGAAGACATACAGATGGCTAACAAACACATGAAAAGATGCTCAACATCACTCATTATCAGAGAAATGCAAATCAAAACCCTAATGAGGTACCATTTCACGCCAGTCAGAATGACTGCGATCCAAAAGTCTACAAGCAATAAATGCTGGAGAGGGTGTGGAGAAAAGGGAACCCTCTTACACTGTTGGTGGGAATGCAAACTAGTACAGCCACTATGGAAAACAGTGTGGAGATTTCTTAAAAAGCTGGAAATAGAACTGCCTTATGACCCAGCAATCCCACTGCTGGGCATACACACCGAGGAAACCAGAATTGAAAGAGACACGTGTACCCCAATGTTCGTCGCAGCACTGTTTATAATAGCCAGGACATGGAAGCAACCTAGATGTCCATCAGCAGATGAATGGATAAGAAAGCTGTGGTACATATACACAATGGAGTATTACTCAGCCATTAAAAAGAATACATTTGAATCAGTTCTAATGAGGTGGATGAAACTGGAGCCTATTATACAGAGTGAAGTAAGCCAGAAAGAAAAACACCAATACAGTATACTAATGCATATATATGGAATTTAGAAAGATGGTAATGATAACCCTGTATGGGAGACAGCAAAAGAGACACAGATGTATAGAACAGTCTTTTGGACTCTGTGGGAGAGGGAGAGGGTGGGATGATTTGGGAGAATGGCATTGAAATATGTATAATATCATATAAGAAACAAATCACCAGTCCAGGTTCGATGCATGATACAGGATGCTTGGGGCTGGTGCACTGGGATGACCCAGAGGGATGGTAAGGGGAGGGAGGTGGAAGGGGGGTTCAGGATTGGTAACATGTGTACACCTGTGGCAGATTCATGTTGATGTATGGCAAAACCAATACAATATTGTAAAGTAATTAGCCTCCAATTAAAATAAATGAATTTAATAAAAAATATATATATAAAAGAAAGTTTCTATTATTTACACCTGGCACTTTTTAGGCTAGACCACTGTATCTAAAAGTATTAGAGCAGAAATCAGCTAGGCTCACTTTCAGATTGGGCTCTGCTCCTTGGATTGATATAATGACTTTGTAAAATGGTCTAGAAGTGAACATATGCGTAGCCTGTGACAGGAATTAAACTACTAGGCATATACTTGACATCAGTGAGATACAGGCAAGTGATCAAAACCACAAAACAACTCAAGTGCTAAAGGACTGACCATCATTGAGTCAATTACGATACCTCTTTGAATTTTAATTTCCACATCTTTAAAATGGACATCAAAACGCATATAGCTACTTCACAGATCTGTGTCCAGGCAAGAAAAGTACCTAAGAATAGCATCTGGCATATCGCAGACATTCAGTGAACAGTGGCTGATATTTTTACTAGGCTTTTAAATAAAGATGCCATCATTCATACCCTTGTTGTTGTTTGGTCGCTAAGTCATGTCCAACTCTTTGGGACCCCATGGACTGCAGCATGCCAGGTTTCTCTGTCCTTCACTATATCCTGGAGTGTGTTCAAACTCATGTCTATAGAGTCGGCAATGCTATCCAACCATCTTGTCCTGTGTCGTCCCCTTCTCCTCCTGCCCTCAATCTTTCCCAGCATCAGGGTCTTTTCTATTGAGTTGGCTCTTCACATCAGGTGGCCTCTGCTTCAGTGTCAGTCCTTCCAATGAGTACTCAGGGTTGATTTTCTTTCGGACTGACTAGTTTGATCTTCTAGCTGTCCAAGGGACTCTCCAGAGTCTTCTCCAGCACCAAGGTTTGAAAGCATCAATTCTTTGGTGCTAAGCTTTCTTTATGGTCCAACTCTCATCTTCCCTGGTGGCTCAGAGGTTAAAGCGTCTGCCTCCAGTGCGGGAGCCCCAGGTTTGATCCCGAGGTCAGGAAGATCCCCTGGAGAAGGAAATTGTAACCCACTCCAGTATTCTTGCCTGGAGAGTCCCATGGATGGAGAAGCCTGGTAGGCTACAGTCCATGGGGTCGCAGAGTCGGACACAACTGAGCGACTTCACTTACTTACTTACTTACTCACATCTGTACATGACTACTGGAAAAACCATAGATTTTCATACCCTGAATGAAAGTATTAGTTATTCAGACATGTGACTCTTTGCGACCACATGGACTGTAGCCCACCAGGCTCCTCTGTCCATAGCATTTCCCAGGCAAAAGTACTGGAGTGGGTTGCCATTTCCTTCTCCAGGGAATCTTCCTTCTCCAGGGACTGAACCCAGGTGTCCTGCTTTGCAGGCAGATTCTTTATGGTCTGAGCCACCAGGAAAGCCCCCTAATAAAGTATAAAACATCTCTCCTGCTTATGGCACTAGACTGTCTCCCAACATTAGTATTCGTGTTAATGTTTTCCAAGTGAGACAGCTAGGCTGGGAAATATTCCTTCATTTGAGAAATCTCAACGTGGTCTACACCAAAGGTGGCTGCTAGACCAAGGGAAAGGCCTCTGAAAAGCACTGCAACCCTCCTTGGGGCAAGAGCACCCTCTCTCATCCCTGTGTCTGAGGTCACAATCCCCTGGTAGTTCACTGAGGATTTCAAGTCCCACCCTGTCCTCGCCTCTCCCCGGGATCGCCAGCCTTCAAGGAACTGCCTCTGATGAGTTCACTCCATCAGGAATCCTCTGGGAAAACAGACATGGATTGTGTACACCGCAGAATTAGCCTTTCTACATCATTGTGTGTCTGTTGAGGCGGTGGTGAACCAGATGTGGTTTTCGGCAGACAGGACTTCAAAAGCGGTAAACACAGTTATCAGTAAACTGCAGTTCTGCAGCAGTCAAGGTCACTGACAGGTGACATGGCAAATAAAGAGAGATTAAAAGCCATGTCTTGTCTGACACGAGCCCATTTGATACTTACCAATGGCCAGATACGGAACATTGCCTGCTCTTGATGGGAAGGCATTGAACATAGTATAATTTCTTGAAAGTGAGTCCTTGTCATTTTTCTCCAAAAGGGGTGGAAAGAAAAAAGAACAAAATACAGGTAGCTCTCTGTTGATCATCTAGATATTTTCACTTATTTCATACTAACCTTATTCAGAGTTTGTCATTGGTCAGGTTCTCTGCTAAGCCTTCTCTTTCTTGATCCTCAACCAAATTTATCCTCACTTTAATAATTATTTTCCCTTTCCATTCAGGGAAACTGAGACCCAGGATTTATGGCCACCGTGCCAAGCTAGTCAGTGACCAGACGAGACTGGAACCCAGAGATTATGATATAATGCTTACTCATCATGACAGAGATTTACTCTGGGTGAAGGAGGGAGTATATTAGGATGACATCCAGATGGCATGGCTTTCTGGCAGGGTAACAGTTGGCATGCAGAGTGAATCCTACCTATTTTTTGGACACAATGCTCTCTGCAGCCTAGAAACATGCACTCTAAAGAATTACTAGAAATGGTCATTTGCATGCCAGGATGGCAGTGCCAACAGCCCTTCATTCTGCATCACTGTGGCATAAACAAGATTTTCATAAATGGGACTTTTTTCCACCCCACATAACATTTTCTGTGTGCCAAGGAAACATACTCTTTGAAAAAGCCCACTCGTGAGAAATCCTTTTGTGTTTCACCTGTTAATCTATTTAATATTAAATGTAGATGTTAAAATTTTTTTGAGGACTTCCCTGGTGGCTCAGTGGTTAAGATGCTGCCCGCCAGGGTAGGGGACATGGGTTTGACCCCTGGTTCAGGAAGGTTTCACATGCTTAGGGGCAACTAAACTCTCACGCCACAACTACTGCAGTCCATGTACCTAGAGCCCATGCTCCGCAACAAGAGAGACCACCCCAATGAGAAGCCCGTGCACCCTAACAAGGGAGTATCCCCCACTCACCGCAACTAGAGAAAGTCCATGCACAGCAATAAAGACCCAGAGCAGTCATAAATAAATAAAATTTTTAAAACAATTTGAAAATCAGGTTTAAATCATTGGGTGTATCCCTAAGAACAAACCAAATTAAGATTATATGATTTTCCAAGTATTTTGTGTCCTAAATATATTCAACCCAGATGTAAACAGGGTCCTGACCCCTTCCTTGAGTTTTGAATAAATTTGACCTGAGCTCCAATCCCAAGTCCTATGAGCCTAACATCCTCCCAAGATTTTTGTGAATTCTCCAGCGTCTATGTTCCTCTTGATCACTTGTGCCTCCAAGTCCTTGCTCCTCTCCTCCTCTCCCATGGTTCAGATTTTCTCTGTCAAGGCTATTCTGTCTGTACAGCATGGACCCAGAGAGTAACAGCCTCTTTTGCTGATGTTTCTCAAACTGTCCAATTTATTTGTCCTTGTCCTCACTTTGGGGTGATTAAGAGGGTTTCTAGCACAGTAACACCAACATCTTAAAATTGTATGTTAAATAGCTTAAGTATATTGGACTCCTGACTCTTAGCCTCTACTTCATACCTTGAACCTGGCAAAATAAGCTGCAATGCCAGCCACTGTGGCCGCTCGTGTTTCCTCAGTCAGGCCAAGTTTGCTCCTGCCTCAGGGCCTTTGCACTTGCTGGATGGTTTTCTCTCCCATAGCTTCATGAATCCCTCAGTCACTTCTGTCATGTCTCTGCTTAGTGTTACTTTGTCAAATGCAACTTCCCAATCATCCAACATAACAACACCACAGTCTCCCCTTTCCTCCTTTATTTGCCTCCATAGCTCTCAACAATACCTTCCATATTGCATAATTACTTGCTTGCATGTTTTTTTTTGTTTGTTTGTTTTTGTTTTTTTTTGTTTTCTGTCTCTCATGCTGGAAACTCAAGCTTCATAAAGTTGGTGGTGATCTTGCCTAATTGTTCTTTCATGTATCCCTAGCGTCTGGAATGGAGGAATACATAGCAGGGATCAATGCAAGGTGTTAGAGTAAAAAAAAAAAAAATCCTTGAAGACACTTTCCATTTAATTCAAGTTTTCTTTCCGGAAGCAATGGCAACATGGCCACTTTACGAAGTAATTAAGTACTTACGATGATATTTTGCCATTACAGAGAAGGCAAGGCATGGACCACATTACAGCGGAGGAGAACTCAGGATTTGGGCAAGAATCCACAGTGGATTGAGAAGGAAGTGAGATCAGTCCTGTGGAGGGAGGGACCAGGATGCTGTGATTCAGCAGTTAGAGCAGACGATGTGGTGTGAAAGTGTGAGGGACCTGAATCAGCAAGAAAGGCTAAAGCCAGGAAGCACATTACAATTGGGTTTTGCTGGTGGCTCAGATGTTAAAGAATCTATCTGCCATGCAGGACACCTGGATTCAATCCCTGGGTTGGGAAGGTTCCCCTGGAGAAGAGAATAGCAACCCGCTCCAGCATTCTGCCTAGACAGAGAAGCCTAGCAGGCTACAAGTCCATGGGGTCACAAAGAGTTGGACACAACCGAATGACACAGCTTTCACTTTTTGCGTTAGTGGTGTGGTGGTGAGGATAGCTGCCTTCCAAGCAATTGACTCGGGTTCAATTCCTGGCCAACGTGAGTTTTCCTTTGGGCTTCCCAGGTGACTCAGTGCATAAAGAATCTGCCTGCAATTCAGGAGACACAGGAGACGCAGGTTTGATCCCTGGGTCAGGAAGATCCCCTGGAGGAGGGCATGGCAACCCACTCCTGTACTCTTGCCTCGAGACTCCCATGGACAGGGGAGTCTGGTGGGCTACAGTCCATAGGGTTGCAAAGAGCTGGACACAAGTGAAGCGACTTAGCACACACACACGTAAGTATGAGAGGCATACCTGATTACAACACTTAACAAAAAAATGTAAAATATCACATTAATAATTTTAGATTGGTTACAGAATGAAATAATATTTTGAGTATTGGGGGATAAATAAAGTATTATTAAAATTAATGCTACCCTTTGGCTTTAGTTTTTAATGTGCCTATTAGAAAATTTTTAATTACATCTGTGACACATTATATTTCTACTGGACGGTACTGTCTAGATTCTCTCCTCTTACGCCCACACACATTTATATATACATATGTATTGTTTTCATTAAAAAGGAGTGCATTATACATATTGTTTTATAAACCTATTATTTTTATACCATGAACATTTTTGGATTTAAGTAACCTAAAACTTTCATCATCATTGTCAATGGCTCCAGAGTAATAATAAAAAGTACGGAGTAAATGCATTGGAGTTTATTTAAACTGTAATTGAACATTTTACGACTATTTTCTTATTTTGTTTCATTTTCTTCTCTGCTCTCTTTTTTTCATTTCTTTTCTTTCTTTCTTCTTTTTTTTTATTAGTACATAAAACCCTGGAACAAGTTACATTGCAAGAACTACACATACCATTTCTATTACTTCCCTAGGATAAATTCCTGAAACATATGTAGGGTTCATGAAAACAAAATAAGTGACAAGCTCCTCAGACCAGCAACTTTATGGAGTAAGGATGCTCCTACACGGAGCAGCAAGATGATTTTAAGCTTCT
Organism: Bubalus kerabau; assembly: GCF_029407905.1. Taxonomy (NCBI): domain Eukaryota; kingdom Metazoa; phylum Chordata; class Mammalia; order Artiodactyla; family Bovidae; genus Bubalus; species Bubalus kerabau. The sequence continues at coordinate 16,938,484 of NC_073646.1, forward strand.
AACAAATTATCTGTGGTTCAGAACTGTGTAGCCCCAGGACACAGGAAACTGTGTAATGGATGGTTGGACACACCAGCTGTAGAGGCAGATAAACTAGGTCCTAATCTTGCTTCTCTGTCATTTTTAATGACCTCCTACTCAGTTTTGTAGCCTCTCTGAGCCTTAGTTTTCATATCTAAGAAATGGAAGCACTAAGGGTACCTCCCTGATAAGATTACTCTTAGGACTGAATGAAATGCCATACTAATTGTTCAGCACAGTTCTTGGCTCTTGGTAAATCCTCAGGTAATGTGATTATTAACATTTCTGAAATCTTGTTTGGACATGCCAATCAACACACACACACATACATATATAGCTTTCTGCTTTTTATCATAGTCTCCCTGCTCTCAACTACTTTTTTTCAAATAGAGATCTATTTGCTAAAATAAATTGAAATGGGTAAAGAATATGAGGCACAATTTATACCAGATATATCTGCAATTACTAACTCTGAATTAAACATATCCCTTCATGAATAATGAAGCAGAAATAGGCCAAAGGAAAAATGAGATAAGATCTCAAATCCATGTATTTTTAATTGCTTCATTATCTAAAATTTGCTATGAATAGCAGTGGATACAGTTTGCTGTTTAAAGCACAAAAAGAAATAAGAATTTTCAGCCAAATCACAAAAGGCTATCAAAAATTAATTTTGTGTGCTATGATCACTGAAAATGTAAGTGATTTTGAGGCAGAGTGACATTTAAAAATGCTATTTATATGCTAATAATAAATGAGTCATTTTTCATTTTGATGCAAAATAAATTTTTATTTTCATTTTAATGAACTGTAGTGAATTTTAAGCTTTTTCTTCTTATCTGTAGGTAAAAGTTTGGGACAGATAGCAGACGGTTGGCCAATGATAGGCAAGAGGTCTTGGAGGGAGTGAAGATGGCGCAGGTTCTGTCATCTGGTACTGACCTCCTAAACTGGATGGAAATTTTGGAGTTGAGATGGTTTTTCTCCATGTTTCTAGAAATTTCCAAAACTTAGATTTACCTTAGAGGTGGCTAACTACCAATTAGTATCATATCAGAAAAAAAGTATTTATGAACTTTCCTGAATTAGTGATCCTTTTTTTTTTTTCTTATATGAAACAATATTCACATTCCAGACTTTAAAAGGAGAACACAGTTAGTTAAGTGATTCTTGGCATGCACATTGCTCTCTGAAGGATATTTTTCAATAATGTTTATTCTTTATCAGAATGTCTATGTCAGACATTTTGCTAAGCATTATTATGTTCGTTCTTTTATCTAATCTTCCTGACAGCCCTAAGAAGGTGGTATTGTTACAAGCCTCATTTTACAGATGAGAAGCTTGAAAGAGAGAGAGGGCGAGCAGTTTCCCCAAGATTTGACAGACTGTAAGTTGTGGAGTTTAGATATGAGCTCCCATCTGTCTATGAGTTAAGTGCCACACATTTATTTATGAACAATGCCAACTGCTTTTAAAAAAGAGAAAACAGAAAGGTATAAACGTTGAGCCCAAATGAATTGTGAATGAAGAAATCTCAGGCATCAGTGAGAGCCTGTGGTGACTCCCGGAAGAGATGCCTCGGGTACCCTAGGAGGTAGCTGTCCATTCTGCCTTCAGGATGCACATACCTGCTGGACACCTGGCCTGTGCCCTAGCTAGGTTTAAAGCTCAGTTAGTTGTTTTCTCTTCATGCTCCTGTAGATTGAATGTGTGTGCTTAGTCACTCAGTCAGGTCTGACTCTTTGAGACCCCATGGAGCCTGCCAGGCTACTCTGTCCATGGAATTTACCAGGCTAGCATACTAGAGTGGGTTGCCATTTCCCACTCCAGGGGTCCTTCACCCAGAGATCAAATCCACATCTCCTATGTCTCCTGCACTGGCAGGCAGATTCTTGACCACTAGTGCCTCCTGGGAAGCCCATTATAAAGCTAGTTACTTTATCAGTTCTGAAAAGTTGGGGTGCTCAAAACTTTCACACGTGTGTGTCAGGGCTTTGGTGAAAAATATCCAGAACTCTGCTGGGCTGAGAGGCCATTCATTTTTATCAAGGGCCTGATGTTATTCTCTGATGTCTGACTTCTTTGAAGTGAGAAGCCAAGTTTGCAAATTCATTTCTGTGTTCCTCACATTCCCTACTCTTAGATCTTGTGTTGCCTTTGCCAGATTTGATTCTTGATGTTAATTCTCTTTAACCAGGGTCTCTTTAAATGGGACCTTGTGAGTTATGGAGCAGTAATTCACCCCTTCAGATCTAGTGGACTCAAGGCCACAGGCCAGCTCCTATTAAATGGAAAGGCCTGAATTATTATCCTATAATTCACCTCCTGGAAGTGTCTTAATTCAATTACACTGTGTCCCTGAATGACCATTAAAAGAAATAGAAAAAAAGTTCTGCATCTTTTCTTGTTACAATCCAAAGTAATTTTCAGTGCCAAAGAGTTCTTCCTTTAAAGTCATTAGAAAGAAAATTAAACAGAAAGATAAAGAAAAGGGCCTCTTATCACTGGAAATGGTGCACTGTAGACAATCAATCACATTTAAAACCATGGGAACATGGCAGAGATCACAGCAATCAAAAATCTTCTTTGTGGCCAAATCCTTTTGATTTATATCTTCCCTCCCCTCCCATTTCTTTGATTGTTCTACTAGTAAGTTTGAGTTAAAACTAATACTAAATTCTGTTATCTTCCACCCTATGATCACATAAGACTTCATATAATAAATACAAATAGCTAACGCTTGGTGACATGCCTAGTTCCAACAGAAGGAAATATAATCTGAGTTTTGCAAAAACAAAGGAACTTGAGGTGCTCCTGAGTCTTAGTTTGGGTGCTCCCAGAAGCAGATCTCAAGACAAAGATTCATACACGCATAGTTGGTTTGAGAGATAAAAGCAAGGAAAGTAGTGAGATTGGAAAGGGAAATAAGCCATCACAAGGTATAAAACAAGTTACTCCTACTGACACTCAAAGCCCAGTCCTGCTGGGGACGCCTGGGTGATGGTGTAGAAATAGGTACCTAAAAATGGTGAGGGAACTGAGGTATTTATACACCAATTGCTTTCAGGCATATATGGAGTGCTGCTCAGGAAAATGATAAGGTTTCCCTGGTGGCTCAGATGGATAAAAATCTGCCTACAGAGCAGGAGACCCAGGTTAGTACAATCCCCTTGAGAAGGTAATGACTACCCACCCCAGAGTTCTTGCCTGGAGAATTCCATGAACAGAGGAGCCTGGCAGGCTGCAGTCATGGGGTCGCAAGAGTCAGACACGACTGAGCGAGTAACACACCACCACAGGAAAATGATGAATTGGTCAACTTTGTCTTTGTTGTCATCTTATATTTCAGGAACCTAAAATTCTCACTTGATCATCCAATTAACTTTGTTCCATTCTACCTGCAGAAATGAATGGACGTGAAAGTCGCTCAGTCTTGTCCGACTCTTTGTGACCCCATGGACTGTAGTGGATATGGTCAAAAACTACAAAAATGCCTTCTAAAGTTCAAAAACCCTCATCCTTAATTCCAAACATCTATGGTCGAATAGACAGTAGTGGATAAAAAGCTCACATAGACCCAGGCTCAGATACTGTCAAGTGAGCAGTCATTATTATTGCATGATCATGAGCAGTTACTTCTCTTGAGACCTGGGCTTCTCACCTTCAAATCTGAGGTAATATTTCCTAGGCTGCGGTAAAACAAATGAGAGGATTGACATGTACATACTGCTATATTTAAAGTGGATAACCAACAGGGACCTACTATATACACATGCAACTCTTCAGGTGTTATATGGCAGCCTGCATGTGAGGTGAGTTTGGGGGAGAATGGACGCATGTACATGTATGGCTGAGTCCCTTTGTTGCCCACCTGAAACCATCATGACATTGTTAACTGGCTATACTGCAATATAAAATTAAAGGCTAAAAAATAAATGAGGCCACCCTGATAAGGTCCTATCTTAGTAGGATGCCCAGCACACAAGTGACCGTTATGGTGCTGATGAGGTTGATGAGGCTTTGCTTTAGGGGTAGGAAAACCATTTCTTCCTCCAAGTCTAGAATCCACCATCCCCTCCTTCTTAACCTGGCCCGTTTATGACTTTCTGAACAGATTTGCTCTTATATGCAGAAAGCAAATGGCTCCTAAGAATCTCAGTAGCAATCACCGTCTGATAACTCACAAGCCACATCTAGGCAATGTAAATGGTTTCAGAGAAATCATACAGAGTCTCTTAAGACAAAGTCATTTAAAAACTGATTTCTAGTTCTGTTGAAGCATCAAAAGATCTTGCCACACTGGACTCAACTGCCATTCTGCAGCATCGGCTGGACATGAGGGACAAGTGTCCCTTCTAACCTGGGTGACCCCCTCCGGTTCCACCAGTCTGTTTTCATGACTTGCTTCCTGCCTTCTCATTACCTGCCTGGGTGTCTTTGAGTTTGCAACGTCTGATTTATCTAACCAAAAGCAGTTGCTCTAAACATACTCTTGCCTAACAACAAAGGTCTATCCAAAATTACTTATCTTGCCTCTCTTTTTATTGCAATGCAATTCATATAATCAGCTATGAATACAGTATGCAAAAGAGTGGATTTTGCTGCTGCCTAAAAAATATCAGTGGAAACATTTAGGGTTAGAATTGGAAATTGTGCTCTACCAGCAGTAATTAGAGAACCAGGCTGGGAAGTCATTGGACTGAAGGGCTGAAAAGGCAGCTTCAGTGCCTACCAAGCTGAAGTATGCGGCCCATGGAGATGAGCTAAGGAAGACACCTGAGTTTAGTCTAATAGCCTTGTAATGACTTGTCTCCATCTGCCTCTGGTGAACAGGGGATCTTTTGTACTTGGGGTGATTACAGACGTGAAAATGAGGGCCTGTGGGTGGTGATTACTTAATGAGGAGTGTTAACCAAGTGGTGGAAAATCACTTCTACTGAAGCATAAAGGAAACAGGAAGGCATATGGAAAGACCTGAAGGAAAGAGGGTCATCCTTGAGCTTCTGGCTCATCTGTTCCTTTTTAGAAATTTGCTGACCACATCAACAGATCCCATCCGTGGATATAAATCTCCTTCTCCTTGGTTCAGGGTTTCCCAAATTGGGCATCACTGACATTTGGGACTGGATGATGCTCTCTTTAGGGGGCTGTCCCACACACTGAAGAATTTTAGCCACATCCTTGGCTTCTATCTACTAGATGCCCCTAATACCCCTCTCCCCAGATGAGAAAAAGCAAATGTCTCGAGACATTGCCATCATCCCCTGGGAGGCTGCCAGTAGTGAATCGCTGCTTTCAGTTGTGCAGTGTTTACTAATATTTCTTTAAACTACTAGGTTATCTTTAAAAATCAAGGAATCTCACTTTAAATCCTGATTTCTGGTCTCTCTGTGCCTATTCTCTCTCTGTCTTTGCCTCTCATGCTCACGTTCAATCACTCAGTCATGTCCAACTCTTTGTGACCCCATGGACTGCAGCCTGCCAGACTCCTCTGTCCATGGAATTTTCCAGGCAAGCATAGTGGAGTGGGTTGCCATTTCCTTCTCCAGGGGATCTTCCTGACCCAGGGGTAGAGCCAAAGTGTCTGGCATCTCCTACACTTCAAGGTGGATTCTTTACCACTGAGCCACCTGGGAAGCCCTGTCTTGGCCTTGGTATCTCTCTAATCCACCTCCTGTACTCCTGACCTCACCAACTCCTCCTCCATACAGATGGTCCCCAAGTTGTGATGCTTCAACTTAGGAGTTTTCAGTATTATGATGGTGTAAAAGTGATGGTTCACCTTCAGTAAAAACTACTTGAAATTTTTAATTCTAATCTTTTCCCAGGCCACCAATATATGATGCAATCCTCTCTTATGAAGATGAGTTGTGGATATGCTCCTGTCAGTTGCAAGATCCCAAGGGTGAACAATCCATACCTAAAACCATTCTGCACCCAGAGAGTGATTCTGGTATGTTGCTTTTGAACAGTGTTCAATGGACTTTCCAGGTGGCTCAGATGGTAAAGAACCCATCTGCCAATGCAGGAGACACAGGTTTGTTCCCTGGTTTGGAAAATCCCCTGGAGGAAGATATGGCAACCCACTCCAGTATTCTTTCCTGGAGAATCCCATGGACAGAGGATCCTGGCAGGCTACAGTCCCTAGAGTTGCAAAAGGGTCAGATGCAACTTAACAACTAAACAACAGTATTCAAAAAGTTATATGAGATATTCAGCACTTTGTTTTAAAATAACCTTTGTGTTAGATGACTTTGCCCAACTGTAGGCTAATGTAGTAAGTGTTCTGAATACATTTCAGGTAGTCTAGGCTCAGCTATGATGTTCGGTAGATTAGGTGTATTAAATGTATTTTCAATTTCCAAATTGTAAGGGATGTCAAAAAAGTTGGAAATGGGGGACAAAAGGAGCATAACTTGGGCTCAGAATTGACAGAGCTCCCCTGAAGAGGTGACATTTTGGCCCCACAAGGAGAAGCTGACCAAACACACAAGGGAAAGGGGTATTTCAGGCAGAGAATATAGTATGTGCAAAGGCCCTGAGGTGAGGAAGAACAAGGAACTAGTAGCAGGCCAGTAGAGCTGAACTGCATAGAGTAAGCCGAGTGTGAGATGTGATGGAGATTGAAAAGGTAAGAAAAGAGTGGGTCACATGGGACCCTGAGAACATGTTAAGTATCCTGAATTTCAACCTTGGAAAGTGAGAAGGGACATCATCTACCCACAGATTGAAGCTCTGGGAACTAAAACTACTTCCTATCTACATGAACATGATTTTGGCTTTTTCTTCTGAGTTCATTAGCATGACTTTCTTTGTTTCTGGGAGTTTCCTGCCCAGGCAAATGATCTGACATTCATTACAAGAACTTGAGAAAAAGATTCATCAGCTCTTCAGTGGAAAACATGGACTCTAGAGATTTTTAACCCTTTTCCTCAAAATCCACACCTTTGTGTGTTCACGAACCCTGAAGTGTTGCATCATGATCCTTACCAATCCTAACGAAGCCACCTCTTTGAAAGATTCCATCTTAAATCAAACCTCCAGTTCCCATTAAACTGTGATTTTCCCTTCCCTGAAGGGACATTGCTATCACTTTGCAAGGTGGTATTCTTCATTAGAGCCATAAGCAATAAACTCACTTTGTCTTCTCAACTGGTTCTATTGGTGATATTATAAGCAGCTTTTGGAAGGAAAATCTCTCTGCAGGAGGCCTCGTTGTCTTGTCATTAACCTTAAACTAGGCAGCCCCATGTTCTACTCATTTCTGGCCCTAACAAACCTTTCAAATCTTTTGACCTCACAGTTGTTCAGTTGCTAAGTTTTGTCCAACCCTTTCTAACCCCACAGACTGCAGCACGCCAGGCTTCCCTGACCTTCACTGTCTCCTGGAGTTTGCTCAAACTCATGTCCATTGAGTCAATGAGGCCATCCAACCATCTCATCCTCTGCTGCCCACTTCTCCTGCCTTTATTCTTTCCTAGCATCTGGGTCTTTTCCAATGAGTTAGTTCTTCTCATCAAGTGGCCAAAGTTTTGGAGCTTCAGCTTCAGCATCAGTCCTTCCAATGAATATTCAAGACTGATTTCCTTTAGGATTGACTGGTTTGATCTCCTTGCTGTCCAAAGAACTCTCAAGAATCTTCTCTAGCACCACAGTTTGAAAGTATCAATTCTTCGGTGCTAAGCCTTCTTTATGGTCCAATTTTCACATCCATACATGACTACTGGAAAAACTATAGCTTTTTTTTTTTTTTTTTTAACTATAGCTTTAATTAGACAGACCTTTATTGGCAAAATGATGTCTGCTTTTTAATACTTTGTCTACGTTTGTCATAGCTATTTTTCCAAGGAGAAAGTGTCTTTTAATTTCATGGCTGGAGTCACCATTCACAGGAATTTTGGAGCCCAAGAAAATGAAATCTGACACTGTTTCCACTTTTTCCCCATCTATTTGCCATGAAGTGATAGGACTGGATGCCATGATCTTCATTTTTTGAATGTTGAGATTTAAGCCAGCTTTTTCACCCTTCTTTTTCATCTTCATGAAGAGGCTCTTTAGTAACTCTTCACTTTCTGCCATTAAAATATTATCATCTGCATATCTAAGGTTGCTGATATTTATCCTGGCAATTTTGATTCCAGCTTGTGATACATGATGTACTCTGCATATAAGTTAAATAAGCAGGAATGACAATATACAGCCTTGATGTACTCCTTTTCCAATATTGAATAGTTTCATCATAGGGGACTAGAATGCATAAGTAGAAAGTCAAGAGATACGTAGAATAATATTCAAGTTTGGCCTTGGAGCACAAAATGAAGCAGTACAAAGGCTAACAGAGTTTTGCCAAGAGAATGCACTGGTCATAGCAAACACTCTCTTTCAACAACACAAGAGACGACTCTATACATTGACATCACCAGATGGTTAGTACCAAAATCAGATTGATTATATTCTTTGCAGCCAAAGGGAGAAGCTCTATACAGTCATCAAAAACAAGACTAGGAGCTGACTGTGGCTCAGATCATCAGCACTTTGCTGAAAAATTCAGGCTCAAATTGATGACAGTAGGAAAAACCACTAGGCCATTCAGATATGACCTAAATCAAATCCCTATGATCATACAGTGGAGGTGACAAATAGATTCAAGGAACTAAATCTGGTAAACAGAGTGCCTGAAGAACTGGGTGGAGGTTTGTAACATTGTATAGGAGGTGGTGACCAAAACCATCCCCAGGAAAAAGAAATGCAAAAAGGCAAAGTGGTTGTCTGAGGAGGCCTTACAAATAGCTGAGAAAAGAAGCAAAAGGAAAAGGATAAAGGGAAAGATATACCCAACTGAAAGCAGAGTTCCAGAGAATAGCAAGGAGAGATAAAAAGACTTCTTTAGTGAACAGTGCAAAGAAATAAGAGGAAAACAATAGAATGGAAAAGACTAGAGATCACTTAAAGAAAATTGAAGATACCAAGGGAACATTTCATGCAAAGATGGGCACAGTAAAGAACAAAAACAGCAAGGACCTAACAGAAAAAGAAGAGATTAAGAAAAGGTGGCAAGAATACACAGAAGAAATGTACGAAAAAGTTCTTAATGGCCCAGATAACCCTGATGATGTGATCAGTCACCTAGAGCCAGACATCCTGGACTCAAGTGGGCCTTAGGAAGCATTACTACGAACTTAAGCTAGTGAATCAGAGAAGGCAATGGCACCCCACTCCAGTACTCTTGCCTGGAAAATCCCATGGATGGAGGAGTCTGGTAGGCTGTAGTCCATGGGGTCGCTAAGAGTCAGACACAACTGAAGCGACTTAGCAGCAGCAGCAAGCTAGTGAAAGTGATGGAATTCCAAATGAGCTATTTCAAATCCTAAAAGATGAGGCTATAAAAGTGCTGCACTCATTATGCCAGCAAATGTGGAAAACTTAGTGGCCACAAGACTGGAAAATGTCAGTTTTCATTCCAATCCCAAAGAAAGACAATGCCGAAGAATGTTCAAATTACCATACAATTGCACTCATTCCACATGCCAGAAATCCTTCAAGTTAGGCTTTTGTAATATGCTAACCCATAACTTCCAGATGTATAAGCTGGATTTAGGAAAGGCAGAGGAATCAGAGATCAAATTGCCAATATATGCTGGATCATAGAAAAAGCAAGGGAATCCCCCCAAAAATCTACTTCTGCTTCTTTGACTGTGCTAAAGACTTTGTGTGGATCACAACAAACTGTGGAATATTCTTAACGAGATTAAGAATATTACCAGACCACATTACCTGCCTCCTGAGAAATATGTATGTAGGACAAGAAGCAAGAGTTAGAACTGGACATGGAACAATGGACTGCTTCCAAACTGGGAAAGGAGTATGTCAAGGCTGTATATTGTCACCCTGCTTATTTGTGAAATCCTGGGCTGGATGAATCACAAACTGGATCAAGATTGCCAGGAGAAATATCAACCTCACAATACCTTGCTTAATCTGTTGGTTCTTTCCACAAATAAAATAAGGAGAAATGGAGAATCATTTAATGAACAGATGACCAGATCTCTTCCCTAGCTTACCCTTCAGAAAGGTCCCAAACAAACTGTGAACAAAATAGCATCTAAATGTGATACATATACACAATGGAATATTACTCAGCCATTAAAAAGAATGAAACAATGCCATTTGCACCATGTATGGACCTAGAGATTGTCACGCTGAGAAAACAAAGTCAGAGAAGGAAAAATATTATATGACATCTCTTATATGGGGAATCTGAAAAGAAATTATACAAATGAACTTATAAAACAGAAAGAGACTCAGTAACTTAGAGAACAAACTTATGGTTGTGGAGTGAGGGGGAGGTTTGGGGGAACAGATAATTAGGGAGTTTGGAATGGACATGTACACACTGCTATATTTAAAATGGGTGACCAACAAGGACCTACAGTATAGCACAGGCAACTCTGCTCAGTGTTATGTGGCAGCCTGGATGGGAGAGGAGTTTGGGGGAGAATGGGTATATGTACATGTATGGCTGAGTCCCTTTCCTGTTCACTTGAAACTATCTCAACAGTGTTAATCAGCTATACCCCAATACAAAATAAAAAGTTAAAAATAAAACATAGCATCTAAAGAAAAATGACAGAAGTCGACAAGCCTTTCCACAAGCCTGCACACAGTGGGAGATGTCAACAAATGTGATGACTCCGACCCCTTCCATCTCAATGATTAACATTGATTATTTCCCTTTTTCCCTTTAAAAACTTTTCTGGCTAAGCAGACTCTTCAGAGATGGTCTTGGGGTGACACTGAATCTGCCATCTCCCCAGATTGTCGGCATTTTGATTAAAAGCAATTTTCCTTTTTACCAACATCTGTCTCACTCAAGTACTAATTTTTGAGTGAAGAGCAGCTAGACCTGATTCGGTAACAATATGAGGTTTCAGACTGGAACCATGGAAGGAATTTCAACGAGAAAGTGACAAACACATGTCACAAGTCTGGCATTGAGTGAAGTTCAGAAAGCATCTCAAAATAGCATGCTACTTGCAAATAGAATCTAGTTTTCTTGGTCACCTTCAAGCTATCTAGACAATTGTGAACACGCAAAGCCAGTAGGACAAAGGAAACAAAAACCACCCAGGAGGCCATGATAAAGAGAAGTAAATCCACACCCCTGTCATGCTTCTCTCCTGTGGAATCCAGGCTCTGAATTCTTTAAAGATGTTTTTCAGTTGCTGCCTTAACATCATGCACTGGAAATTGCACAGGTTTGGGTTTTGTCTTTAATCAAGTGAAATTGCACCATAATTTTGTTTAGTCATTAAAATGTTCTTTAGCAAATCTTGTCAACAAGAGCCATTTAAGGGGTTTTAATCAGGCTTCGTCATTCTCAAACAAGGTAGAGGTGCAATGTTTGCAACAAGACAAGTGGGATGTGAGATGCCCAAGGCAGGCAGCCTGAGCACCCTGCCTTCAATTCTCAGAGAGCTGTTTCCGCTCTACTTGCTTTTTCAGCCCTTCAGACTTGCCAGTTTCCACAGCCATCACCATGTCCAACTTGACTTACATGCAACAAGGTCATTTCTGAGGGCCTTAGGGCTTATGTGTATCTGTACAGGTAGGAACATGAAGGCAGAACCTGTGAGTGGATACTATTACCCTCATGGCAGGCAGACAATCTTTCCAGATTTAATTTTAAAAAGAAAAAATATCCGTTATGTGTCCTCATCTCCCAGAAGACATTACATTATAATTTGCATGAACATTATTATAGTCCATGCAAATCCAATAAGGATTAGAGACCCCTGAGAAAGCAGAGGGGGCTTCCCTGGTGGCTCAGTGGTAAAGAATCTACCTGTAATGCAGGAGACGCAGATGTATGTTCGCTCTCTGGGTTGAGACGATCCCCTGGTGGAGGGCACGGCAACCCACTCCAATATTCTTGCCTGGGAAAATCCCATGGACAGAAGAGCCTGGCGGGCTATAGTCCATGGGGTTGCAGAGTCGGACACGACTGGTGACTGAGCATGTATGCTAGAGAGGAGGGGAGAGCCCACAATGCACTGCCAGAAGTAGAACTCAAAGGTATCACCAGACTGAACATCCAGCCTATCCTTCTCTCCTGAATTTTACAATTTCAGATCATCATTCATGTCTCTATGTGTTAGGATGCTTTCGCCAACAGTAGCAGAAATTCCAACTCAGACTGGTTTACATGTTAAAGAAATTATTTAACAAATTGCCACTCACTTGTCCTACCAGAATCTTCAGCTGAACATGTCTAAATAAAGTTTGATGAGAGTCTGCATTGTCTGAAATGGTAGAGTGTGGATTCTGGAGCCAGCCAGTCTGGGTTTGAAATCCTGGCTCTGCCATTCACAAGTTGTGTGGCCTTAGAAAAGTCACTCAATCCTCCTTGCCTTGGGCTTCCATCTGTAAAGTGGGAGTAATGATGGTCCTTCCTTCAGAAGTTGCTGGAAGTGAATGTTTGTAATCTGCTTAGAACGGTGCTCAGTCCAAGGTGAGCTTCATATGCCTTTGAGTTTTATTTGCCTCCCCAAAGCCCTACCCAAACGTGATCTTCCTCCTGAGTTTCCCTTCTCAGAAAATGGCATCACTCTCTACCCAGGCACTGAGACTGAGGCAGGAGAAAAATGGACCCCAGGCTGAACAGTTTCTGCTCTGTGGACAGAAACTCCAAAATAGCAGGATAATGGAGGAGGCTGGGCTCTGCCCAGATAAGAGGTAAAAGACCACGTATTCCTCCTTCTTTAAGTGAAGGAGACGTCCCCACCTACACATGCACAGACGGGCTCCTTGGAGGTCAAAACAGGAGGAGTGCCACCCCATAGTAAGTGATGTCAACTACCCAGGGGCCTCTCTGCTAGAATTCACCTGGCTAAGAGATGCACACGCGCACAAGGGAGGACCCCCAGATAAACCAAATATGGACTCAGAACCAGGCAAAGTAAATTGATTGGTCAGAGGAAACCTGGAAGAAACGCCCTATACATATATATATGATTGAAACTGCCACAAGGGTGCCCCTCTCTCTCAGTGAACCCATGTGTCAATCTACGTGTACTCCTTTTCTTCCTAATAAACACTTCACTTTCCATCTCTATGTGGAAATTCATTTCTACACAGCTGACAGGCCAGGGCCTTGTCACTGATCATGAGTCCCTGGTGGTCTAGTGGCTAGGATTCAGCCTTCTCGCTGTGACCTAGACTTCAATGTCTGGCCGGGAACTGAAACCGTGCTTCAAGCCGCTGCAGGCCAAGGCCACTGGAGATCCATAACAGATGGCTATATCCTCCAGACTGGGAGACATACTTCTTTGTTATAATATTTATGAAAAATCCAGATGTGAATGATTATTGTCTATTACTATTAGTTTAATTGTGTGTCTCCCTCTCCTTAAGATCTAAGTTAAGATTTTGTGTCTTGGTCATCAGTGACTTGCACACAATATTGAATGAATAAAACAGTTGGAGGTCTCATGAACTGTTAACAACCAGAAACTTTTAAGAAGTTATGAAAACTGAAATCAACAATGAATCAGGGAGCATGATATTGTGATTTCTACTAAGAAATACATATGTTTGGTCTTCATCTCTGTTTCAGACAGGTACATGAGCACTAAATCACTTCAGTTGTGTCCAACTCTTAGTGACCTCATGAACTGTATAGCCCGCCAGACTCTTCTGTCCGTGAGATTCCCAAAACAAGAATACTGGAGTGGGATGCCAGGCCCTTTTCCAGGGGATCGAACCTGCATCTTTTACATCTCCTGCATTGGCAGGAAAGTTCTTTACCACTAGCACCACCTGGGAAGCCCGTTTTAAGCATCAAGCTCCTGAAATCCTAAATGTGGTAGAGCAGAGTAATCAAGGGCTTCCCTTGTGGCTCAGCTGGTGAAGAATGCACCTGCAGTGCAGGAGACCCCTGGGTTCGATCCCTGGGCTGGGAAGATTCCCTGGAGAAGGGAAAGGCTACCCACTCCAGTATTCTAGCCTAGACAATTCTGTGGGCTGTATAGTCCATGGGGTCACAAAGAGTCAGACACGACTGGGTGACTTTCACGTACATAAATACATAGAGTAATCAAGATGTCTTTTATTATGTTAACTAGGTGACTTGTGGAAACTACCTGAAGATGGAGGCTGGTTTCCTGTGGAGCTAGGTTTTCAGTGACTCAGCAGAGCCTAAGTAATTAAGCCTCCATGAGAAGTGAAAAGGACCAGGTTCAAAGAGCTTCCAGGCTGGTGAACACAGAGGGTGATACTCCTGAGGAGGGCAGGGAGAGTCTGTGCCCTCTCTCCACGCCTTGCCCTGTGCATCTCTTCCATCTGGCTGTTTCCGAGTTATAACCTTTCATAATTAGTTGGCGGTCTAATAAGTAAAATATTTTCCTGAGTTCTGTGAGTCACTCTAGAAAATTAAACAAACCCAACAAGGGAGTCATTGGAAGCCCCAATCTCGAACCAGTTGATCAGAAGCATGGGTGAAAATCTGGGGCTTCTGCCTGCCATCTGAAGGAGGGACACAGGCTGGGAGGGGGAAGTAGTTTTATAGGATCTGATACAGATAGTGTCAGAATTGATTTAAATTGTAAGACACCCAGCTGGGGTCTGAGAATTGCTTATCAATGTGAGGCACACGCGCACGCGCACACACACACACTGGAATTGAAGACCAGAACCCTATTGGTGGAAAAAATCATTGACTGCTTCACTTGATGAAATAGTCAGGGAAGGGGGAAAGCATCGTGTGGAAGCAGCTAGGATTACCCTTGTTTAGATTGCTTGACTTTCTCTTCAGGATCATAGGAAGACAATGCCTGCAAGTGTCGCTTGGAGCTGTCTGAGGGGTGGAGCTGGGAGAGTGTGGACAAGAGGGGAAAGGGCACAGTTTACACAAGAAGGCTTCATAGAAGACATTGCTTCCACATTTCTTGATCTTCTGCTTTATTAAGCTCAGGGCCATATTTCCAACTACCTTCTGGTGTCCAACCAAGTGTCCTTCAGACAAACCAAATAAGTCAGACATTGAATTTACCCATTTAGTCTCCACATCTGTTCCTGTGTCTGTGCCACTAATAGTCACCTAACAGCAATCAGGAAGGTCACCCTCAGTTCCAGCCTTTCTCTCAGCCTCTTCTTGCCCCATTGATCTGAGATCAGAAGTGAGACCAAGAAATTCTTCATAAAATGTCTGGATGGCTGGTCTGGAGATATTAGTCCATAAGAGGGTCCCTCAAGCGAGTTCCCTTCTCTGCCAGACAGAACACCCTGTGCTCATTAAGGATCCAGTCAGCTGAGACTGTCCTCATTAGCATAAAAATGGGCACAACACTGAAGATGTCCTGACCCACTGAAGTTCCTCTACATTTGCTTATGGAAATGAAGATATTCCAATTCTAGACTCCATGTCCTTTCCCTCCCTCAAGGCAGGCTATAGATGAAAGACATCGTCATTGAATTTTCTGTTTATCTCATATCCTCCTCATATTACAGAGGGATCCCTTACTTGTGAAGGATACCCACTTCATCAGCACACACTCTTGTCAGATGACAAGGGCCAGGTTTCCTGTGCGGAGGACCAAATTATCCATCCTGCCTGAATGGAGGAGTTCCTAATGTCTTTCCCAACACACGGAATATAGACCAACCTCTTAACCCTAGCCCATAAATTCCAGTCCCTGTCTACTCCAACCTCCCCTTTCTCTCCCTGGCTCTAACACACTCTATTCTGGCCACACTGGTCTTTATTTATTTTCATTTCCTTCAACATGCTGTACTAACATCCCGCTGCTCTGAACCTTTGCACACTCTCTCCTCTACCTTCTGTGGCCACCTGGGCAGGGCCACTCTGCCCGAAGACCTCAGCTCTAACATCAAGTCATCCTCAGCATTCACCAACCCTCCCAATGTTGCTGAAATTCAGCCTCTGTAAACCAGAGCCAGATTAAACCTCAAAGAGAGAGTTTGGGTGAAATAGAAATAAATAACTTTATTGCTTTGCCAGGCAAAGGTTGCCACTCTGGGCTAATATAATACCCTTAAGACTGTGCATCTACCCTGGAGGGAGTAGTGAGGAGTCTTACAGTGTTCAAGGAGCAGGGCATGGTCAGCTCATGGATGTTCTTCTGACTGGTTGGTGGTGAGGTAACCAGGGGTCAGCATCATCAACCTTCTGGCTGTAACTGGTTTGAGGTCTATGTGCTTGTGGGAAGCATGCAATTAACTTTTTCCACCTGGTGTGGGTTTCAGTATCTGCAAAACAGTTCAGGGATATGGCTTAAAATATTATCTATAGCCCTTGAGAGGGAACTAAAGTGTCCTTGACTTTGTTTAATAGTTAAACTATTATTATTTTGTCTTGCTTGACTGTTTTCCTTTCTTTTCACATCTTCTCACTTTCCTCATTAAATTTATGCTTTGACTTAAGCTCTTATACAGACAAAAAGCAGGCAGAGGACGTGAGGGGGGTCTATTCTAGGAAGGGTCCTGTTCCTTTACACCAACATTATCCCTCTCCCTTAATTAACAGCTTCAAAGGCTTGAGTACTTCCAGTGTTAGTTCCACTTGGTCTGATTCTGTCTTTCCCGCTAGACTACACATTTCTTATGACAGGGATTATGGCAATGTAGTCCCAGAATCTAACACAGCCTCTGATATACAGGAGGCACTCTGAAATCTTTATTTACTTACTTAATTAATTACTACCTGGCACTGGACACAAATAGATGAATCAGATGCATACAATCTATTCTCAAAAAACCCACAGACCAGTCAAGGAGCTGAAAAGAATGTAGGAAGTTACAAAAGAGGTGCCATTAAAGAGGGTAGTACTTGCTAACTTGTTTTTAGTCAGGAAAATAGGAAGTAGTAGAGGAGCTAAACCTTGAAGTTTACATTGAATTTAGACTCACAGGTGGCAGAGAATGACCATTCGGAGGAAGAAACAGTAAGTGAAGGTATAAGGCTGAGAACAGGCAGACGACTAAAAATCAAGGTGAGACTTTAACGTGCTCTGGACAGTAATCCTTGCCAGCTGAGCAACGAGCTTCACCACCCCCAGAATGTTCCTGGAGGAGCCAGAGATGGAAGCTTTGCAGATAAGTGTCAAAGCATCAGCCCCATGTTATCAATGGCTCAGCCAGGTGACCTGCACACAAGGCTCCCATGAGGCTGAGTCCGATGATGCATATGTTGGGAGCCCCCACCTCCCAGCTAAGCCTGAAGCTAGCACACAGATTTTCAGCCCTTCTCCATGGCTGTAAGATGTCCTCACACTCAGTGACCTAAACTGTCAGCCCTTTTGTGATCAGGCTGCAAGAAAGAGCTTGATTTGACTTAGTTTAGGTGTGAGTTTCAAAGACAGTGTCCCCACCCCTGAGTAAATAGGATCTCCTACTCTGATGGATGCAATCAGCATTCCATGCCCACAAAGAGCCCTGAAGCAGAGAGAAGGCAGGGCAGGTAGGTGTGGGGGACTGGAGATAGGCGAAAAAAGAGAGGAAGGGGAAGGTGCCATTTCCTAAATAGGGGAAATAATGGGAGACAAGAGTTATCCTTTCTGTTCCTTTGGCCAGATGCAACTCTCCCTTTTGACTGGATTAACTCTTACTCAAACCTCAAAAGAGCACAAACATCTATCACCTCCAAAAGTTTCCTCTATCTCTTATTTCTAGTTATCTATTCAATTAAACATTTTTTTCTTTGGTAGTACAGCCATAGAACATAAGATCTACCTTCTTAGCAAATTCTTAAGTGAACAGTACAACATCATTGACTCAATGGACATGAATTTGAGCAAACTCTGGGAGATAATGAAGGACAGGAAAGCCTATCATGCTGCAGTCCGTGGAGTCGCAAAGAGTTAGATATGACTTAGTGACTGAAAAACAACAACAAGATTGTCAAGTCTTACAAATGAACTTTTATACAAAAGAGAAATAGACCCACAGACATAGAAAACAAACTTACAGTTACCAAAGGGGAAAGGGGAAAGGAGTAGGGATAAATTAGGAGTTTGGGATTAACACATACACATTATCATATAGAAATAGTTAACCAACAAGGACCTACTGTATAGCACAGGGGACTACACTCAACACCTCATAATAACCTATAAGGGAAAAGAATGCAAAATAGAATATATATATATATATATATATATATATATATATATATACACACACACACACACACACACACACACACACACACACTACCTGGGAAGCCCCAGCAAATCAACTATACATCAGTAAAATAATAATAATAATTTACTTTAAAAAAGAATGTTATGTGTCAGCCTTATGTTGTACAGTAAATCTGCCAAACCATCTTTTAAGTGTTTTGTTTTGTTTTGTTTTTAGAAAAAGGCAAGCACAGAACAGGTGTCACATTGGACCCCTGTGAATGCCTTCTTCCCAAGGACTGCCTCTTCCCAGGGCTGAGACCCCAAGGCCTTGGCACAGGGACAAAGAGTGTCACCCGCAACTTCTCCTTTACTAGTGGATCATGGGAAACACTTCTTTCACACAGAAGAGAAACAGCTCCTAGGGTGCAGTGTGGAGATGGACTCCTGAGACTCTGTCTGCAGCAGCTTCCATGCAGTCAGTCAGTTAACCCTCTAGCCTGTCTGCCTCTACCTCCCAGGTCAGATTCAACCCAGTGGTCTCTCAACACTATGACCCACTGTTGGGTCCTAGACCCATGTGTTGGGGCCTAGAAGTTGGTTACTTTCATATTCAGCCCAGACTCAGTGGCCCAGTTTCATATTCCTCCCCCACTTCTCGCCCACTCTTGTCCTCTGATCAAGCTTTTATTTACCTAGGTCCCCATCTTCTATCATAATCAGGTTTTAAGAAACTTTAAAGTGAGGAGTTGAACCTCATTTATCTGTATATCCTTTCCCATACATTCACAAAACTATTCCCACCAAAATATAATTATTTTGCATAATATGGTGAAGGGTTCCCTGATGACTAAGCTGATAAAGAACCCACCTGCCAATACAGTAGACAAAAGGGACTTGAGTTTGATCCCTGGGTCTGGAAGATCCCCTAAAGAAGGAAATGGCCATGTGCTCCAGTATCTTGCCAGGAAAATTCCATGGACAGAGGAACCTGGCAGGCTACCGTCCATGGGGTCACAAAGAGTCAGACATGACTGAATGGATGTGGGCACACAATCACACACACACACACACACACGCACACACACACTATGGTGAAGTCATCATTCTACTGCTTAGAGCTGAGTGACCTTGGAGAAGTTCATCTGAGCTTTCACTGTCTTCCCTTTGTCAGAGTCCTGATCTTCTAAGACTATGGTAAGGACAGGTTAGGTGTGTAAAGGGGTCACAGTAAGAGCACAGTAGGTATTAGCCATTGTTACTAGGTGCTCAATCAGCATGTTTATCAAATGGAATCATTAACAGACCTCCCTTTATGGACTCTGCTTGGCAGTAAATGTACTGTGTGTAAATGTTGAGAGCAGGATGGGGAAGGAGGAGGGGGACAGCAGATGGGAGCCCCCCCAAGCCTTTCCCCAAGCCTATTAAGAAGAAAAATTGTCCACTTGAGTTTGAGGTTTAGCATGAGAGCAGTGAGTGGAAAGATAAATAGAGACTTGTCAGTCTTCTCCAAAATCTGAGGCATTAGCTCATTTTCTTTTTAAAACAAAATAGGTTGGCTAAGTGAAATTGTGTTCTCAATCAAAGATGCTCTATTCACATCTCTGAGTGTGAGTGTGTGTGAGAGAAAGAAAGAGAGACTCAGCTAGGGAGCCCTGAAGGGACGGGTTTCCCTGTGCCAGGACCTTAAACCAAGAACCTCCTTGGATTTCACACTGTTCCTGTCTTCTTTCATGAGAATACAAATAACAGGCAGAAGACTCTTCTGTTACTGCTTGTGTGTGTGTGTGTGTGTGTGTGTGTTTTCAGTAGGGCATTGTGGTTAATAAAGCCAGATCTCTTTGAGTCTATTATTAGAGTCAAAGAGATCTGGCTTCAAACCCCAGTTTTGCCACTCACTCTGGGTGATCTTGAACAATTTACCTTAATCTCTTTGAGCCTCAGGATCTTCCCATGTAAGGTGGAGTCAACATTCCTTACCTCGGTAGGTTTTTGTGAGTATTAAGTTTCATCAGATATATCCAGTGGTATGCACATAGAAGATCCTGAAGACAAAAAGGCGGTTGCTAGTAGTCCTAGTCGTAGTAGTAGTGTTAGGGGAAGCACACTGATTGAAACCGCCCACGCTGGCCAGGCACCATAGTAACCATTTGCATGAGTTGTTTTATGACAGGAGGTCCTGATAAGGAACATGGAACTAATAAGCCACCACCAACCGGAAGAGTTCAGGAAAGGTCTAAAGGAGACACCGCGTGTCCGTCCACTTCCCAGAATCCCTCTCGCTAGCATCCATCTTGGCTGAGCAATGCGTGTGCCACCAGGAAAGACTCTGAATTACAATGATTGGCCAAAGACAACCCGGAAACTAATCCTATCACCGTAAAACCTGAGACTGCGAGCCACGCGGCAGAGCAGTTCTCCTGGGTTCCCTTACCCTACTGCTCTCCACCTGGGTGCCCTTTCCCAATAAAATCTCTTGATTTGTCAGCACATGTGTCTCCTCGGACAATTCATTTCCGAGTGTTAGACAAGAGCCCAGTTTCGGGCCCTGAAAGGGGTCCGCCTTCCTGCAACAGTAGGAGAAGGAGGAGGAATAACAGTAGTGATCGTATCAGTAGTAGTGGTAGTAATAGCAATAATAGCTGCAGGAGTAAGTAATATAATAGTAATAGCAGCGATAATAGTAGTCACGAGGGTGGTGGTGCTTCTAGTACTCGTGGTAGTAAAGTAGTAATACTAGCAGTAGTAATAGTGGTATGAATAGTAGTGGTAGTAGTAATAGTAACAGCAGCAGTAGTAAGAGTGGTAAAATAGTAATAATCATAGTAATATAGTAATCATGGTGGTGGTGGTCATAATAGTAAAGTAGTAGTGATAATAGTACCAATAGTAGTAACAGCAATAGCAGCAGCAACAGTAGTAAGAGTAGTAAAATAGTAATAGCAGCAGTAATAACTCAATCATGCTGGTAACAGTACTCATAGTAGTAAAGTAGTTGTATTAATGACGGTGGTAGTAGTACTAAGGGTAGTATTTTCTAGACTCTTCTTTTAGCTATACTCTCTCTCTCGTAAGTTTCTAGCATCTAAGACCATCTTCAGAATCCTTGATAATCTTCTCAATAATTTAGCACATAACAAGGACTCAATAAAATTAAAATGTATTCCTAAAGTCTCTCATTAAACCTGAGCAGCACGTTAAGGAAACAAAGAAATGCTGCTTCATTTACCTTCATTTATCTTGGTATCTGGGTTTATCCTAAAAAGAAGCTGGAACTAGTTAACAAAAAGTCTCTTCTGTGGGCCAATAATGTATTTGCAAGTCTGCTTTAAAAACTAAATCATCACATCATCTCATAAAGTGTGGCAATGACTGTGGCAAAAAAACACACACACACACACATCAGTGTGGATGAAACCCTAGAAAGAGAGAAGTGCTTAGTTCTCCAGCTTGAAATCCTCCCTGGCAGACAGCCGCCAGCTCCAGTCAAGCGTATCCACTCTTGCAAGACAATAAAACGCTTTGAAAAACTGCCCACCATTCAATGGTGATCCCAAATCATTTTCTTTTCCCATTGATTCCTTGTTTAAACTTCTGGGGAAGCTAATTTGAAAGAAGGTCAGTGCTTTAAAAAGGGGGCTTGTATTTCCTGCATGTCTGGTTTAGGCTGTTTGAAGACAATAAAGAACATCAGGAGGTTTTAAGCTGTTTCCTTTCCTCCAAAATCACTTTCAGCATGAAAACCACATGTGACCTCAGACCCAAACCTATTTATAAGTTTGTCTCCCCCGTATGTCACTGTGAGAATTAGGCCAGACGGGCAGGTTCTGGGGGCAGTGCTGTTTAAATGGAGATCACAATGGTGATTTCTGGGTGTGTATAACCCTTGCCATCAGCAACCCTGCGGAGCTGACTATTCCCTACAGACACTGATGGCTCTGATCTGAAAGTTGCGGGAAGCCTTGTGTCTAAAGCCAGTGGTATTTTTTTTTTCTCCAAAAGGAATTCAAGGAAAGGTTGCTGGAAAGAGCAAGAGATGTAGAGTACTTTTGTAATGTCAAAATCAAGTTCCGAGCCTCTGCCTGGCTCCCAGGAGCTCTACCTGCCTCTGTCTGCATCAGAAGTAGTTTCACCAAAGTCTTCTGAATTCCCTCTGAGAGTGACCAGCAGAAGACAGGCCCGTGCCCAGCAAAGAGCAAAAACCTGAGCCCAGAGCTACTCTTCAGACCAGAGTTCACCTCATCTGTCCGGCTGCCTACAAGTTTCTGCTTCTGTGACAGTTTGAACTCTGAACCCAGGCTGAAGGAACTGTGGAGCATCCCTGAGCTGGCTTCTCTGAGCTACATTCTTTGCCTGCTTCATAGCAGTCCCTGCCTGTTTCTTTCATCCTTGACACTGGAGTCTGACCTCTGCGATTCGCTGACTTTCTATGGTTCTTCTGTGTGAGGTCATCATCTTCCTTCCAGCTAGACTCTTGCCCCAGGGTCCTTCTGTTCCTCTCTGTCCCACTGAGCCTGCATCCTGATGACTCAGGACCTACAAACTCATCACTTCTAAACAGCAACAGTGAGTACTAGGAGATGGAAAGTTCTTCAAATGTCTGAGACAAAATTCTGCAAGAGACATTTTTAGACATAGATGAATCCAAAATGCACTCTTTCTTGGGAAGCTACTGGATGGATGTACTCCACCAAAAGGAGAGAGTAAATAAAGGAAGAGGAAGAAACAGGATCTGAGGAATCCAACGTGGCAGACCAGGGATAGTAAATCCCAGAACCTTGAGCTATGGACTTAAGGAGTGAGTCATCCAATGAGAGTGATCAGGAACATACTGATCATCATGGAAAAAAGACAGAACCTTTAGAATGTGGACAACTGTGGCTGTATATTTGGAAAATCATTGACTGCTATTAACCGAATAGTGGGGAAATTCAGAATAAAAGAGAAATACATACAGAGGAAACTAAATTTATATGTCATAAACAAAATTTACATAGTCATAATGACAAATGGGCTGGATGAAGCTCAAGCTAGAATCAAGATTGCTGGGAGATATATCAATAACCTCAGATATGCAGATGATACCTCCTTAATGGCAGAGAGTGAGGAGGAACTAAAGAGCCTCTTGATGAAGGTGAAAGAGGAGAGGGAAAAAGCTGGCTTAAAACTCAACATTCAAAAAACAAAGATCATGGCATCTGGTCCCATTACTTCCAGCAAATAGATGGGGAAAAAATGGAAACACTGACAGACTTAATTTTCTCGGGCTCCAAAGTCACTGTGGATGGTGACTGCAGCCATGAAATTAAAAGACACTTGTTCCTTGAAAGAAAACCTATTACAAACCTAGACAGTGTACTAAAAAGAAAAGCAGAGACATCACTTTGCTGACAAATGTCCTATAATCAAAGCCATGGTTTTTCTAGTAGTCATGTACAGATGTGAGAGTTGGACCATAAAGAAGGTTGAGCACCCAAGAATTGATGCTTTTGAATTGTGGTGCTGGAGAAGATTTTTGAGAGTCCCTTGGATGGTAAGGAGATCAAATGAGTCAATCCTAAAGAAAATCAATCCTAAATATTCATTGAAAGGACTGATGCTGAAGCTGAAGCTCCGATACTTTGACCACCTGATGCAAAGAACAACTCATTGGAAAAGACCCTGATGCTGGGAAAGATTGAAGACAGAAGGAGAAGGGAAATACAGAGGATGAGATGGTTGGATGGCATCATTGACTCAGTGGACATGAGTTAGGGTCAACTCCGGGAGACGTTGAAGGACAGGGAAACTTGACGTGCTGCAGTCCATGGAGTCACAGAGAGTCGGACGCGACTGAGCAACTGAACGACAACAACATGCTGACAAAAATATTATTGTTGATTTAACCAAGTATTTTGATATAATTAAATTGAAACATAGTAAGTTGAGACAATGAAGTGTGGGAAGAGAAAGTGGTGAAGTTTACTGAAAAGAGCTAAACCTTCAACCAATATAATCAGAAGCCAATAGGGAATTTCTAAAACTCATTATTTCAGTAATAGAAAGAGAAGCATATTAAATAAACATATGGAAGGAAATACCCAAAGAAGTAGCTGAAAAAGATTTAACAGTAATTTCTGAGAAGCTAGACTTGATCTATTTCACTCCTGGCCTTTTAAGATTTTTTGCTTTTTAACCATGTATATGTATTACTTTGATAAAAATGAAAAAAAATTAAGATGTAATGTGTGTTGCCCAAACCAGAAAACATGGGAAAATATAATGAAGCAAATGAAGAATGCTAACAATCTCACAATCTTGAAAAACCACTATTCACATTTTTCTGACTTTCCTTATAATCTTATTGTGTGCATTTTTGAAGAATTGATGGTTATATAATATTATGGTTTTCTTATTTTACATATTTCATCTAATATTATATCATGAGAATGTTCTCAAGTCATTAAAATTGTTTAAAACATTACTTTAACATCTGCATTATAGTCCATTAAGTAGATTTACAATAATTTACCCAATCAGTCCCTTATTATTACACATTTAGGTTCTGCCCAATTTTTCACTTTAATTTTTTTTTTTTAAGCATCCCAGTGAATATTTTGGTACATAAACCTCTTTCTTTATTTCTGATTATTTCCTCAGAAGTGAAATTACTGGATCAACAATGAGAAAGACAGAAATATTTAATGAGCAAAAAGCAGCAAAATTGTTATATGAACTTTAAAAAACCCCTGCATAATTGTTATAGGTTTTTTAAACACTACATTTAGAAGATCCTCCTTAAGATGTTCACACCCTGGGGCAAGTCACATCTGCCAACTTTTAGGCAAAATGGTTGGTTAGATTGCAGTTGGAAAGGAATGCTTATTTAGACAATGACTTCTACATGGAGAGATTACTGAGAACAGTCAGCATCATAAAATGATCTGCTCTGGAGCTTCCCCACTTCTTTTCTCCTAGCTTATCCTGAGAGAACATCACAGGCTTGTCCAGATTCCGTGGCAGAGCTGGAACCTGAACCTTGGATTTTGTCCTGATGCCCGGTCTCATGCACAGTGTAGTGTCACTTGATTCGAATAACTGAGTGAACATTTAACTCTTTCACTCTCTTGACTGGTCATGACATTTAAAGACAACTGATGAAATCAACGTTTCACACACAGTTAGCCAAAGAGTTTTCAGAGAACTTAAATAATAAGCACATGACTTCCTGAAAGAAAAAATAAGTCATTGATGGAAACAGAATTTATAATTTCATCAAATACAAGGAAAGGGAGGAACCCAATCTTTATTTGGATTGTAGAATAGAAGGTCAATTCAAATTATTTGAGGCTTTAACATAAAAGAGAGAAAACAAAACATTTCTTAGGTGTCTTTTGTTTATATTAATGACCTCAGATTATTACTTCTTCGTTGCTGTTGTGCAGTCACCAAGTCCTGTCCGACTCATTGCAACCCCATGGATAGCATGCCAGGCAATCTCCTGGAGATTGCTCAAACTCATGTCCATTGAGTCGGTGATGCCATCCAACCATCTCATCCTCTGTCACCCCTTTCTCCTCCTGTCCTCAATATTTCCCAGCATCGGGGTCTTTTCCAATGAGTTGGCTCTTTACATCAGCTGGCCAAAGTATTGGCGCTTCAGCTTCAGCATCAGTCCTTCCAGTGAATATTCAGTGTTAATTTCCTTTAAGACGGACTGGTTTGATCTCCTTGCTGTGCAAGGGACTCTCAAGATTCTTCTCCAGCACCACAATTCGAAAGCATCAATTCTTCAGTGCTCAGCCTTCTTAATGGTCCAACTCTCACATCCATACATGACTACGGGAAACACCATAGCTTTAACTATGGGACATTTGTCAGCAAAGTGATATCTCTGCTTTTTAAAACGCTGTCTAGGTTTGTCATAGCTTTTCTTCCAAGGAGCAAGTGTCTTTTAATTTCATGGCTGCAATCACCATCAGCAGTGATTTTGGAGCCCAAGAAAATAAAAATCTTTCACTGTTTCCACTTCTCCATTGGTAGATGATATTATATTTGCCCAAGTCTCCCTTCTCTCTTGAAATGGGTCACTGTCAAAGAAGTATATTTCCCAGCCGCATTGAAGGTAGACTGGTAATATGACTAGCTTTGGCCAGTGGAATGCAAGCAAATATGTACAAGTTTAGGACCTGGGACTTAGAGGCATCCGGTGTTTTTGATCACCCTTCTTGTGTTAGGGGAAGCACACTGATTGAAACTGCCCACCCTGGCCAGGCACCATAGTAACCATTTGCATGAGTTGTTTTATGACAGAAGATCCTGATAAGGAATACGGAACTAATAAGCCACCACCAACCGGAAGAGTTTGGGAAACGTTGAAAGGAGACACTGCTTGTCCGTCCACTTCCCAGAATCCCTCTCACTAGCATCCATCTTGGCTGAGCAATGCGTGCGCCACCAGGAAAGACTCTGAATTACAATGATTGGCCAAAGACCACCCGGAAACTAATCCCATCACCATAAAACCTGAGACTGCGAGCCACGCGGCAGAGCAGTTCTCCTGGGTTCCCTTGCCCTACGGTTCTCCACCCGGGTGCCCTTTCCCAATAAAATCTCTTGCTTTGTCAGCACATGTGTCTCCTCGGACAATTCATTTCCGAGTGTTAGACAAGAGCCCAGTTGCGGGCCCTGGAAGGGGTCGCCCTTCCTGCAGCACCTGCACTGCTATCATCATCATCATCCGTGTAGAGGAGACCTAAACTCAGTTTGCATCCTAAAGCAGAGCTGTCTCAGCCAAGCCACAGACCAATGGGCCAAAGGAATATATAAAAATACACAAATGTATAAAATAAAATAATATATAATTTAAAAATACTCTTGTAAACCAATGAGATTCTGAGGGTGTTTGTCACACAGCATTGACACAACTAATCCATACAACTTTTATTTTTAGAACTTCCCTCATTCCGCATGCCATCCTCAGAAAGAGCTTGTTGATCCTACACAAAGAATAGTAATTTCCTAAATCATAAATCATGTTATAATTAACAGGGCATCTTGTAATTAACTGAGTATATTATACTGTTTTATTCAATTCTCACAGCAGAAAGTGAAGTTGAGAGGTAATATGACTCATATAAGGTCACACACTGACTAAGAGATAGGGCTGTGGCTTGAACTCAAGTCAGTTAAGAAAACACTCCCCACACATACAGAACTACAGCAGTGATACAAAAGGTCCAAAGAAATTCAGTTGCTAAGACATTAACAACAAGCACCCTCCAGGAGATTATGGCCAGTTGGGATGAAAAACAAGGAGAATGGCATGATGTGGTTACATTCCTCTATATTCAGGGAGCAATCTGACATGTCAATGTTATTTGAAAATCCAACCTTGCATTTCCTAGGGAAATTCTTCCCTCATGATATCCAGGGGTACAGCTCTGTGGCCACATAAAATGTTCCTGTAAACAACTCAATATATATTTCAAACGTTAATTGCCTTCCCAGACCTTGGAATTTCTCACTGAGCTCACTCACAAGTTTTATGGAGGGCATAAAATTTACTGTGTTGACATACCCTTTAGAGTGCTGAATTCATCAAGGCCAAACCAAGCCCAGATGACATTATAGAGAGTGAGTCAAATTTTTTTATTGAAAGTTTTCTTCCATGCTTCTCTTTTACATCACAACCCAAATTAAGCCACAGTTAGGGGGTGGGGGGTGCCATTTCTTTTTTAAAAAAAAATGTAATCGTCCTTTTCCAGGCACATTCCCACAGAACTGGCATGAAGCCACATTATCTGTTCTGAAGTCTGGGCCTCAGCAACCAAAGTGATGAGAGTCTGCGTTTGAAATATCTCAGTGTGGAAACCCAGAGCCAGAGACGCCCCTTGAGAGTCTTCAATAAAATGATGGGCTTAAAGATTTCTGCTATGAGACCTTCTGACTTGTTTACAGAGAAGTTTGCTGTTACCTGATACCCTAAAGTGATAATTGTTCAAAAATTTGCCTCTGAAAGGCTTTGCTTGCAATTCACATATTGACAAGCCTGGTGAAGAGAGTATTTTAAAATATAAACAACTCTGAAAGATAGAGGAAAGCATAGACTTCTCTGAAGAGCTTAGCAAAATGAACAGAAAGATGAAAAGGGGCATAGGAGTACTAATGTACTAATGTACTAAAGTACTAATGGACCAACGAAATTGGACAGTACGATGTTGACAACAGGGCTGGTAGTAAAGAACCCGCCTTTCAATGCTGGAGACATAAGAGACGTGGGTTTGATCCCTGGGTCAGGAAGATCCCCTGTAGGAGGAAATGGAAACCCACTCCAGTATTCTTCCCTGGAGAATCCTTTGGAGAGAGAAGCCTGGTAGATTATAGTCCATAGGTTCACAGAGTTGGACACAACTGAAGTGACTTAGCATGCATGCATATGGACAATAAATAATGCTATGGACACCAACAAAAAAATAAATAAAGGTATCTAGCTCCCAGGGACAGTACTCAGAAGTCACAGGTCAGTTTCCTTTCCTTACTTAAACACAAATGCATGTTAAGAATTCTGAAGCCATGGGGGCTTCCCGGGTGGTGCTAGTGATAAAGAACCCTCCAGTCAATGCAGGAGATGTAAGAGACTCGAGTTATATCCCTGGGTCAAGAAGATCCCCTGAAGGAGGGCATGGCAACTCACTCCAGTATTCATCCCTGAAGAATCCCCATGAAGAGAGGAGCCTGGTGGGGTACAATCCATAGCATCTCAAAGAGTCGGACACGACTGAAGCTACTGAGCACACATGCACTGAAGCCCACTCAGATCAGATCAGATAAGTCACTCAGTTGTGTCCGACTCTTTTCAACCCCATTAATCAGAGCACGCCAGGCCTCCCTGTCCATCACCAACTCCCGGAGTTCACTGAGACTCATGTCCATCGAGTCAGTGATGCCATCCAGCCATCTCATCCTCTGCCCCACTGCCTGGGTTCAAATCCTGCCTCCTCCAATTACATGTAGCTGTCAACTTAGCTATTTTCTGTCTTGGTTTTGCATCTACAAAATGATATAATACTTTTTCTCATAGGGTTGTCATAAAAGTAAAAAAAGTTAGCATTCTCAATTCTCGGCATGTTAACTATGATAATGAAGTACTGGGAATAAGAAAAGAAATAAAACATTCAAGTTTATTGTGACGCTTATATTCTAGTAATATAAATATTACCCTAAGTAAACAATTATAAATGCAGTGTGAAAAGGATTGAAAGGCCATCGTAGGGATTCCTTAGAATGGCTACTTAGTCTAATGAATATTTGCCTGGATACAATGGTATCTGCCCCACTCATCAGTAGAGAGAGGCAAATTCAGACTGACCCATAGATGATCACACCTGTTTGACTATTTATTATCTATCACTGCATCACAAACTACCTAAAACTTAACGGCTTAAAACAACAGATATTTATCACCTCGTGGTTTCTGTTTCTCAGAAACCTGAATAGTATCCTGGTTGAGCACTTCTGACTCAAGCTGTCTGCCAGGGCAGCAGTTTCACCTGAAGAGTCAGCCTCTGGGAGATCCATGTCCAAGGTCATTCAGGTGCATTTTAGCAGACCACAACCCACAGTGCTTGCCGTGTGGATCTCAAATGTAGAGCTGATCCCAAAGAGGGAAGCTGGCTTCACCTGGAGTGATTGATGAGAGAGAGAGACCAAGATGGAAACTACAGTCATTTTATAAACCAAACTTGGAAATGACATCCTACCATTTCTGCCATACTCAATTTGTCAGAAGAAAATTAGTATGTCCAGCCAACACTCAAGGGGTACGGACTACACCAGGGCATGAAGGCCAAGATGTGGTGGTCTTGAGGGGCCCCCTTCCAGGCTGTCTGCCAAACTCTGTTGGATCATATTAGGATATTTAGAAGGAATTTGGCAAAAGCACAAGAAGAAAGGAAGTTAGAGATTCTACTAACCTCTGTTTTTGCCACAAAGCACCAAGCTAAAACCAAAAAAAAAAAAAAAAAAAAAAAAGGGAGAGAAGTAAATCTATTGGTTAAGTGTCCATTCAAATGCCACCTTTTCAAAGCAGCCATCTTCACAATATATAGTGTGGTCCCTCCTCCCATCACTCGTTATTCCACTACCTTGTTTGATTTTCATCATTATATGATATATTCTTATTTATTTGCCTATTGATTATTTTTTTTCCAGCCACTGTATCACAACCTCTGTGAAAACAGGGACCTTGTCTATCTGTAAACTTCAGTACATGGTAAATATTTATGAAAGGACTGCCAGGATCTCTACACAAACAAGAGGTACTTCTGACCTTAAAGTTCCTGAAATGTGGTTAGAAAGATCAGGAATAGTCATAAATATGCATTTGCCATAATTTTGTCTTTAGCTGTAGTTTGGCTAGAAAACTGAGGAAGCCATGGGAGGTGGAAGAGTCAGAGGACTCTCAGTGGAAAATGAGAAGCTGAGCAGGGCTTGTATGGTGGTCTGAATTAGGCAGGAAGATCTCCTTTCAAGGGAGAAAAAGGATAGAAGTATAGGTAAAATAGGATCAGGATCAAACAGCTTGGAAATCTAAGCAGAGCTGAAAGCCAATTCCAACCATCACCAGTAGCCCAGCTAAGTGATACACTGAGGTCAACGTGTCTCTGTGCACTGATCAAATACATGAATGAAGCCACTGACATTGCCAGGCTCTTCCCAGATGTCTTCAAAAATGTCCTCAGTTGAGAAACACATCATCAGTGTCTCTCAAGACTGATTTCCTGCCATGTCATCCTCCCGGCATGAGTTAACACCCTTGAAGGTAACCTGATTCCCTTTTCCTTGATTTCATGTTCACCAGAAACCCGTAGACGAATGATTTGACAGCTCAAGTGTTTCCATGGTGACCCAGCTTAGGACCAGCTTAGGCCAAATGCCCATTCCTGAATAGTCCCTCTGTCCAGGTGAGGGACAAGCCCGGGACACATGCTTCCCTGTTACCAAAGAGTAAAGTCAGTCAAGTCACAACAAAGCCACATGATCTAGAAAGAGAGAGGGGATGGTGCCCCAAATGAAAA